>NC_056678.1:2217409-2530187 GCF_018350195.1 Panthera tigris | reverse complement strand
CCAGCGTGGGTCACCACCGCTCCTCGCCCGCCTCAGAGCCCGAGAGGGTGTGCTGGCTCCCCGCCTGGCGGGCAGGCCTGGTCCACACCGCCCCCCGCAGCCCCCATACCCTTTTTGGAGGCTGCCTCCGAGAAGGCGTAGCCAGGAATGGAAGGGCAGATGACTTCGAACACGTGCTCCTCGCTCAGGCCGTGGTTCGCGGGGTCAGTCAGGAGGGGGATGATCTTATAAAACTCGTAGAAGGAGCCGGGCCAGCCGTGTACCATCAGCAGGGGCTTGGGGGTGCGGCCGGGCGGCAGCTGGGGCGGCTTCACATGGACGAAGTGGATGTCCAGCCCTGGGGAGACGAGCACAGTCAGGCCGGCAGGCATCGGAGATATTGTCTTTCTTTATTTTTTTAATGTTTATTTATTTTTGAGAGGCAGAGACAGCGTGCGAGCCGGGGAGGGGCAGGGAGGGAGGGAGACACAGAATCCGAAACAGGCTCCAGGCTCTGAGCCGTCAGCACAGAGCCCGACGCGGGGCTCGAACTCACGGACCGCGAGATCATGACCTGAGCTGAAGTCGGACGCTCAACCGACTGAGCCACCCAGGCGCCCCAAGATTTTATTTTTGTAAGTCATCTCTATGTGTCTCCCTCTCTCTGCCCCTCTCCTGCTCACACTCTTTCTTTCTCAAAATGAATAAATGAACTTAAAAAAAAAAGTTAAGGGGTGCCTGGATGTTTAAAAACCCAGAGGCGAGAGCTATTAAAGGGCTGTTCCCTTCCCGGAAACCGCCTGACCCCGGGACCACCTCGGGGTTCCCCAGGACGTCACAGCACGAAACACTGAGTCGTCCGGACAGCGGCCTGCTGTGGCTGCACCCAGGTGCCGCGGGCCTCGTCCCCGCGCTGGTGGCCTGGCCCGGGCCCAGCGAGCCTTCGAGAGTCTTCCCCTGGCTCCCCAGCCCGGGTGGTCCCAGAGGGCCTCCCTCCTCTCCATTGCCTGCCGTCCTCGACCCTCACGCCCCGAACTTTCTGGGGTCCTCTCTGCCCCTACCCCCGGGCTCCAGCCTCTGTGCCGGCTTCCCTGTTCTGCAAGGAGACCTGGGCCTCCCTCGGGGGGTGAGGCAGGGCCTCCAGAGACAACGGCATTGCTGATCACAGGGAGGCCGAGGTTCAGGGCCCTTGTCCCTTCGCCTCCAGCCTCTGTCCCGGCGGGTGCTGGGCCAGGACACCCCCCTCCAGGCCCCTCGCCACCCGCCAGGCCCGGGCCCAGCTCTGCTCCCGGATTCTGAGCCCGCAGCCTGGGTCTGGGGTGCCTGGGGCTCCACAGACCTGCCGGGAAACAAGGAGGGCTTCCTTTTTGATTTTTAACATCTGTCTTCATTTTTTTTTTTTTTAAAGTTCATTTATTTATTTTTGAGAGATAGCACGTGTGAGCAGGGGAGAGACAGGGAGAGGGAGAGAGAGAATCCCAAGCAGGCTCTGCGTCGTCAGCACAGAGCCCGGCTCGGGGCTCGAACCCACAAACCGTGAGATCGTGACCTAGAGTCGAACACTCAACCCACTGAGCCGCCCAGGCACCCCTTCGCTTTTAAAATTCAAACATTTAGGGGCGCTGGGGCGGCTCAGTCAGTTAAGCGTCCGACTTCGGCTCAGGTCATGATCTTGCCGTCTGTGGGCTCGAGCCCCACGTCCGGCTCTGTGCTGACAGATCGGAGCCTGGAGCCTGCTTTGGATTCTGGGTCTCCCTCTCTCTTTGTCCCTCCCCTGCTCGTGCTCTGTCTCTCTCAAAACTAAAATAAACATAAAAAGCAAGAAAATAAAATTCAAATATTTAAAATTCAAAAAGGATACAAGGGAACAGTGAACAGTCAGCCTTGGCCTCGGCCCTTCCCCCAGCCACCAGTCCCCTCCCGGGGGACAGCTTCCAAGGACCGCCGTGCGCACGCCAGCACGGGCGCGAATGAGTGGGTGTTCCCTAACTTTACACTCAGATGAAAAGGTGACAATCTGAATTCGAAATAACCGCACGCCGTGCAGTATGTTCCAAAGGAGGTAAGGTCTCCTATGAATAGGAGTGCATTCATTTTTTTTTATTTAAAAAAAAAAATTTTTTTTTAAACGTTTATTTATTTTTGAGACAGAGAGAGACAGAGCATGAACGGGGGAGGGTCAGAGAGAGGGAGACACAGAATCCGAAACAGGCTCCAGGCTCTGAGCTGTCAGCACAGAGCCCGACGCGGGGCTCGAACTCACGGACCGCGAGATCGTGACCTGAGCCGAAGTGGGCCGCTGAACCGACTGAGCCACCCAGGCGCCCCCGAATAGGAGTGCATTCAGCAACGCGGAAGGACCCCGGGATGTGTTGTCAAGTGGAAAACCACGTTCCAAAATAGAATGTACGTAGGGTTCTATTTTGGCTCAAGGCAAGTTAGGATCTGTGAGCCTTTTGTAAAAAGTCTGCACTGTCACAGTCCAGAGGAGCCTAGGGAGACATGGAAACAAAGCGTAATGGGGTGTCCGGGATGGGGTCCCGGGAAAGAAATACAACATTAGGTGAAGACTGAGGAAATCTGAGCCATATCCCATTGTCTGTGGACACTGTGTTGTTCAGTCTTTATTTTATTATTATTATTATTTAAAAAAAAAATTTTTTTTTTAACGTTTATTTTTAAGACAGAGAGAGACAGAGCATGAACGGGGGAGGGGCAGGGAGAGAGGGAGACACAGAACCGGAAGCAGGCTCCAGGCTCCGAGCCATCAGCCCAGAGCCCGAAGCGGGGCTCGAACTCACAGACCGCGAGATCGTGACCTGAGCTGAAGTCGGACGCTTAACCGACTGAGCCACCCAGGTGCCCCTATTATTATTATTTTTTAATGTTTATTTATTTTTGAGAGACAGAGGGACAGAGCATGAGCGGGGAGGGGCAGAGAAAGAGGGAGACGCAGAATCCGAAGCAGGCTCCAGGCTCTGAGATGTCAGCACAGAGCCCGAAGCCTGCTTTGGATTCTGTGTCTCCCTCTCTCTCTGCCCCTCCCCACCAAAAATAAATTAACATAAAAAATTTTTTAAAAAGTAAAGATGTTTTTAACACTAAGGGAATCTGGATAAAGTATGGACTTTAGTGGAGGTATTAACATATCAGTACTGGTTCATTCCTTGTAACAAATGTACCAGACTAAGGTTAACAGTAAGGGGAAACTGGGAGTGGGTACAGGGGAACTTCCCGTACCGTCCTCACTATTTTTCTGTAAATTTGAAATTGTTCCAAGGAGCGCCTGGGGGGCTCAGTCAACTGAGTGTCTGACTCTTCATTTTGGCTCAGGTCATGATCTCACGGTTCATGGGTTAGAGGTCCATGTCAGGCTCCCCACTGAGTGTGGAGCCTGCTTGGGATTCTCTCTCTTCCTCTCTCTCTGTCCCTCCCCTGCTTGCTCTCTCCTTCTCTCAACATAAGTAAATAAGCATTCTAAATCAATCAATCAATTAATCAATCAATCGTTCTGGGGTTAAAATAAGTGTTTCCAACAGATGAACGGAACAGAATCACAATAAACCTGGGCATATGCAGTCAACTAAGCTTTGACAAGGGAGCCAAGAACACTCGATGGAGAGGAGACAGTCTCTTCAGTAAATGGCGCTGAGATAATTGGATGGTCAGATGGAAAATAATGAGACTGGACCCCTACCTCACACCACTCACAAAGATGAACTTGAAAATGGATCAAAGACTTAAATGTAAGACCTGAAACCATGAAACTTCCAGAAGGAAACAGACACAGAGCTCTCTGACGTGGGTCTTGATGATAGTTTCTTGGAGGCTACATCCAACTAAAAGTCTTCTGCACAGCAAAGAAAACCATCAACAAAGCGAAAAGGCCATCTGGGGAACGGGAGAAACTAACTGCAGACCATGCATTTGATAAGGGATTAGTATCCAATGTACATAAAGAACTCCTAACAACTCAATAGTAGAAAAACAAATAACTCAATTAAAACAATGGGCAAAGAACCTGAATAGACATTTCTCCAAAGAAGACAGACAACAACCAACAGACACATGGAAAGATGCTCACCATCACTCATCAGCAGGGAAATGCAAATTAAAACCACATTGAGATACCACTTCACACCTGTCGAATGGCCATGATCAAAAAAGGGGCACCCCTGCTCTCTCTCAAAATGAATAAATAAGCTTTTTTTTTAAAGACAAAAAGAGATACCAAGTGTTGGTGAGGATGTGGAGAAAGGGGAACCCTCGTGCACTGCTGGCTGGTGGGAATGCAAACTGGTGTAGCCATTCTAGAAAACAGGATGGAGATCCCTCAAAAACTGAAAAGTGAAATATGGTCCACTAATTCCGTTTCTGGGAATATATATAAAAAGATAACGGGGGCACCTGGGTGGTGCTCAGTCAGTTGAGATTTTGACTCTCGATTTTGGCTCAGGTCACGATCCCAGGGTCGTGGGATCAAGCCCCGGGTTGGGCTCTGCACTGAGCATGGCGTCTGCATGAGATTCTCTCTCTCCTCCTTTGCCCCTCTCCCTCACTCGCAGGTTCCCTCTCTCTCTAAAAATGATGATGATGATGATGATGATGATGCACCCTCGTTCACTGCAGCGTTATTTACAGTAGTCAAGACAAGGAAGCCACCTAAGTATCCATCAGTAGATGAATAGATAACGAAGTTGTGGTCTCTCTCTATAAATATAAATGGAATACTATTCAGCCTTTAAAAACGAAGAAGCCTTGGGGGCGCCTGGGTGGCTCAGCGAGTTAGTGTCTGACTCTTGATTTCAGGTTCAGGTCCTGACCTTGAGTTTCATGAGTTCGAGCCCTGAGTCAGGCTCTGTGCTGACAGCATGGAGCCTGCTTGGGATTTTCTCTCTCCCTCTCAAGCAAATAAAATAAATAAATAAAGTTAAAAAAAAAAATGAGGAAGCCTTACCATTTATTTATTTATTTATTTATTTTTAATTTTTTTTTAACGTTTATTTATTTTTGAGACAGAGACAGAGCATGAACAGGGGAGGGTCAGAGAAAGAGGGAGACACAGAATCCGAAACAGGCTCCAGGCTCCGAGCTGTCAGCACAGAGCCCGACGCGGGGCTCAAACCCACGGACTGTGAGATCGTGACGTGAGCTGAAGTCGGACGCCCAACCGACTGAGCCACCCAGGCGCCCCAGGGAAGCCTTACCATTTATGACAACATGGGTGGACCTTGAAGGCACTGCGCTAAGTGAAACACGCCAGAGACAGAAAAAAGACAAATACCGCGTGATCTCATTTATGTGTGGGATCTAAAACGAAACGAAAGCCGAAATCGTAGAAAAAAGAGACCAGAGGAGGGGTGGGGGCGGGGGAGCCGGAGGGAGGGGTCAGAAGGTGCACACCCCAGGTCGAGGTGAGCCCTGGGGGCGTCCGTCCAGCCTGGTGACGGGAGCTGGCGCTGCTGTGGGTACGTAGGGAGGTTCAGGGTAAGTCCCGAGAGCTCAACACGGGGAGAGGAGTTTGTTCTCTCCTCGTATCGTCTCTGCAGGAGAAGCTGGATGTGAGCTGAACCCCCCCCACACCCCCTCTCCCCCCACCCAGGCGATCACTTCACAGCAGATGTCAATCAAACCATCATGCCCCACGCCTCACGCTTACCCGGTGATGGGCGTCAGTTACTTCTCAGCAGAACTGGGGGAAAATGCTTTTCCGCCCAGGAAACTATTCCCTCACCCCAAATGATCTTGAGGTCACCTTGCCAAGACAGTTTTGGGCGGGAAGGGACCTCCCAGGTGATGCCGAGGGACAGCGGCGTCCCACAGCGGCAGGACGCCAGGTCTCAAGCCGCAGACAGGGAGGGCAATCGTTCTCAGGACTTGACCGCCGGACCGAGCGCCCTTGAGCAGTCACGGCGTCACGGACTCCAAACCCTCACGGAGCGGCGGACCAGATTCTGCGTATCTCTGGCTTTCAAATTACTGACGTGTCTTCCTGCCTCGCTCTAAAGCCCACTGGATTCGTGGGGACTCTGCATCCTTTTTGCCCCAGTGAGGTCAGCCCGTAAATACACCCCAAGGACCAGAAATTGGATCCTAAGTTGGGTCCGGGGCCCCTCCGGCAGCTACAAGGCCGCTCCTGAGACGCACACCCCTCTCCCGCTGGCGTCTGGGGAACATACCTTCGATCCTGGTCTTGAAGTGAGGGTACCTGTTGAGCATCTCCACCTGCTTCCCCCAGTCAAATTCATTCCGCCAGTAGGAGAGGATCTTCTTCAGGTAGTTGGAGTTGAAGCCATAATGGAAGCGGCTGTCCTCCAAAGGTGGGGTTAAACGGGTCCCGTCGATCCTGCGGTGTAAGTCCTGGAGCGAAATGCAGGACCCCAGGGAGAGAGGGGTGGGTGGGGCAGAGCACAGAAGGTTTGTTTCCAGAAGGCGAGCAGACCCGCAGCGGCCAGATACTGTGACAGGGGAGGCGAAGCCAAGTCCCTCGGGGAGGGTGAGGTGCCCCGGGTCCGCCACAGGTGCCCTCGGGGTCGTCCGCTTTCCCCAGAAGGCACCTCGTTTCCCATGACCGCAGCTGTTCCCGAAGCTGTGTCCTTCACCCTCGACGTCACCCGTATATCTCCTCTTTGTTTTTAAGTGCATCACCGCTACATGCATCTTTAACGGACCTAGGCTGACCTCTGGCGGGGACCGCCACACTTTTTTGTAAGAGGCCAGGCACTATGAACGTTCTAGGCCCTTTCCAGCTGCAGCTGGCCCACTCTGTCCTCGCAGCGTGGACGCAGCCACAGACACCGCGCGGACCAATGCACACGGCTGTGTTCCCGTAAAACTTTATTCGCAGACACTGACGTCTGAAGGCCAGGTGGTTCTCACGGGTCACGAGACATTATTCTTGTTATGTCCTCAGCCATTTTAAAGATGTAAAGGCTATTCTTAACACGGGGGCTGTATAACCCGGGGGGGCAGACAGATCTGTCCCAGGGCTGTGGTTTGCGGACGCGGGTACACAGCACTGAACGATACGCCGTAACTCGGCTGGGATAAGATGACAGACCGGGAGAGAAGGAAGGTGTGAGCCTAGCAGGCGAGGCCAGGGGACCAGCCCGGGCCCCCTCGGTGTCCTCCATAGCACCCCGGGCTCCCAGATTCCGGACGTTTTAGACTCCAAGTCTAGGAACCCACGAAAGGCGTTATCCTCAGCCTGGTTTCTCTTGGGCGCAGCCCAGTTTCTGCTCTGTACTCTTTTCCTCCTCGGAAATCTCACGACTTGGGCACTTGTGAAAGCACGTACCCCCTGCTCATCTCTCAGCTACCTTTTCTCTGTGCACCTTCCTTTCTCAGCCACGGGACTAGGAGCTATTGGAGGGAGGGCCCCTCTCTTCTCCGAGCACCCAGCCCGTGCCTGCACGCACACGTGCTCCGACGAGCTCAGAACGGGAGGGGACGTCCGGGTCACCCTCCTGGCCCAGCTCCCACGGCAGCACACCCCCCTGGTCACGTCCCAGCTGACTCCAGCGTGCAGGGTGGGGGCTGGGCTCTGGAGCTGAGGGACCTGGGTTCAAATCCTGCTCACCCTCGGTCACCTTGGGTAAAAAGCTTCAATTCCTGCACCTGCAGAGGGAACGACGGTCCTGCCTCCTACGGGGACTGAATGGGGCCTCGAACAGCTGTCACAGAGCAGGCGCGTTACCAATGCCTGCCCAGCATCTGATGTCACCACGGCCCTGCGTCTCACTCAGGACCCCCGCCCAGGCCCTGATGACAACCTGCTCGCTTTCTCTGGCTAAACTCACCCCCAGGGTGGCAGGAGGGAGAGGAGGAGGGGAGAGCAGCTGCTGTCTGTGACCCGTGATGCCCGCGCCCAGGGCCAGCTGGCACCCCCTGCCCACCTGGTGCTGCCGGGCTCTGGGCAGGGGAGGGAGGAGCAGAGGGGCGGGTGGGCAGAGGGGGACGGGGTGGGCACGGGGCGGGCTGGGCACGTCTCTGTAGGATGTGCCCCTGGCCGGTGTGAGAACAGCGGAGGGCACCCCACTCCCAGCCTCCCCGGGGAACACAGCCAGGCGTCCCCGCCCTCCCCTCGGCTCAGCCCCGCCTGGGGAAGGGGCCTCACCTTGATCTCCTCGTCTGACGTCTCCACCTTGAAAGGGCGGATGCTCTCGTCCTCTGGGGCCGTGGGCCTCGCCCCGGGGCCCCACCACCCATCTTCTAGTGGCAGCGTTTCCTCCTTGTCCCGGGAAACAAACCAGTAGACGACAAAGGCCAGCACTGAGGCGAGGAGAATCTCCAGCCACATGATTCCTGCAGGAGCGAGGAGGGCCCGTCAGTGCAGAGACCCCCCTCCACCCCCACCCCCGGCCGAGACCCTGACCCCCACCCTCCCTCCCACCCAGCCCCCCACTGCGGGAACTTGTGAAAGAAGAGTCTGAGCACGTGGAAGAAACAGAAACCAGCAGGAAAAAGACAAGAGCTGTGGCATTCATCCACCGAATTGGGAAAATACCAACACAGGGTGGCCTCTCGCGGCCCTGGATGCTGGGGCTGCACTTCTGAGGCCTCTTGCTTTTCTAAGGGGCCTTCTGCTCCACGCTTCTGGAAGCTTCTCTCCACCCTCGTGTGTGTGTGTGTGTGTGTGTGTGTGTGTGTGCGCGCGCGCGCGTGTGTGCGCGCGCCCCCACCCCCAGGAATGCTGGGCTCCTGAGGCTCCGCCCCTGGCTGTCTCTGGGAGGGGCCTGTCCCCAGGGTGTCCATCAGGGGCCGGGCGCACCCGGTTTGGGCCCGGGGAGCGTTGGGGGCCCGAACACGGCCACGCGGCTCAGCTGTATTTTTTTATTTTTTTTATTTTTATTTATTTTTTTATTTTTTTAATGTTTTTATTCATTTTTGAGACAGAGAGAGACAGAGCATGAACGGGGGAGGGGCAGAGAGAGAGAGGGAGACACAGAATCGGAAGCAGGCTCCAGGCTCCGAGCCATCAGCCCAGAGCCTGACGCGGGGCTCGAACTCACGGACCGCGAGATCGTGACCTGAGCTGAAGTCAGACGCCTAACCGACTGAGCCACCCAGGCGCCCCCCAGTTGTATTTTTTTAAAGGAGGCTCCACGCCCCTGAGATCATGCCCTGAGCGGACCCTTAACCCACTGAGCCCCCCAGGAGCCCTCAGCTTTTTTTTTAAAACAGCTCTATCGAGGCATAATTCACGGGCCATATAATTCGCCCACTTAGAGTGTTCGATCTGGTGATTTTTTGTGTATGACAGACAGTGCGGCCATCACCCCAGCTTGACGCGGGGAGGCGGGGAGGCTGGGGAGGCCTCAGCCCTGCCACCAGGAGACTCAAGTGAGACCTTTCCCTTTAAGGAGGCAAGGGCACGTGGAGGGCACCGTCGGAACCGTAGTGGCGGTCACTCCTAGAGAGAAGCTAGGAGAAATCAACATCTAGCAGCAGACTTCCCCACCACCTCTCCGGAGCACTGGCAGAATCTACTAGAACTCGACATTCACAAACGTGAGGACTCCGCGATTCGCCCCGAGGCGCAGACCCAGCCCGAAGGTGCCCGAGGGTGCGCCACACCGAGCAGCTGTAGGTGGGGAGCCCCACACCTAGAAACGTCCCCGACGCCATCCGTCCACGCAGGGGGGCCCCCAACGGTCCGCACCGAACGGGCCAGACACAAAACGGCACGTCCCGCAGACCGTTCCTAAAGGAAGGCCACTGTCAGGGCCACGAGACGGCAGCGTGGAGTTTCCTCTGGTGGTGGGGCCCGGCCCGGCACTCACCGCGATGACAGTGTGCAGGGGGCACAGGCCCGTGTGTCGCCTGGGCCAGAGACACCCGAGGAGCCAGGCTCGGGCAGGTGCGGGACACAACTCAGGGGTGCACGGGGTCACCGCCGCGGGGACACCCCGTGGGGAGCCTGGGGTGGCCGTGGTCACGGGCCTCCCGAGCCTGCACGCCGGCCCTTGACTGCGACCCCCGCCCCGCCCGGGTTCTGACTCTTTACTCGGCGATATCTGAGGGTTCGGAGCCTGACTGCCACAAGGTAACGGCTCTAAACGCAGGAGGTCAAGCCAGGCAGGTGCTTCCCGTCGCCGGTAAACGGAACGTCGGCCTCGGAGTTTCACCGAAGGCGGTATTTCTGTTAGGCTCGGGGCAAAAATACAAGCTTCAAAACCGTATGTACACCTCATTTGAGGCTTGGTCCTAAAAGCCGAAGTCAACTCTTGTAAGTTGAATGCGGTCTGGAAGGCACCAGAAGTCACTCGTTCTTTTCAGGTAAGAGATTCGGATCGGGGCCCCGGGAGGGGAAACGCAAACTGGCTCGTGGGACCACGGGCGGGTTCGGCGGTCACCGCGTGGCTGTGACCGTGAGCCCGGCCCTTTGCAGGCACAGGAGGTGGGTCACAGCCCTGTGCCGCAGGAGCTCATGCTCTGGTAGGACAGGGCAGACAGATGAACAAGTGATGACAGCCGTCTACACAGACGAGGAGACGCGTGCAAACGCGGCAGTGGTTAAGTCGGCCACAAAGGCTGCACGGATGAGCGGGGAGCGGAGTTTTAAGGATAAACAGGGATTTACGAGGCCGGGAGACAGTGCGCCGTGTAAGCAAGGAGCCTCTGGGATCTACATCCGGGTTCCGCGCAGGTGTGGACACTTGGGACCTCCGGGGCTCACTCTTTCCATTTCTACCTGCACCGGCCGAGACGGGTCTCTACCTCACCTCCTTTGTACGCGGTTTCCTTTTGCATGATGAAGCCGGGAGTTTTAACTCAGAAATCGGGTTTGCCATTCGGATGGCCCTCCTGTAAATTACAAGCCAAGACTCCGGAGCGAGGCGAGGACGGGCACTTGGGGAGGGGAGCACGGCATGGCTGTGTGAGAAAAAGGGGGCCTGGGCAAGTTCCTCAAAACTCGGCACCCTAACCCCGGCCGCTCCCCAAACGCTCCCTCGGGTTGAGACACGGGGTGGCTGAGCCTGGCGGCTAAATTGGCCCCTTCCTTCCTCGCGATGGAATCGAATGGAGGGAATCGTTGTTGTTGTTGGCAAAGCTCAGCTAAACACTGCATTTCCTGGTGCTCCCTGCAGCTTAGCATCGAGCTGAGGATTTGAAGGGGCGATTAGGTGCTGACAAAGAGCTGTAAGTGTATTTGGGGCGGAGCCCCCCCTCCTCCCCGCTCGTGGCCCAGACAGTACCTCCGTGTGAATTAGGAAAAGACCCCATTCTTCAAAACGCTGCCAGAAAATTAACCTAATCTGCTGCTTTTGTCATAGGATGCCTCCTTGCCATCTGCCAGAAAGCACTTGTACGTACATCTACATACATCTAGAGGATGACGTGCGTGGCATCCTCTAAGATTGTGCAGTGCACAACGTGCACAACGGTGCATGGATCCTGCCCGTGTGTGGAAGACTGGAAAGAGCCTGGACTCGGCTGGGAAGCACGTACCTTTTGCCCTTCCCCCTTCACGCTTCCTGGGGCATAGGTGTGATGCCTGGACTCTGGTAGCCATTTGGGGCCATGAGGTTTTCACCAGGACAATGATGGAAAATGGGTTCCTGCTAACCGCGGGACGACTTACTCCTAAACTTCCTTTGGGTGACAGGGAAACACATTTCTACGTTGTTTGAGCCACCGCTGCTTTGAGTTTTCTATTATATAAACCTTAACATCATCCTAACTGAAAAAAGTCAGGGGGGGGGGGAAATAATATATCCAGTTCCCCGTGGACAAACTCTCAACAACAAATGCTCAGCCTTCAAAATTGTCCTTTCGGTTCTTACAGATTTTATTTTTAGGTAACCAACGTGGGGCTCGACCTCACGACCCTGGGATCCAGAGTTGCAGGCTCCACCCATCCACTTCCTGACAGGTGTCAGAATGCAAAACACCAGTGGCCCCTGCCCCGCCCGCCCCAGCCCTGGGGGCAGGGAGGGGGCCTCTCTCTGCGGAACCTTGACCTCTGTTTACATACCATGTGGCCTCCGCAGCTGGTGTCTCCCCGTTCTCTCGGTAGAAGGGGAAGACTGGCCACCGGTTGGGGATGAAATGCGCTGTGACTGAGTCACAGAACGAACCTGTGCCCCTTCGGAGGAGGGATTATTTTATGGGTTTTTTTTTTTTAAATTTTATTTTTTAAAGGGGAAAGACCAGAAGGGCGACGGCCTTCCTGCGGCCCCACTTCCACAGTGCGTCAGACGCCCTCTCCACACAAGACCAATTGAGCCGCTGTGGCTGGGATCCTGCTGGGTGACTTTCTAGCGACCCGTCGGGGGGGGTAAAAAGGACGATCTGGAAACCCACAGGCCTCCGGAAACCAGTGGGTCAACAACGAAGCTGGCTGGGGCGCCAGAGAACCTGTGTCCGAATGGGGCCACCCTTTCCGCGAACGTGGCTCCCGCCGTCACCCCTGCACAGACAGACAGGTGCGTGTTTCCCACCAAGACCCCAGCAGCCCCCTGCCGCCTCCCCTGCTCGTGAGCATCTCAACATCCCCTCCTCGCGCGTCTGCGATCGCACCGTGACCTTGGGCCCCTGAATTTGTCTCCTTCGGGGTTCCCTCGCTGTCGCGGGCACTACCCACCCCCCGAATGGCAAGCCAAGAGCCCAGGCGACGTCTTTGAAACCCCCTCCTTCGTTCCACCCCCCGTGGAGCCAATCAGTCGGCAAGTTCCAAAGTCGATCTCAATCCACCTGCACGGCCGCCTCCCCTGGAGCAGAGCAAAGGCCCTGTCCTGTCCCCTCACACGTGCTCTGCCTCCCTGTCCCGCCCCCAGCGTGCCCTGTGGCCAGAGTGACTTTCTGCAGATACAAACCTGATCTTGCACATCCCTGGTGTAAACCCCGGGACAGCTTCCTGCTGTCCTTGAAACAGCGAGATGCTTGGTTAACCCTTCAGGGCCTGTGCTCTCTGACCCGCCCACCCCTCCCCTCCTCGCCCTCCTGCGGTGGGGGAGCACCCTCTCCCCTCAGCTCCTGAACCCCTGCTCATCCTTCAGATTTCAAATGCAGCGTCCCTCCTCCGGGCAGCCTCCCGTGACCTAGTTCAGCTCTGTGCGCCTCCCACCCCTAGCTCGAGTCACGGTCACATCTGTTCAAGGTCCTGCGGCAATATCGCCCCCACCCTCCCACCGCACCCCGGAAGTAAGCTCCCCGAGGGTAGAGGCCATGTCTTCTCTGGCTCCCCGCTGGTCCCCGGCACCTGGCACGTATTGGATGCTCAGAAAATCTCTGCTGAAAGAATGAATTTAAAAATTCTTCGAGGGGCGCCTGGGTGGCTCAGTGGCTTGAGCGTCTCAACTCTTCATCTCAGCTCAGGTCACGATCTTGCGGTTCGTGAGTTCGATCCCCGCGTCCTTCTGTGCTGACGGCGCGGGGGCTGCTTGGGATTCTCTGTCTCCCTCTCTCTCTGCCTCTCCCCTGGCCACACATCCGCACCTGCCCGCGCTCTCTCTCAAAATAAATAAACGTCAAAAAATAAATCAAAATAAAAAATTTTTCACTGACAATGTTGAAAATTTCCAGAGCTCGTGCCCAGAAAGATGGCTGAATTCTCCTTGAGGAGTTATATATATCATCTACTTCTTAGACTATTCTGAGACACGGGCCGTGGGATGCAGGGAGAAGGCTGAGTAGGTGGGAGGTGGTGTTCTGGCAAATTCCCCCTGAAGGAAGACTGGAGAGCCAGGGTGCCCGGTGGCCGGCAGATATCAGGATTTGGGATCCAGAAGATGAGGCTCAGACTCTGGACCTTGCTGAACACTAGTGGGGAGTCCTGCCAGCCTGTCCTCAAAGACCCCCGCCCCTCCCCCGGCCTCACACCCAGGCAGGTGCGAGAACCCTCAGACCAGCTAAGCCCAGCTCTGAGCGCACCTGTACTGGCCGGGGTGGGGGCCGGGCATCCGGGGCTCTTCTTCGAGAAAAGAGGCCGGGAGGGCCCAGCTCTGGGCACAGGAGGCCTCTGCCTTCTGCCCTGCTTCCTGAGGGTTTCCTGCCAGTGACTCAGACTCACATGGGAGCAAGGGCCTCGGCTCCTTCTGGGGGAGGTCTGTCTGGACAGCACACTGCGGGGCAGGGCGAGAACGGGGGAGGCGAGCCAGACAGAAAGTGGGGCGCAGGGGTGTGTGTGCCTCCCCGGGCCCCGCGCCGCCTTCCCCACACCTCTCTGGAGGAAGGCAAAGGAACATCCAGCGGAAAGGGAAAAGCAGATGGTTTCCCTTCGGAGCCAGGGCGGGCCTGCCAAGGCGGCGGAGCAGGGAGCCTCCCGCCCTCCTGCCGCCAACGCACGGCTCCCAGGGGCTCCCCGACGCCATCCCTGCTCGCTGTTGGGTCTGGTGGCAGCTGGCCCAGACAGAGCGGGAAAGCCTGGGGAGGGGGGGAGGGGGAGAGATGGGGGGAAGAGGGGAGAGAGGAGGGGGAGAGGACGTCCGGACCGCGCCCCCTCTGCCCCCACAGCCTTTTCCCCGGAACCCCAGTGGCCAGACGAGGACGGGGACTCAAGATGGGCGAGGCGGGATGGGCCCTGCACCCCTGCCCACGACAAGGGCCTTGTTTACCTCCTCCAGGCCGGGAGCCAAGCCCTGGGAGAAAGAACAGCCCAGAGCCAAGCCCCTAGGGAAGGGAAAATGCAGTTTGCAGGCAACCACAAAGCAGAATAATAGAGAAGTAAAAACGGGGTGGGGGTGGGGGTGGGGGTGGTGCAGGCTTCCTGGTGGGGGGGGGGCCCTGCTCTGGGCCGCAGTGAAGGGACATACAGCTGCCTTGGAGGGGACGCTCCGGCAGACCCCTCGCCCCCCAACCCGACTCTCCAATTGCGCCTGAGTGGACAGACAGACAGACAGACAGGACTTGTGTTGCTGGTGTTACAGGGGCGTCCAGGGAGCCAGGGGTCAGCCGGCCGGTGTTTAGGCACCAACCTCTGGCCTCCAATTGTGCTCCTGCCACTCGGCAGCCACATGACTTCAGGCTGGTGGCCCCACTTGTCCAGGCCTTGCTGAGCTGGGGATTCAAGGAGTTACCTCGGTCAAGGGGTGGTGCCCCCACACGGGCACTCGCTAAAAAAGGTTGTTGTTTTTTTTTTAATATTTAGTTTTGAGAGAGAGAGTGCCAGCAGCAGGGGAGAGGCAGAGGGAGAAGGAGACACAGCATCCGAAGCAGGCTCCGGGCTCCCAGCTGTCAGCACGGAGCCTGACGCGGGGCTCGAACCCACGACCCATGAGATCATGACCTGAGCCGAAGTCGGACGCCCAACCGACTGAGCCCCCCCGGGCGCCCTGGGCATTCACTTTTGCACTTAAATCCCGAGAACGCGACAGGTGGGTGAGAGGGGGCGGAGGCCGAGGGAACCTTCCCTGAAGACATGTGCTGCTGGGACCACGACAGGAAGCTTGGTGGTCTCTGTAGAGGAAAGAGCAGGCGGGACCCGGGGAACATGAGCCCCAAAGCCCAGGGTGGCGGAAGGCAGAAAGCGAGGGACGCCCAGCACCTGCTGCAGGGGCCTCGGTGGGAGGAGGGAGGCCACCCGGCTGGGCTAGAGGCCCCCGGCACCTCTGGGGGGACTCGGCCGGCCCGAGTCGAGCCCTCCCCAGGCTCGTCTACGCAGCCTTCCACGCGGGCCTGAAGCTGAATGATGCGAGGAGGGGCTTGGGGGCTCGCGCCCAGGGAGTCACTTGAGACCCTGTTCTGTCTCCTGGCTCAGTTGTCCATCGGTTTTAAGTGACAAGAAAAGGAGCCCGAGCGGACCACGGCTCGCCGCCTCGAGGAAAGAGCGCTGTGCTCCGTGGGGTTTCGGCACTTGGCATCTCTGAGCAGAGAAAAGACTCCGATTCCCGAGGATAAAGGTAGCGGGCCAGGTGGCGCCCGGCCGAGCACCCCGGATCTCCTTCCCAGCGCTGACCTCACTCTGCCGCCCTCGCCCCCCAGCTCAGCCAGCCCTTGACCAATGTGCTCCGGGCCCAGGACGCCTCCTCAGGGCTGTGTAACCAGAGAGCGCTGCTGGCTGGGCCCTGGCTGAGGAACCTAAGCCACCTTCCTGTCTGGACGGCAGCGAAAGGGCCTCTGTGCTTCCCGTAGGGCGGCCCCTCGGGCCCGGGGTCCGGTGTCTGGGAATGTTCTGGGCCTGGGGTTAGTTTGCTTGCGGCAAAGTCTGGGCAGCAAAAAGGAATAAAAGTCGCAGAAGCCAAAAACGACTTCTGGAACTCCATCGAAGGTCCTGGTGGACAAAACAGCCCTGCCTCTGTGGGAGGGCGGGGACCGGAGCCGGGTGAGGGGGACGAGGTCACCCTCCCGCACCTGGTGGCAGGGCCCGTCAGCTCCTGCGGAGACAATGTGGCCTAGCAAGCAGGTCCTCCCACAGGCAAAAAAAAAACCTGGAAAGCCGGAAAGTACATCTGTTTGCCCCCCTCCCCCGACCCCCCTAAAACCTGGTAAGAGACTCAGACTTCCCCGAGCTGTGCTGGTCACTGACCGGACTGATCCTGGTCCCGGAACCAAAGCGCTTCTCTTACTTTCCAGAAGGCCCCGTCTGTCCAGTCCCGACAAGAAGGGGAACACATGGGAGGATCACCACTCAGTGAGGCCAAGGGCGCCCGTCCCCTAGGGAAAAGCCAAGTCCCCGCTGCCCGGGGTGGTGGCCCTCAGGGAAGGCACAGGCCCACCCGGGCCTCCTGTTCCTGGTCACCGGTTTCCTGCGCCCTCCCGGGCTCCGGGGGCAGGACACAGCCAGCTGAAGGCCGCCCGTGGGTCCCTGGCGGGGACGGTCCGTCTGGGCACCACGGCCTTCTGCGAGGAAGCGGGGAGAAGCCCTGGGAGGGAAGGCTCTTCGAACACCCACTAACCCCGACAAGTGAGGGCTGGTTCCTTCTGTTTTAAAGAGACTCACAAAAACGAAGCTCGGGCAAAGCCGTTCTCTTGAGCCCACCGGCTCAGAAGCCCCAAGAAGACCCCTGAACGCAGTTTACCCGGCCTCCCCAAAGGCAGCAGAAACCCCTGTTCCTGACCTGACCTCCTGTTCCTCCTATGGAATCTTCTGGAACATCTCTGAGCTCCTCAGACAGAAGAGCCCTTTTGTTCCCGAAATGCAAGCACCTCCAGCGAGGCCTCAGAGGGGGAGGCTTAGCTGCAGCGGGACCGTGTCCCCAGCCGCCGGACACGGACGATGGGGGGGGCCACTTCAGGTCTGTGAGCCCCGCTGGGGGGAGGGGCGTCGGCCAGGCCTTCAGGAGTCAAGAAACGATGAACTAGGACCTCCCTTGGCAAGGTAAACACACCTCAGCAGAAGCAAAAACACCAGTTTGAACTTGGCTGGCTCAGCTGTGTTACGTTATGTAAGCAGGGATGGGATCGCAAGGTCCTCTCACGGGCGCCAGGGAGGATTTCCTGGAGCACCAACCACTTCTCCCTCCTCAGGGCAGCGGGTGGCTGGGCGCTCTGGGGGATCTGTGCGGGGGGAGGCCTTCTCCCTGCTGCACCCCACCTTGTCCCCATGGCACCCGGGAGCGTCTGCTCCTAAAGGGCCAGGCCCAGGCCAAGAACACCCACCGGCAGTCCCCCGCTGTCCCCAGGAGGCCCGCCGGGCTGGGCAGTGACACTTCTGTGTCGATCTGAAGTCCCTGCCCTCTGTCCCAGGGTTTGCCCCGCACCCTGGGGCCGGAGCCCTCACTGTCCTTGAAGCTGCCCTCAGCTTCAAGCCTGGCACGGGCTTCAAGCCCACGCTGGCCCCATCTGAACCGACCGCACCCCGCCTACAAATTTCCTTCCCTGATGATCAGTTTGGACTTAACCACACAGTCACCACCCACTGGAGCCACGAGGAGCCTTGCAGATAGATTGGCCCGGCCTCCTGCGTCCCCGGACCAGACCCGGGCAGGGGACGTCTCGGCCCGTCCTCCTGCGTCCCCGGACCAGGCCCGGGCAGGGGACGTCTCGGCCCGGCCAGTGCATGACCCCGCTCTTCTCTCCACACCAGTTCTCTGTCCACATCGCTGCGTTCCCTCCAATCACTAGTGATGGGCTCTAGGGCCCTTGCAGAGGTGGGTTTGGGGCATGCGATCCAGGGGGGCCCCCCCCGAACCAACACGCACCTGCTCTTTCTGCACACCCAGCCCCGGGTGGGTATGTTCTGGGCTCCCCCCTCGGCGGTGGCAACCCGCTCACGCTTAGATCTCCCTCGTTCATTTATTTTTAAGATTTTATTTGTAAGTAACCTCCACACCCAACTTGGGGCTCGAACTCACGGCCCCGACCGAGATCAACACTCACACGCTCTACGGACTGAGCCGGCCGGGCGCCCCCGGCCCTCGCTTCTCCCCTAAGCCCAGCTCTGTGTCATCCGCTCAAGGGTGGAGAAGTGGGGCCTGGGCCTGGGCCGGGAGCCCGGGAGGGAAGTCAAAGCTGTCGGGTGAGCGATGACCAAGCCTGTGCAAGCTGGGCTCTCGGATCAACGGCGGGGGGGGGCTCCCTGCGAGCTCCAGCTGGTGCCCGGACGTGAGCGGGAGGCTCCTGGGGGAGGTGCTCTGCTTCCTGCAATGGCCAGTGCTCCTTCTCGAAAGGCCCCCCCTGCCCAAGGGCATTCGGTCACTTCCGGCAGGCACCCTGCTCCCCGAGGCCGGTCTGGCCAGAGTGCCTAAGGCACAGGGGAGCACGTGGGTCGGAGCACCTCGGCCGCCCTGCTGAGCAGTTACTGGCCGTGGAGCTCCTCCCGTTCCTGGAACTGGGCGGTCGGGGAGAGGCAGCAAAGGTTCAGAAGTTCTGAGTCCTCTCGCTCTCAACCTGGTTCAGTTTATGCAAGAGGTCATTCACACCAAAGGACACTGCTGGCAGCCAGGCCCGCCCGCAGCAAACAGACCTAAAGCTCATCCATGCCAGGACTGCTCCTGCCACAGGGCCTTTGCTCCCGCTCTTCCCTCAGCCCGGTGCACTGTCATCCCCGACGGCAACCGGCCACTCCCAACTCCTCGGGGTCATTCAACCACCATCTCTCAGACGAGGCATCCCTTTCATCGGACACCCCCCTTCCCTCTTCCAGGGCTCTACACCCGACGGCACACGTACTCTACATTTTACAAGTTTAGTTTATCGTCCACCTCTCCCCAGCAAACCTGGGAGCCCAGTGAGTCCACGTTCCCTGCTGAGCCCCCCGCCCAGGGCAGAAGGCACCCCTGAGCACAGTCCAGCTTCCTCAGGGAAACAAGAGTGTCCTCACATGGCCCTCCAAGTGCGGACGTTTGGGATACATGCCGAACAATCCCAGAACTTCTTACTAAGCCAGGCCCAGTGGGGCTCTGCCCTCCAGCCCCTACCCGCTCAGGCAACAACCTCCAGCCATCGGGGCAGAGGCCAGTGTTACTTTCTGGAGCCCCCGAGGCCTCCTGAGAACGGTTGCTCTCGGCGATGCCGCGGAGGGGCACAGAAACAGCGTTTGCCAGTGTCCTCAGCAATTTCCCACCAGAGCTCACAAATCCGAGCAAAGGCGCTGAACGGACAGCAGGGACCCCGAATGCACAGGCCTCCTCGCCCCCCAGCCGGGGTGCCGCCCGGGCAGGGAGAGGGAAGTCTAGAAAGGGGGAGGGGTGTCTGCCCACGCGGGCACAGGGCACATTCAGGCTTTGCGGACCCCGAGGCTTATGGGGTGGGGGTGGGGGTGGGGGTGCGGGGTGGGGGGCGGGAGGGAGCAGGTGGAGAAAAAAGTCAAACTGCTTTCAAGACTGACCACTGCTAGAGCCGCTGCCCCCACGATCCCGTCGCCTCGCCTAGGCTTCAGAAAGGGGCGGGTGCAACTCAGGGCCACACGGCGAACTGGGTCCCAGGCCCGGGTCCCCTCAGGTGGCTGTAGGCACCCCTTTCCCCCCGGGGGCGGGGGCGGCGGACAGCGAAGGCAAGAAAGCGCCTTCCAAACTCAAGATCCCAGCAGGGTTTAGGGGTCCAGAGACAAACACGTGCTTTTCACCGCGGGGCGCGACGCACCCTGTTAGCAGAACTCTCGGGAGAGAGTGCGGGGCGGTGGGGGGGGGGGCGCCGCGCCCCTTCAGCCCCGGGGGCACGGAGGGGGCAGGCATGGGCGCGCCAGGCCCTCCGTCGGGTGCAGACGCGGGTCCCCGAAGCGAGAGTAAGTCACACTGCCCCCCGCCCCCCGAGCCCGCCCCCCGCGGAACCGCGCCCCCACACCCACTCTTCCCCCCGGGACCGCGCCCCGACACCCGTCCTCCCAGCGCGCGCCCCCAGTCGCCCCCCGACGCGTCCGCCCCCCAGCCCGCGCCCCTTACGGTCGTCGGCTCCAGGCCCCGGGCTCTGGCGCGCGCTCGCTGGGACTGTGGCTCCGCCGCCCCGGGCGCCCCCGCGCTGATCCCGCCCAGGCTCGGCCCCGAGGGGCGGCCGGGGGGCGGGGCCCACGGCCTGGGGAAGACCCGGCCGGGTTACCCGGGCGACCCGGGAAGGGCGCGTCACCTGCGCGCCGCCGCGCACCTGATCGCGCAGAGGCGCGTCCGAATGCGGCCACTCGGCCGGCTGTCTCGGGTGGGGGGGGGGGCGGTGGCTCGCACGCCGCGTGTCCTTCCCGCTTCTTCCGCGCAGACCTCGCCGCCCCTGCACCTCGCCCACGCGCGCGGCCACGCGCTGGCACACTTGCACGCGGTGTGCACGAAAGCGGGGCCCGTTCGCGATCCTCCCGGTGAAGACCCGGGTCTGCGGCGCCGACTCGGAAGCGGCGGGTGCTGGGCTGAGTGCTCCCGCGGGCACCGATCCCCGGACCTTAGCCCTGGGACGGCCCAGGGTCGGTAACCTGCTCGCGCCCCCGCGGCGCCTCGCTCCCGCGCTCCGCAGGCGACTGTCCCCACGCCGGGCACCCTCAAGCCTCAGCCGGCGGATGGCCTGTCGCGGGGGCGGGGTGCCGCGGACTGACTTACCCTCGGCCTCCTGCCTGGCCGCTCACCTCCGCCCCGGACTCTCCCCTGCACCCAGAGAGGCTGCTTCGGGCCAGCGGGCACACGGGACCATCGCTGCCTCCAGGCCTTTGCTCGCACCGCACCCGGAAATGGTGCCCTCCTGCAGGAGCCTTCTGTCACCCTGCGGGCCCTGGCATCTCTGTACTCTTCCAAAACTTGCCGTCTGTTACACACACACACACACACACACACACACACACACACACACACGCCAACCTTCCCCCAAATCTTTCACGTAGAAGTTCTGGCCGGTTCACCAAGGGACTCAAATTTGCTGTAACAAATCATGGTACAACTTAGGTCCTGGTGATGGCTGCACGCCCCATTCAACGGTACACTTTAGGAGGGTGGATTTCATAGTGTGTGAATTACATTTCAGTAACTGTTTTTATAGGAACTACAGTGGGGGCGCCTGGGGGGCTCAGTGGGTTAAGCATCTGACTCTTGATCTCAGCTCAGGTCAGGATCTCAAGGTTCTTGAGTTCCAACCCCCACATCAGGCTCTGGGCTGATGGTGCTGGAGCCCACTTGGGCTTCTCTCTCTCCCTGTCTCTGCTCTTCCCCTGCTTGTGCTCTCTCTCTCTCTAAATAAATAAATAAACTAAAAATAAAAGATTAAAAAAATAAAACCAAGTAACTGCGGTGAGACTGTCACCTCAGGGCTCACTGCTGGGTCCTAACACCCTCCTCCTTGTTTCCATCATCCACCCAGCACTAGAATATGAAATCTACGATAGTGCAAGGCATTTCCAATCGCAGTCTGTGTATATGCAGTCCATAAATAAATAAGGCAGAGTCCCAGTCAACAGGGCAAAGTTTAGACAGTCATGTATTCACTGTCATGTGTCAAAAGCCACTGAAAAGGTTTATGAAGCAAAAGAATGGATATAATGGGACCTCTAGAATACATTAGATTAAAAAAAAAAAATCAGAACAAAGACCGTTCTGTGCTTGTAACATCTGGAAAGTTTCCAGGAACCTCAAGTAGAATGAAAAATGATTTCCGGGGGGTGGGGGTGGGGGTGGGGGGCAATCTTAAATAAAAATTGTAGATCAGTTCTGGGTTCACCACAAAGGAAACAGCATTCTTTATGTCAAAAATGAACACATGAGAAAAATCACCCAAAACCCGAATTAAGTAACGTTCCACAAACTAATGGCCTGTATCTCCAAAAATGGCAATGTCAAAACAACGTCAGTGTCACGAAACACAAAACAAGGCTGACAGGCTTTTCCTCATTAAAGGAGGCTATAGAGTCCTGAAAACCAACCACAGTGTTGTACCTGGACCCGGCCCTGGGCTGAGAACAGTTCTAGAAAGGACTTACGGGGGACGTCTGAGAAAGGTCTGTAGATTCAACAACAGCATCATAAATCTTGGAAAATTGAGTTCTTTTCTGAGTGAATATCTGTGCTCTTAGAAAATATACACTGAAGGGGCACCTGGGTGGCTCAGTTGGTTGAACATCTGACTTCAGCTCAGGTCACGATCTCAAGGTCTGTGGGTTCGAGCCCTGCGTCGGGTTCTGTGCTGATAGCTCAGAGCCTGGAGCCTGCTTCGGATTCTGTGTCTCCCTCTTTCTCTCTGCCCCTCCCCTGCTCACACTCTGTCTCTCTCTCTCTCTCTCAAAAATAAATAAAAAAAAATTTTTTTTAACTACACTTAAGTATTTAAGGAGTAGTGAATAGAACACCAGGTCTGAAATGGTTGTATCTAGAGGGGGAAATTATAAAGGAAATGCTGTAAAGTATTAACAATTTGTAACTGGGTAAAGGGTGTATGGTAGCTCTTTGTCCCATTCTTGCAACAACTTTTAAGTTTGGAATTATTTTGAAAGAAAAAGCTTAAAAACTTGTGGACCTAACGAACATGCATTTGTCTCCGCTACTGAAAACAACGTGAAAATAACTACAGAGGGGGAAAACAGCTGTAAATGCCACAGGGATAAAGTGAGTGGGAGAAAAGATAGCAGCAGAGGAGAAATGTCAACGAGTTTTTGTAAGGTGAAAAGCAGGGTGACTGAGTTAGCAAGACAAAGCTGAAAACCTTTCTTCAACCAGAAGCGAGCAGATTCTTGCTCTAGACCTGTGGGGCATCAGCAAACTACAGCCCACGGGCCAAATCTGACCCACCACTTTTTTTAAAAAACAGGAACCCTGTTTTGTGGTAGAGTCCCCTCCCTAAGGAAAGAAAAACACACAAAAAAAAAACCTCAAGGCAACCTGGCCAAACGCCTATGTGACAGCATCCCTCACAACCTTGTAACAGGAGACCACTGAATCAGACTGCATGTTTGCATGTTACCATATACGGGAGACAAGGAAGTAGAAAATATATTTAAAAAAACTATGCCACGTGGTGTTCGGGACTCAGTTCTTTGGGTGGGAACCCAACTGAGTGGTGTTGGCAGGAATAAAGTTGCTTCCAGGAAAGAAAAGCCTTGATGTCACGACTCTGTGTGAAAATCCTGCTGCATGACTTGGGGGCTCGTCCGGGATTCAGAGACAGTGCGTTTCCACCTCCTTTGTCACCAGGGATGAGAACCCCGGGGCGCAGGGAGAGGAGGCTCACCTGGCACCAGGGGATCACTTGATCTTCACGAGACTAGCCCTCTGGCCGGGGCGAGGACCCCATGTGTGCCAGCGGAACCCGTGAGGCCCAGGAACCAGCGCAGGGTAGCGCCGCCCATCAGACTGGTAAGAACCCAGGTTCCTCTTGGCAGACCTGCCCCTGAGAGGCAGAAGGGGAGCCTGATCACCTCCCGGAGCTGCCCTAGCTGTTCCAAAAGGGACGAGGAACAAAGCCACAACTCTAAGGCGCTGGGCACTCGGCGGTGGGTTGGAGTCGCTGTGTGACTGTGCGGGGACTTGTCTCTCCCTCATTTGCTGGGCCAATGACTGTGATGATTAGAGCCAACTGTCTCTGGTTACTCTACCTCAGAACGGGGACTTCAAGGAATATTCCCAAGCAGCTGCTGAAACTCCCTTTGTTTCAGGGAAATTCCCTGGCTTCTCTGGACTGACACTGACTGCCTAATTCCACCGGTGGAAAACAAAACAAAACAAAACAAAACAAAACAAAACAAAACAAAACAAAAAAAACAAAAAAAAAACAAAACAAACCTGGAGTTTGACCTCCCCAGAGGTCGAGGAGCAAAGACCCCTGAAGTCAGATTTCCCCACCAACGTCCCAGGGAAAAATCAACCACGGGGAACAAACTGTCTTATGTGGACCCAAGTAAAACGTATTCAATGTTTGAGCCAATTTCAGTTTGTTGGTTTGAGATAAAGAATGCTTATCAACATTAAATAAGAAAGAACTTTTACTCTACCTAGATTTGCTGAAGGTCAAATGAGCTCATGTTATCTCTGTCCCAGTTTGTTAACAAAAGGATGGCTTAAAGTGATGGTTAATTTCGTCTGTCTCATAGTTTTCATGAGTAATTGTTAAGATAGCTTTCAAAGGGGCTCCTGGGTGGCTCAGTCGGTTGACTTCGGCTCAGGTCATGATCTCACGGTTCGTGAGTTTGAGCCCTGCATTGGGCTCTGTGCTGACAGCTCAGAACCTGGAGCCTGCTTCGGATTCTGTGTCTCCCTCTCTTTCTGCCTCTCAAAAATAAAGAAAACTAATTTAAAAAATTAAAAAAAAAAAAGATAGCTTTCAAAGTCTTTGGTAACCTAAAACGTTAGTTTTTGCTTGCATGATAAATTGGGATTGAATTCATTGGATGTCTAACGAGATAAGAGGCTAAAGCACTAATTACTAGATGTAGGTTTGTGCTTCTGACTTGTTGCAAAAAACTAAGGATATTTGGATCTGTGGGAAAACATGTTTTGTGCTTAATTGATTCAAAAATTTGCCATCTAAGAAATTCTGATGTAACAGGTCACAATTGGTTATACTTAGTTTTCACTGGAGACTAAAGTTTCTATGAGTTAAAATTCTGCTAAATGTAGTTAAGACAGATGGAAATAAGGAAAACAATCTGCGTGTGGAAAAGTGGATATATAAAAAATATATAAGGAATGAAAATACATTTTTTGTTAAAGGTAAAAAAAAAAAAGGTAATTTTGTCCTAAATGAGACTGGCTGTTTAGGAGGAAAAAAAAAAAAAAAAGGCTTAGGTCAAATCTAAAAGCAAAGTAAAGTTGTAAAAGGTTTATAAAGGAAAATCTTTAAAAAGAAATTTTATATATGGTCAGGAGGTCTGAAGTTAAGCCTTTCAATTATGCTAAAGTAGCCACTGTCTTACAGACACATAATAAAACCCTGGTGGCCTGCCTGGAAAGGTTAAGGGGGCTCTCATGAAATATACGGCTATCCCCCCTGACACCCCTGAGGCTGAGACGATTCTAAAAGACAAATTTGTCACTCGATGGGCCCCAGATATTCGGAGAAAACGGCAAAAACTTGCTGTTGGTCCAAAAGGAGGAGATCTTACAAGCTGCCAGTTGGGTATATTACAACCAGGATCAAGAGGAGAATTAAAAAAAAAAAAAAAAAAGAAAAATCTGAGGCTTTAGTGGTGGCCTTCCGTACTATGTCAGACCAGACTTCCCGAGGTCCATTTATATGGCCATTTATATGGCCGTGAATTCAGAGCACTAAAATGAGAAGGTCCTCAGAGGGGACAACCGAAATGAAAACCCCACAAGCTATGCCCTTTCTGAGGAGACGATCACTGGACATCTGAATGCCCTCGGGGCCCTGTATCTGTGAGGACTCAGACAACCAGTGTCCCTGGAAGGGACTGACCGGGGCTTGGGGCTCTTCACGGTGGCTCCCCTAAACCAACTGTCCACCAGAAACCCAGAGCCTCGGGTAAGTCTAAAAAAAGTTGACCAGAATGAACTTTTCTGTCCTCCTTTCCAACCATCCAAACACAGCGCGACGACGATTAGAGGCGTCTCCGGATAACTTGTAACTAAATGTTTCGCTCAGCCCCTGGGATGTCTCTGGGAAACCTAATTTTTTCTCTTTCTTTCCTGATAATGCCAGAGAGCCTTACTCCCTTGCTGGGAAGGGACGTCATAACTGAATTAGAGACTGTGGTGCTAACCAACTCTGAATAAACAATTGTGTGAATTTTGGGGAATTCCTGGATGTCGTAGGCTGTAGATACCAGGGTTCAGGAAAATAGTTTGCTGCTATATCAATTATTAAGAAAGACCCAATTCCACCTACCCTCCCAAGAAACTAAACTGGGGTCTGACTCCTAGGCCCTGGGGTCTGTTTCCAGCCCTTGGAATGGTTACAAACAGAGCTGAGCAATTATGATTACCGAGCTCACAGAGCTAAAAAGATTAATAAAACACAGCGTTAGGCCTTTCATTGAGGGAGGGACGAAACTTCTCAAAGGGCCCAAAGGATGTTTACTGAAGAAAAAAAAAAAAAAATAGTCAAGGACAGTTGTGCCAGGAATATCGGCGTCTTAGAAACGCTCCTTTCAACCACAAACTTGCTCTCCCAGATAATCGAGGGACCGGAGGCTGTCCAGGGAAGACTGACAGTTAGGTTCACTCAGATGCCAAGGTCAAAGGGATCCCAACACCTGCTGGTATGGACCAATACTTGTACGAACTGAGTAAAGGCCTTCTCCTACAAGACAGAAAAGGCACGGGAAGTAATAAAAGTTCTGCCTTATAAAGTAATACCCAGGTATGGCTTCCCCAAACACCTGCAAATGAATAAGGGTGAACGACTGCTTTGACTCTTTCTCTAGCCAGACTCCTGGCTCTCGGAAAAGTCTTACACCTCAAAGTAAGGCACACTGTCTGCTTATACTCAGCAAAACTCCAAATAACACCTCGCCAGCATCAGGGGCTTTAAAAAAGTTTTTTTTTTCACTAAGTTAGGGCCAAACTCCTGGAAACAGAGCCACCACTGATTACTTAATGCTCCTGCTTCTCCATCACCTGGGTTATGAGAGATTCCCTGACGTGTGTTGTTTACAAAGTCAGGGTCTCTCCGAGGTTGTCCGACGGGTTTGGAAACCGTAGACGCCATCTTAAGATGCCGTCTCGCTGGTCGGCAGAATCTTTACTTTGGGTTTTTCTCTTCACGTCTGCTCATGTTTATGCCGCCTCATGCCTGCCAGCCTCCCTGTCAACCGTACCGTGGCCACTGGGCTGACCCTTGGGTTGACTCTAACTGCTGTACCCCCGCACCGCCCCTTACCAGCTTGAAGAAGCCAGAGCGGTCATCGTCCCTGTTCTCCACCCAGTCACAGGCCCTGTTCCAGGGGAGGGATGAATAGGGAAGGGTTAACATCAGGCAGGGAGAGATCAGGGACCTTCCGGGAGGCAGACTACAGCCGCAGGTGGGAAGCTGAAGAAGCTCACGGGTTCTCCCCTTACGAAACCGTGTATGGGTGCCCTCCCCCCAATACCAAGGGCATGAGGGGGGATCTAAATGAGATAGACAAGCTAACCCCACGAGCACAGATGCGGGCCCTCGGCTCTACCCTAACCACCTTACACCACGGGGTCAGGGAGTGATTCCCTGCGAGTCTGACCACAGACGCTCGCCCCTTTAACCAGGAGACGCTGTGTGGGTGAAGGGGTGGAGTGCCCAACCCCTAAGACCCCTCCGGAGGGGCCCGTTCACCGTCATTTTGTCCACCCCTACCGCAGGAAAGGTGGCCGAAGTGGGGCCCTGGATTCACTACGGCAGAGCGGAGCCGGCATCTCGAAGCCGGGAGTGCTTTCCTGATCCATCCACGCCGCGCAAGCTGACCACACGGAAGATTCTTCCACTCCAGAGGCTCCGGGAGACCGCAGCCCTGCTTTAGTCACTCTGGAAGCTGACTGAGCTACGCACGCCAGGAGCTTGGGGAATCGAAGGTCTGGTGGGACAAAAGACTGTCCTTATTTTCTAGATGTTTCCATGCTGTGACGCACTGTCACGCCCTGTTTCTTGCTCTCGTTGTGATTCTTGATCTGCTCTTTGCCACGGGATTGGCCGAGGCCGCCCGGGGCCGGCTGCAAATGTGGGGAGAGGTTTCTGTGAACACTCACTCACCTTCCTCTTGTGGACAGGATGCTTCGTTGGTGCCAACACGGGAAAACAATGGCCATGAGAGACTAGAAAATCTGATCCCCGCAAACCTTACAGTAAAACAAAATACCCCAGTCCTACTGGGGTTTGGCTTCTCAAGAGCTCAATTATTGGGAAAAACCTTCTTGCCTGGTGGGGCAAAGTTCATCGTCGTCTCTGTTAAAAACTTAACCTGCCTAGGCCAAAGACTTTATAACTTAACTGCCCGGAAAACCCAATGGTGGGGGACCCCGGGTCACCTTGAACCAGATCCCCACCCCTTGTCTAACTTCTCTCTTCTCTGAGAGGCCTGGGACAGTGTCAGCGCAGCCATCAAACGGCGGGTCCAGGTGGACTGTCCTAGATACGTGGCAGGACAGCCTACACAGCCCTCCCCCCAGGCTGGTCAGGGTCACGTGTGCTGGGAACTCTTTGTCCATCTCTGTTCCTGCTCCCGCTTGCCAGAGGGAGACGTTTGGGAGTCCAAGTGTGTGGGGACAGGGAGACTCAGAGGAAACGGCGTGTCCCACAAATCAGCAGTTAAAAGACAACGAATGGCCTCCCGAGTGTATAATCCAATATCGTGGCCCTGCCACCTGGGCAGAGGACGGTGCTGGGGCCACCGCACTCCCACCTACTATGTGCTAACCCGCATAATCAGGCTGCAAGCAGTTGTAGAAATTATCACCAATGAAACAGCCAGAGCTCTTGACTTACCGGCCAAGCAGCAAACCGAAATGCACAATGCCATCTATCAAAATCGCCGGGCCTTAGATTACCTGCTTGCTTCTGAGGGAGGAGTTCATAAAAAGTTTAAGCTGGGCACCTGCTGCCTACAGATAGATAATTTTTTAAAAAAAGGTCATAGAAGAGATCACAGAGGAAATGAAAAGGACCTCTCCTGCCCCCAGCCAGACCTGAAACAATTAAAACCCTGGGGAGTTATTTAGAGGATGGTTTTCAACTTTCGAGGGATTTGAAACTCTCATAAAAATTATCCTCCTAATTCTGGAAGGGTGCTTAATCCTACGCTGCTTAGTTCCCCTGGTTGTCTCAGTCTCACTGAGGACATGATTTTAAAAAAGATGGCCACTCATGTAGTGATGTTATAAAAATATAAACCTCTAAACCAAGATGATGCTCTTTGACCCAAAATAGAGGGGTCCGAGCATCAATGGGGGGAATGTGGGAGGGTCCCCTCCCTAAGGAAAGGAAAAAAAAAAACCCTCAAGGCCACTGGCCAAATGGTAATGACACTTGGGGGCCTCATAACAAAACTGTGGCTCCCCATCTTCCCTCCACTGAGGCCAACCTGGGGTCCTCCTGCCCACCACGCACACAGACCTTCCAACTGGTGTTTTTGGGCCTCACTCCTAAATATTAAATGATCAGACACTTGGGGAAAGCCTCTGACATAAAAGGCAAAGCACAGAAGGAAAGTGTTCACAGGCAAAAGAAGAAGCTAGAATATCCACAGAGATAAGAAATGAATTGTATCTATGAAGCAGGAACAGGAGGCGATAAACCAAAGAAGCGTTCAGACAATTAGATAACACTTTTTGAAATAAAAATTTCAACAGAGAAGTCAGAACATGGAGTTAAGGAATTCTCCCAGAAAAACAGAACACAAACCAAAGAGATAGACAGTGGGAGAAGGAAGGAAGGAAGGAAGGAAGGAAGGAAGGAAGGAAGGAAGGAAGGGATGGAGGGAGGAAGGAGGAAGGAGGGAGGGAGGACAGCAAAGAGAGAAAGAAAGAAAATCAGAAGATCAATCCAGAAATCTGCAGACTAATCTGAGTTCCACAAGAGAGAAAAGATAATATAGACAGAAGTAAATAACTAAAGAAATGATCCAAGAATATTTCCCAAACGAAAGGACAGAAGTCTCCAGATTGAAAAGACACAATAAAAAGCCAGAACCACACCAATGCAAGTGGTCGTGAACTTTCAAAATACTGAAGAAAAGATAAGCTCCTAAAAACTCCTAGAGAGAAAAACAAAAACATAAAGAGGTCAATGCAAACACTCATTGGTCAGAATGTCATCAGTCTTCTTTTCTATATTTTGAGAGAGAGAGAAGAGAGAGAGAGAGAGAGAGAGAGAAGGGAGAACAAGCAGGGCGGGCAGAGGGAGTGAGGGAGGGAAGGAGGGAGGGAGGGAGGGAGAGAGAGAGGGAGAGAGAGAGAGAGACAGAATCTTAAGCAGGCTCCACTCAGTGCAGAGCCTGAAGTGGGGCTCGACCCCACAGCCCTGGGTTCATGAACTGAACTGAAATCAGGAGGTGGATGTTCAACCAACTGAGCCACCCAGATGCTCTCCATTTTTTAAGTAGGCTCCATGCCCAGTGTGGAGCCCAAGGCGGGGCTTGAACTTACAACCCCGAGATGAAGATCTGAGCTGAGATCAAGAGTCAGCCGCTTGACCGACTGAGCCACCCAGGTGCCCCAGAATGTCACCAGTCTTCTTAGCAGTAACACTGATGCCATAAGATGGTGAAGCAAGGCCTTCAAAGGGAGGAAAATTATCTTCAACAAAGAATCCTATAATGAAGTATGGGGACAAATTAGAGACATGTTCACCCATGCAAGGTCTAAAAACATTTTTATTTCTTGTGTACCCTTTCTTGAGACATAACCAGCGGATGTGCTCCGGCAAAACAAGGGAGTAAATTATGAAAGGGGACACGGTCACTGGGAACAGGGGATCTAATACAGAGGAGCACAGCAGGCTGATAACTGTGTAGCAGGCACAGGGCACCGGGAGGCAGGTCCCCAGAGAGGGGATGAAATACATACATTGATAGAGAGAAGCTTCTGGAAAATAAAATGAATAGACATTTGTCGATTTGGGGGGAAAAAACTAGGGAAAGGAACACAGAAAAATAAGCAAAAGAAAGAGTTGAAAAACAAAGAAAACGTAATCACGGTACCCTGCTTGGCTCTGCTGTGAGTAGTATTTACGTGGTCACGATTGTGGAAACTGCTGATCTAACAAAAAGCCACCGTTACTATGTTGGGAAGGATGCATTCCAAGCAGTGGAGGTGGGGGTACACGACTTAAGTCTTTACCCACCATAAAATCAATAGACAATGTCCCAAATCGACAAACCTGGAAATTCGCATTATGTGATTTCCGTTTACCGAAGGAAATGCTAAAAGACTTGGAAGGTAGAATAAGAAACATGAGGGATGGGGATTCTTCTATTTTATTCTAAGCCTTGATTATTTTATTTTTTAAAAACCACGCACATGGATACAAATAAGAATTAACTTATAATTGTTGTTTTCTGAGGTCACCGGACCCTCCCGGTTCATTGCTTTTTCCTTCATATTCTAGAGCATGCGTCGTGCCTGAGTTCAAACCCCAGGCTCGGATCGGTTCCTGTAAACCGCTGCCCCTTTCTCTCCTCACCTCAAGCGTTTCCTTCACCCTGGTTCACCCCCGGGACTCCTGCCCTGCGCGATCTGCTATCTGGACACCCCCCATATTCACCAATAAATTCCTTTACCAGACACCAACCGAGAGCTTGCTGATCGCATCAGAACCTGCCCGCATTTTATTACAGTTTAGGTTCTCAAGAGGGCAGAGTGCCCACGATTCATTACTTCAAGATGAACAGATTGCAAATCCACCAGGACATTAAAGAAGCGAGGGTGGGGATACCAGATAGGCATTTTACAAAATGTCCTGGTGAGAGAGAATTTTGTAAGAATATTTAATTATATAGAATGGTTTCGTATCGGGCACCTGGCTGGCTCAGTTGGTGGAGCACGTGGCTCTTGATCTCAGGGTCATGCGTTCAAGCCCCATGTTGGGTGTAGAGATTACTAAAAATCAGAAAATAAAAATAAAATAAAAAGAGTAATTTCATATCTGTGTCGACTCATCATTTTCATAGTCAAGTATATTTGCCAGTCTTCTGTCAGTATATGGGGCTACCGATACATATGATAACCACCCACATGGGAACCACCCAATAAATAAAACATGAGCAGAATCCCTAGTTTCTAGAAACTTGACCGTGGACATGATGCAAGATAGTTTGCAAAGGTGTCTGTTGGGGAGATCAGGAATGACTAATCCAGAATATATCCTACGTACTGTGTTACTACTAGGAAGTAGTCTTCGATTTTCTATGGATTTGACATTTATAAAACAGGCACCAATGAAAGATATGTTTTGTTGGATTTGAAAACATTTCCCCACGTCCCCAAAAAGGTAGGTTATTACTCACTGATCCCCAAAGTTCTTCCACGTGACTTTGCACTGACTCCCCAGACCACTTCCTCCAGGTGTCCCGAGACCTTGGACGGTACCGTGTTCTCAGGGTTTCAAGGGCAATGATCAACGACATAATTGTGTGAGAAGCAAGTCAACAGGAGGAAGTCAAGAAGCTCACAAGTAAACACAAAGTTCAAGGTCAGGAAGGGCCCTCTTCAGCTCTCTGTGGGTCTGCCCCGGACACTGCATTGTTTCTACACCTCATTTGACTATGAAAATAATTTTGTTCCAGTTTGGCACTGATGGGGGGGGGCTGTTCTTTAAACTCCCCCCACCCTGTGTTTTAATCAGGTTTTTTTTTTTTATTGTTGAATTTACATCCAAGTTAGTTAGCATCTGGTGCAATAATGATTTCAGGAGTAGATTCCAATGATTCATCCTCTATGTTTAACACCCAGTGCTCATCCCAACAAGTGCCCTCCCGAATGCCCCTCACCCATTTAGCCCATCGCCCCACCCAGCACCCCACCAGCAACCCTCAGTTTGTTCTCTGGATTTAAGAGTCTCTTATGTTTTGCCCCCCCTCCCTGTTTTTATATTATTTTTGCTTCCCTTCCCTTATGTTCATCTGTTTTGTTTCTTAAAGTCCTCATATGAGTGAAGTCATATGATATTTGTCTTTCTCTAATTTCGCTTAGCATAATACCCTCTAGTTCCATCCACGTTGTTGCAAATGGCAAGATTTCATTCTTTTTGATCGCTGAGTAATACTCCATTGTGTGTGTGTGTGTGTGTGTGTGTGTGTACTCCATTGTGTGTGTGTGTGTGTGTGTGTGTGTGTGTGTGTGTATGTAAACACACACACACACTTCTTCTTTACCCATTCATCCATCAATGGACATTTGGGCTCTTTCCATACTTTGGCTCTTGTCAATAGTGCTGCTATAAACATTGGGGTGCATGTGCCCCTACAAATCACACATCTGTATCCCTTGGGTAAATTCCTAGCAGTGCTATTGCTGGGTCATAGGGTAGGTCTATTTTTAATTTTTTGAGGAACCTCCATACTGTTGTCCAGAGTGGCTGCACCAACTTGCATTCCCACCAGCAGTGCAGAAGAGATCCTCTTTCTCCGCATCCTCGCCAACATCTGCTGTTGCCTGAGTGGTTAATGTTAGCCATTCTGACATGTGTGAGTGGTGTCTCATTGTGGTTTTGATCTGTATTTCCCTGATGATGATGATGTTGAGCATTAGTCAGTTTTAATTTGAAGCGTCAAATGGCTCAAAGTGTTTAAGACAATAGTAGTTTCACCCCCAACCCCCGTTCTCCTGGAAGAGTGAAAAGCCAGGTTTAACCCTTCTAGTGGATTCTTTTTATATTTGTGTATTTATGTTGGTTCCCTTTTTTCCCCACTCACATCTCCGCCACTACGTGTGGAAGGCCTCAACAGATGTGGAAGTGAGCTCTTACTTCAACTGACGTCCCTCTGTGGACTCCCATCCTTGCCCAAATCCCCCAACTAATTTTAGTTATATAATTGTTCACTGTTTTCATTGTTATGAAGCCAATTCAGGGCTGATCTATAGAACTATGATCAATTTTCTTTTCCTGTTTAACTCATTTTCCCTAACATTAACATGTCTTAATTTTGCATGATTGGGAGCCCCAACTTCAACACCAACCCCCCAATCGGTCATGCACAGCTCTTCTGAGTAAATTCATTCAGGTTGGATTTGCTTCGAATTCATGGTTCTTAAGTGCCTGTGGAGACTTCCCACCTGCCTGGTCTAGTGTGTTTGCCCCACGCCTGGTGCACCACTGCGGCCAGGCTCCCCTTCACCTCCACCCTGGGGACCCTTTTGGGGCCCTCCTGTTACGAGTCTGCTTCCTGTATCCCACACCCCCCTCTTCCTTGGCTCACTCCTTTATTTTGGAGGAATGCATCCTAGAGGTGGGAGGTAAAGTTTTGAGACATCGTGTGGATTCTGTTCCCAGGCAATCCTGCCTTTTGCTTCGTGACCTCCGGTGCCTCCCTGCAGATGAGTGTAATTCCCCAGGTCACCGATGGCAGGCTTGCACGTGTCTCTTGCTTTGACCAAGAGAATATGACAGAACATCTGAGCACCGGCTTTGAGAGCTGTTGTGAGATTTTGCTCTTTCCTCCTCGACCCTGGAGTCAAGACACTGGAGCAGGAGCAGGATTGTGGAACCACAGCTACCTCTAACGTAAGCACAAAACTAAACTTTGTTCACGGTACTGAGATTGGTGGGGGTTGTTACCTCAGCAAAACATAATTGAAGTGTGGCTGGAAAACGTCTTTATTCGCTGTTTCCCAGTGATTAATGCAAAACTCCAGAATGGAAAGATTTTCCCCTCAGAAGTCTGATGGCCTTGCTCTCCTAGTTTCTGGTAGTAGCCACTGGCAAATCCAAAGTCATCCTCCTTCTTCTTCTTCTTCTTCTTTTTTTTTTTTTTTTTTGTTTATTTGTTTAAGTCATCTCTACACCCAACGTGGGGCTCGAACTCAACGATTCTGAGATCAAGAGCCAGTCAGGCGCCCCAAGTCCAAAGCCATTTTGATGCGCGATCCTTTTAAAGAACCCCGTTTTCCCTCTGGAAGCTTCTAGGATCTTTTCTTTACCCGCACTGTTCTGAAATTCCGTCACTGGCTTTGATACTCGGTTTACTTTTACGTGTTACATGAGGCGCTAGGAGGGCCCTCCAGTCTGCAGAGTCATGTCCTTTACTTCTGCAAGCGTTTCCTAAGTCATCTTATTGAGGATTTCTTCATTTTCCTTCTTCTGTGATTCCTGTTATCCAAGTCTTGAACTGCTTTTCCTCTCCTCTCTTTTTCCTGCCTCCTTTTTTCTTCCTGGCTCTGATTTCTGAGATATTTCTGTAAGCAGAGGGTAAGACGTGGGCTTCCATACAAGTAGCTCATTTGGGACATCATCCCAGGGACAGGGGTGACGGCTGAGAGGTTCAAAGGAGGAAAAGACAATACAAGGATGTGTTTTCAACTTGGCCACTGCTCTGGGCCACTGGTGCTTGCTTCTACGGAACCTTCTGAGGAGCTTTATAAACTGAGTCCCGGAGCCATCCACCCAGCGGGATGAATAGCTCCCAGCCCCCATTGGTCAAGTTGGCCAAGGGTGAGCTCACAGGCTTTGACTCTCCTGTGCTTCTGAGTTGTGTGTGTGAATGCCAACCACACTGACATCCAGCCCAAACCGTAAAGCCGTTGACTAGGAGAGACAGTGGCCAGTGGCCAAATCTGGAACCTGTGTCTGACAAAAGGCCCATCTCTAGTAGGCTGAGAAATAATGGCTCCCCCAAAGATATCCAGAACCTGTGACTATACGGCCTTAGGTGGCAAAAGCGACTCTGCACATGTGATTGGGATGGAGACATTATCCTGGAGTACATGGATGGGCACTACACGTAATCATAAGAGTCTTTGTAAGAGGGAAGCGAGAAGGACAAACGAGGCAGAGGTGATGTGAAGACAGAAATGGGGTGCAAATGGAGTGCAAGTGGCTCAGTCGGTTAAGCATCCGACTGCAGCTCAGGTCATGATCTCACGGTTCGTGAGTTCGAGCCCCGCGTTGGGCTCTGTGCTGACGGCTCGGAGGCTGGAGTCTGCTTCGGATTCTGTGTCTCCCTCTCTCTCTGCCCCTCTCCTGCTCTCTCTCGAAACTAAAATAAACATTTTTTAAAAATTAAAAAAAAAAAAGAAATGGGGCGATGTAATGTGGAGCCGTGAGCCAGGGGCCGGGAAAGGCAGAGAAATGGATTCTCCCCTAGAGGCCCCAGGAGGAGCGAGCCCTACTGGCAACTTCTCAGCTCTTTAAGAGTCCCTTTGGACTTCTGATCCTTTGAGGGAATAAATTCGTGTTGTTTTAAGCCACTAAACTTGTGGTGACTTGATGTGGCAGCCACAGGAAAGAAACTGGTTTGCAAGGAACCAAATCATCCCCACGCAAAAGTGCAGCATGAGGGACGGGTTGGGCAAAAATGTTTGCAACGTACATAGCAAAGGACGTTCTGAACACACACAGGACCGCTGTTTTTTTTATGTTTACCGAACACGTACAGACTGCTATGTGCCAGGCACGCTTTTAAGTGCTTTCCATGTGATTAATTCCCTTCATCTTTATTACAACCCTATGAAGTAAATACTATTATCATTGCCATTCACATAGGAGGAAACTGAGGCACTGAAGTTAAGGAACTCGTCCGAGCTCCCAAGAACCCTTAAAGAAATGACAACAACTCAACAGAAAATTAGCAAACATCTTCAAATTCAGACGACACACACGTGAAGGCACTGTATAAAGTCAAGTCCTCCAGAAAACACACCAAGCTGGAATAGGAAGCGTGCAGATTTACTGGCAGAAACACCCATGAAGGGAGAGGCTGGGGAGAGCCTCAGAAGGCAGTGCCACCCAAAATGGTGGCCAGGCCGCACGGGGCAGGACTGGCTCGCTGCTGGCACCCCTGCCGTGGTCAGATGCTGGCTGGGAGCAGTCCAGGAAGAGCGAGTTGGTGAAGACCCCCGTTACCCGCCCCCCCCCCCCCGCCGAGTTTCCTCGCGTCTCACTGCAATTCCTTCTGTTCACGTGCCCCTTTCCCCCAAGGGAACCACTGATCTGCAGTCACTGTAGATTATTTTGCAGTTTCCAGAAATCTACCTAAGTTAAATCATTCGGTACGGAACTCTTGCACATCTGGTTCCTTTGACTCAGCATAATTATTTTGAGATTCACCCATGTTGTTGTGTGTGTTGACAGTTTATTCCTTTTCATTGCTGAGTGGTATGGCCACGTGTGGACGTGCCACAACTTGTTTATCCAGTAACCGGACTTGTTGATGGACTTTTCCGTTGTTCCCAGTTTGGGGCTATTAGTGAATAAAGCCACTATCAACATTCATGTAGAAGTTGGGGCGCCCGGCTGGTTCAGTCCATAGAACATGCGAGTTTTGATCTCGGGGTTGTGAGTTTGAGCCCCATGTTAGGTGTAGAGACTACTTTAAAATAGTATCACATAATATCACATACAGGCCTTTGTGTGTGTGGTAAATGTATGCATAATTTTAAAAGAAACCGCCTGTTTTCCAAATGGCTGTATCAGGTTACGTTCCGATCAGCTGCGTGAGAATTCTGGTTGCTTCTTCTTATTTTTAAACTTGATTTTAAATGGCAACTAATGATGTTGAACATCTTTTCATGAGCTTTTGGGCATCTGTACATTTTCTCCAGTGAAGTGTTTGTGCAAATCTTTTGTGTACTTTTTTTTTGGGGGGGGGCGGTTATTGAGTTTTCAGAGTTTTTTATATGAGAGTTCTTATATATATTATATATACATGCTTTGCAAATAATTTTTTTTTCTAGTTTATTTATTTTGAGAGAGCGAGTGAGCGCATGAGTGGAGGAGGCGCAGAGAGGGAGAGACAGAATCCCAAGCAGACTCTGCTGACAATGCAGAGCCTGATACGGGACTCTATCCCACGCACCATGAGATCATGACCTGGGCTGAAACCAAGAACCAGATGCTTAACCAACTGAGCCACCTAGGAGCCTCACAGATAATTTTTTCTGACACGTGGCTTGTCATTGTCTTAACAGTGACTCTGGAAGAACAGAAGATTTTAATTTTTTTTTTATAGGCTGCATACAGATTAAGAAATGTTTGCCTAACCAAGGTCACAAAAATCCTCGTTTTCTTCTAGAAGTTTTATGGCTTTATATTTAGATCCATAGTTCATTTTAAATTTTTAAAATACTTTCCTTTCAGTTGTCTCCATGCCCAGAGCAGAGCCCAATGTGGGGCCCGAACCCACGACCTTGAGATCAAGACCTGAGTTGAGATCAAGGGTTAGATGCCCAGCTGACTAAGCCACCCAGGTTCCCCTGTGGTTCATCTTAAATTCATATTTGTATATGGTACAAGGCAGAGGCCAAAGTTTACATTATTTGCAGGGCACTTGGCTGGCTCAGTTGGTGGAACGTGCAATTCTTGATTTGGGGTTGTTGAGTTTGAGCCCCATGTTGGGTGTGGATTACATAATAAAATCCAAAACAAATATCTAATAATCTCAGCACCATTTGTTGAACAGACTGTCCTTTCTCCATGACTCGTTTCTGCATTTCTATAACATATCAGTTATCCACGTGTGTGTGGGTCTGTTCCCTATTCTCGACCAGGTCCTCTGCTTTTCCATGTGAATTTCAGGTAAGAGTATCAATCTCTACAAAAAAGCCTACTGGGATTTTAACTAGAGATACAATGGAGGTATAGATCAATTTAGGGAAAAATGACACTTTGATAATACGGATTCCTCTGACACGTGAATGCAATAGCTCACTCATTTAAATCTTAATTTCTCTTGGCAATGTTTTAAAGCTCTTAGGACCTATCTTTTGATATTAAAAATGTACTTGTTGGGGCATGGGTCTCTGAGTTTCCTGAATCTATAGGCTTAAGTTTTTCACCAAATTTGAGTAGTTTCTAGCCAGTAGTTCTTCAAATATTTCATGCTTTCTTCTCTCTTCCTGGGATTCTGAAGGCACAAATGTCAGACCCTGTATTATCGTCCTGCAGATCTCTGAAGCTCTGCTCGTGTCTTTGCTGTCTCCCAATCTTTTTCTGTTCTTCAGATTAAATTCTCTTGGTTTATCTCCAAGTTTGTTCTTTCCTCCATTACACTAAAGACCATTCTGGGAGTTAATTTTGGTTACTGTTTCAGTTCTGAAATTTCCACTTTGTTCTTCCATACATACATACATATATATACATATATATACCATACATACATACATATGTATATATACACACACACACACACACATATATATCTATATATCTATATATCTATATATCTCTTCTATTTCTTTGCTGTGATTTGGGTTTTTTCATTGCCTACAAGACTATTCCCGATTACTCGCTGGAACGCTTTTGTAATAGTTGCTTTAATGTCTTTGTCAAATAATCCCAACACCTGTGATATCTCAGTGCTAGCATCTCCGGATGGTCTTTTTCTGAGAGTTGAGATTTCTCCCCATTTCCTGGTATGCCAGGTAATTCTGGATGGTTTCCTTGACATTCTGAACATCATCAAACTGGGTCTTGTTTAAATCCTACGGCAAATACCAGGTTTTTCTTTCAGCAGGCAGTCAACCTGGTTAGGTTGCAGGCAAAGGTTTATTTATTTAATTCCGGCGTAACTGACATAAAACGTTAGTTTCATGTGTATAAGATCAGGCAAATGTTTTGACAGCTGATCGGACACTGGAATCCTAGCCTTCAGAAGGCAGTTGGGAATATCAGTTCAACTTTCAAAATCTTTGCAGTGCTTTTTGGACCTACAGCATGTGAATGCCTCCCAGTGGCCCGTCTGGGATTTGGGTGGTGGGCTCTTTATTAGTTCAGGCGGAGTCTCTGGTCTGCTGAAAAGGATCAGATCATACATATGTGCAGGCTGGCAATGGACCCAGGAGTTCACAATTTACCAGGTCACTTTCTGAATTCTTCCTCTCTGTGACTTCTGGTGCTTTCTGGTTCCTTCTAGATCTCATTCTCCGGCCACTAGACTTCTTTTGCCACGGTGTTTACACCCAGGCCAAGTAGATGGAGGGCAGAGAAAAATGCAGTGGAGACTGGCTCTTACCCTCTTGGAAATACAGCTATAGTTGATGCCCTGACCATCCTGGGATTGCCTGGGGGAGGGTTGTAAGGGAACACAAAACAAGGGAAAAAACCAAAACAAAGGATTTCTACACTCTCTTGGGCGTAGTAGGAGTTACCCTTCAACTCCTTGAGCCAGACCCAGAGGGCTTGAGGTCCCCTGTCTGTGCCCCGGGACTCACTTCTAGGTTCTCAGTGCGCCGAGTTCAGGCTGGGGGATACCAGAAGGGGAGAAAGGACTCACCGCTGGCTCAGTGGTACTTCCAACTCTCATCTCCCCTAATCCAACGGTTTCCTTTCACGGTCCTCAAACAGCTGTTCCACGCACTCAGCTCCGCATCGGGAACCAGCCCAACCAGCGCTGTTACTTTGTTTTTTAGTAACCTCTACCCCCAACGCGGGGCTCAAACTCACGGCCCCGAGACCAAGATCTGCACTCTCCTCTGCCAGCCAGGCGCCCCCCAACTAGCGCAAGAGGGATGCCATGCTTGGGACTTTCTTCCGCTCTCATAAATTTTAACCGCAGTACTAGGGGAACATTTTCCGTGCGTCTCGAAGAGAAATACTACGAACTACTACGATACTGCCATTACCACAAGGCGCGTTTTACTAGGTTGCACGGTAGGGGCGCAGTAAATACAGGGATCTGGTTTTTAGGTTCATTTTCAGTACTCGGGAAGGACGGGACCTCTTCCTGCTCCTGGGCAACTAATCTCACATGTCTCATTTTGAACTGGTTTTAGAATACTGTGAAGGCCATGCCCACCAGGCGGTTGTTAACGTTAGGTATTTCTAAGGGCAGTGGGCGGTATCGACTGTAAAATTCTGCCAATCCCGCGTCTCATCGGTGACTTAAAAGCTGTGGCTGAGAAAGATTATTTTTAAGACAAAAGGTTGGCCGGCCAGGAGGCCCAAGGGGGAGAAGCCAACCCTTGACGGCAGAGAACACGTGTGGCCGACCAGCAACACTTCACAAGGTGCAGAGAGTGGGCCTTTGTCAGAGAAACACGAAACGCGACGATCTGACCTGCTAACTACAGTCTGGAATCTCAATCACCACGGTGACTTCTCCTGGCTTGTCTTAGCGTCAGCAGTGTTGGATCAAACACGCCACCGACAAGGTGCTCAAAATTCGTCCCCGGAAGCCTGATTACAGCGTCTAGAAACACTTCATGATTAAAAAAACAACAAAAAACAAACAACGAAGGATACAGCACTGCAGTTTTCAGAACGTACGATGTTTGCTGTTTTGTTGTTTATGTGGTGTTTAAGAAATGCAAAACGTTTACCAACTGATTCTCCTAATAACTTTATTTTGTGTAGGGACAAATAAACACAAGTTTTAGGTTCGAGGATTTCGGCTTCTCCCCACAGAAGAACACGCTCTGTTGCGGGCAGTCTCGTCTCACGTCCCAACTGCCAGAAGCAGCGTTTAATAATAGACACAGCTCTCGGCAGAAAAGGCAGATGCTGTCTCTAAATAATCCTTCAATTAAAATTATGAAATAAAACTAAAGGCTGGCCATACCCTTTCCCTGAGAACTGTCCTCCTGCCGACAGCTCTTGTGATGGAGCTTTCCGCTGCGGGGACTGCGCTGAGGGCTTGAAAGAGGTGACGCCATTCAGCCCTCGTCAAGTCCCAGGAGCACCTGCGAGCCCGGTGTCCGAAGCATCCTGAGACCAGGGTCGGTGAGCAGTGGGGCCAAGACTGGAGGCCAGGGAGTCTGGCGTGCGTGTGCCCTCTGCTCTGAGCTACGAGGACCCCAGGACCCCGAATCCCAGTCTGTCCCTTCCAGGTTATTTTTACGAAGTACCGTTAAGAAGTGGAAGGTGTAAAGGAGAGAAAAAAGATCCAAAAAATCCTCCAGTGACCCCGTTCATTCTAGGCGGCGGGGGGGACCACAAACCCAAAATACTCTTTACTATTTGATGTTACTTTTCTTAACCAAGAAAACCACCTTGCCATCAACATAGATCTTCACAGAAAGTCATGTAATAAAAGGCACTGACAGACAAAAAAAAAATTACTTACAGTATCACTAGGCTTATTTTAGACTAAATGAATATAGTATATGCCAGTCAAGAAATCAATAAATTCTTGAGAAGTTAAAAACTTCAGGAGACAACATACATCCATATAATATTTTATAGACTTCTTGGAAACATGAAAAAAGTCATATGGCTGACGGAATTTCCCAGGTTAAAATGTTGTTCAACACGACAAATTCCTAACAAAAAATATTTTAACATAGGAAGCAACACGCGAACATTTAGGTGGTGAAACTCAGGTTACAATTATACGATGAGTATCAAATAACATCATACTTCTGGTTCAGCGGACAACATAACATCGTGACAGTCACACAACATCCTGGTGAAGGGAGAGACGGGCAGCGGTGGCGCAGACACCCGCAGACTTCACGGGTCACATCGTTAGCCCTTCTGAGAAAACACAGACGGGAAACGCGTGGCAAGGCCTTCTGGAATACGGTGGTCTCAGTACAGCAGTGACCATGCGCTTGAAGTAACTGCGGTTGTTCTCGGGCACTGAAAGCTGGATTCAAAGCAAATATCTGCTCAACAAGTGAATGATACTACAAATCCCTTATGGTAAAAAATGCAGGCTAAAGCCGCAACGTTTTAGGTCAAGCACACTTGGTTCCATGATCACTTGGAGACACAGCTGAGACGCCTCGCCCACAGACAGACCGGTGTGCTGCTGTGCACAGAATTCCACTCACCGTACCCGACGGTGGTGGGTCCTCAACGACACAATTGTTATGCTCCAAAAGAAACCTATCAATGCAGCAAAATGCGTACGGTTCATTTTCTTTTAAAGACAGATTCACTAAATTTAAGGAAGAATGGGCTTTTATTGACAGCTCATTTTCAAATTACGGATACAAACTTAACCATGGAATAATTATGTATTTCGCCCAACATCGATCTGCAAAAGTTTCCAACATAGATGCGTTTCTTGTTCAATTTCCAAAAATAAATAAAGGCTTTCTACCTGAAAGCATTTACAGTCCTAGCTCTCTAACGCAAACATTACAAAAAAAGTACAAAAAATGATCTCCCGCTTCTGAAGAGCCCACTTAGTTACATAAGGTACTTTCTCTCCCGACGCTGTTTTCAAATTCAAAAGATATTTACTTCCAAAGAAGGGTCATCTTCCTTCCAAACCATTCAGTCCGTTTCCATGGCAACGCTGCGGGATTCCTTGGCTACCATGAGTCGCATTAGTTGACTGTGGAATTTCTCAATCTTCTTGACATCTTGGGCTTGGTCTGTTCTATACACCAAACACTGTCAGAAATTTCAAAAGCGGCACATTAACTCATAAAACTAGATTAACAATGTAGCAGATGTAGGATTGGGTACAAACCTGAGTCTTTCCTACCACATTTTATCCCATTCCCTCCAGAGGTCATACTAAGGCAAATACAATCATTTCTTTCTTTTTCTAATGTTTATTTATTTTTGAGAGAGACAGACAGACAGACAGAATCTGAAGCAGGCTCCAGGCTCTGAGCTGTCAGCACAGAGCCGACCGCGGGGCTCGAACTCACAAACCAGATCGTGACCTGAACCCAAGTCGGAAGCTTTAACAGACTGAGCCACCCAGGTGCCCCAATACGCTCAGGTTTTTAAGACCCCAGCAACTACATTCCTTTAGTATCTTACAGTATTCCCAACTCCACTGCTGTAAATTAAAAAAATGAAATGAACTCTATCAGAGGTGTCTCAAAAATGACCAATTAAGTAATAAGCTAAATCCTGCTGTGGGGTCTGATGAGGACTCAAGGATTGGAATCAACTCATTTTCCCCTGGGATCTGGTCATAAATAATGGAGTTATACTGGGGAAAGCATGGCAGGATCAGGATCCCTTTTCCTACCGCAAATGGGAGATGGGGAGGAGGCAGTAATGAGAATTTAAGAGAAAATCCAGCATCACTTGTTCACAGCTGGTCACTGCCTCAACTAAACCGCATAAATCTGTCCAACCTTGATATGCTGAAGGGATGTACGATGTTTAATCCAATTCTTTAATCAAATTCTTCTTTGCTGTAAGTTACACTGTTCACTAGGCAGGTACTTAAGACCTGCTGGAGGTCTCTCAGATACCATTTTTCTACAGTCTTCAAAAATATCAAATTTCAGCTGGCAGCTCTTTCCCTCATTTTGTAATAATAGGTCCATTTTTCTCCGGCCCATCTTAAGGGTTCACATGAGCCTTAAACAAAGGGAATGAACGATCCTGCAATAATGTTCATCAACTTAAGTAATCTACAGTTCGATCTTATCATCCCCAAATGGTCTGAATCCACTCTGCCCTCCAAAATCACTTACTGAAAATGTTTGCCCACACATCGTGGGAGGTGTGACAATCTCGTGATGAGGCCGGGAGGGCGAATGGATCTGCCTTGTCATTCCGGTCTCACAAAAAAGATTTCAGATTCATAGAAAATGTTTAAATCAGTCATGGGAGGAGGAAAAACCGATGCACAAATGGGATTATAGAAAAATCAAAGCCACATGGTGACAACAATAAATGTAGCCCAAGGCTGAGTTTGCGAAGGGACCGTTAACTATTAAAACGCATTAGCAAGGGAGGTGCGCAAACTTGTTTCAAGGGTTAGTAGAGACCAGATTTTTACCGCTGGAGCGGATTCCCAGATCTACTGTTCAGGAGAATGGGTTCAACTGTGTCTGCTTCCTTCCAAACACGGACTAACTCTCAGCAGTTTTAACAAAGAAACAAAAGATCGTATTTCGATCTGGTCACAGGAATCACAGGAGTGATGCATCAAGTCCTCCCCAAGACTGCCACCCGGGAGTCCTGAACCAGGCAGAATCACGACCAGAGGCGGAAGGTCCTCAATTTGTGTGAACATCAGTTCTGTGTTGTTTGCTGTTTTAAACACAGAACGCAGCAGTTTCCACTCTGTGCCCGTCACAGGGAAACGATCCTCAGCGTGAACGCTCGAGGCTCAGGGACATGCGTGCGGCCCGAGAAGAGGCGGGACAGAGCCGTGTCCTTCCCCACAGGTGGTTTACGGCCACGACGTCGGGTAAGTGACCGCCGCCGGGGCGCTTCCAGGTCAGGAAACTGAGGCCCGGAAAGCCTAACTTTTGGCCCAAACCTCTCCAAGGCTGAAGGGCCGGGAAAGGGCCGAGCTAGGATTCGAACGCCTTGATTCCAGGTCTGACCGACTGCACCTCCGCTTACTTGTCCTGTCTCACGTTTCCAGTGACCTCACCCAACTTAAGTGGTTCCCGGAACACGTGGTGGTCACGCAAAGTCTGAATTTGTGCAACCTGACAATGGGACCTTCAACACAAATATAGGATGCAAAAGTATAATACGTAACCGGAGACAAAAAGTGATTTCCAGTCACTATAAGATGTTTAAAAGAACTAACCTACGAAAAACATGTTTACCGGGGCGCCCGGCTGGCTCAGTCAATGGAGCGAGTGACTCTTGATCTTGGCGTTGTGAATTCGAGCCCCGCGTTGGGCATAGAGAGAACTTAAAAAACTAAACCTTACGAAAACAGTAATGGAAAATAAACGCCTGCTCGCTAAGTACCCTCCGGGTCAAGACATCACGCTAACCACTAGCAACACAGGTAAGAATTCTCTGCTCCCTGTTCTCTCAGAAGCCCACAATCTACTACAAAGACAAATATGATGAAACAATGACGATACAGGACAAAGAGAGTGAAAAAGAAAAGCTGAGGGAAGCAACCCTCTGAGCCGGGTCTGGGAAGAGAAGCATCAGTCTTGCCACACTGGGGCGGGGGTGGGATTCAGAGCTGCAGACACGGACACAGATCCCTCCGAAGCACGGAGAAGTGGGAAAGCTCACGACAGCCCACAGGTCCCAGGAGCCCCCAGGTAACAGAAAAGGCGAAGGGTGGAGGGGACACGAGGCTGCGGCCACGCGAGCAGCGATGGGGAAGGCACTAAGGTTTCTCGGCAGGGTCCTAATGAGCAAATGTGTGTTTGTGGAAGTCCCTCGGGACCACTGAAGATGAACTGGCGGCAGGCACACAGTCAGGAGACCAGTCTGGCAGGCTCGCCAGGTGAGGACGATGCCCTGAACTGAGGGGAGAAGAGCGAAGATGGGGCCCTCGTGGCAGGACATGAGACGAGGGCGCTCGGGCCGGTCATTCCCGAAGGCCCGGGCGAGCACGTGGGCACGTGAGAGGATCAAAATACACGCTCTTCGAGTGCAGAACAGTGCAGGTGAGGACGGGAAAGGAGGGAGCCTGACATTATCCTAGGGTTTCCGAGCAGGTGGGTGAGAGTGTAACCAACCAAGGCCAGGAAACGGGAGGTGGCAGTCTGGTTCCACTCTAGACGGGCTAATTCCGAGAAGCACCGACGCGAGGATGCTCAACAGAGAGCTGGGCGGCAAGTCAGGAGAAAAGCATGAGCTAAATGTACAAATCTGGAGACAGGCCTAGACCCAGGCAGTCCTGGGCTCCGTGGGTGAACGGACCGCTTCAGAGGCAGTATGGAAAGATGGCCAAGGACAGAATCCTGGAGAAACCAATATTTATTAGCAAAGAGGAATGAAACAGAGAAGAGAGAAAAAAAATAAAATGGAACCACAGATGCCAAAATAATTCCCACCAGAGAGTGGTTTCCTGTATCACAGCAGCAGGGAGGTCCGGTAACATGCGAGCTGATGAGAACATGAGGTCTGAAAATGAGGGGCTGCTGACGGGATCTCACCCAGAGTAGCTCAGCAGACGAGAGTAGCTCAGGGGAGAGTAGCTCAGCAGACGGCCACTGGCGGTGGGGAGCAGTGGCCGGTGGGGAGCAGGTGGCAGGGGGCCGAGGGATTACTGGGATGTGTGCAAGTGACAAGACAGAGCAGACGGGGAAGGAGAGAGGGTGGACTATGGACTATAAAGCCTAGAACCTGTGTTCAAATACCATCACCTTCTCACACGCTCATAAGGAGCGTCCACTTTGGGTCTCCACACTCCTCTCGCTTCAAGTCTGAAAGTAATTAAATTACACCCGATATACTGTATTGATGAAGGAAGTTATTCCCCAAAAGTCTATAAAGGCAGCTTCTAGAATGAGGTTGACTTTGGAACAAAATGCAAAGTAAGCATCCTAACAGGCGATCTGTATAAATGCTACATAAGTAATTTCAAAAGGATTAATTCCAACAAATCTGGAAGTATGCAACAAATAAAAATGTATACTTACAACTAAATCATCTGTTACTTTAATACACAAACTCCCATCAGAATGCCTATATTTGAGAACCACACGTGCCTGAAATAAAAATACACATTTAGAAACAGTGAAGTCAGAACACATTTTTCAAAATTAACTTAGTCTTCAGGTACGCTGAAAGCACTCTTTTAGAATTAATAGCCAAAATACCCAGAAGCATCTTTGCTATTATCGAAATGAGGTAGGAAAAGGCATTTTTGTCCATTCCTATCGCTACAATTCAATTTTCAAAAACTTTTTTAAAAGCCGGGTATTTTACTTGCAGCCAGTTTGAAGAGATGTACTGAAAATTCCCAAAACACACCCACATGCAGGGAACGTCCAGGAGACTCTTCAGGTGGTTTGGCATTAAGAATACACAGACCTTTCTTAAGGGCGCCTGGTTGGTTCAGTCGGTTTAGGATACACAGACCTTTCTTGACTTATGATGGGGTCATGTCCCAATAAACCCACCGTCAGATGAAAATATCATAAACTGAAAATATCATGGGCGCCTGGCTGGCTTAGTCGGTAGAGCATCCGACTCTTGATCTCAGGGCTGTGAATTCGAACCCCATGCTGGGTGTAGAAATTACTTTTAAGAAAGGGGGCGCTTGGCTGGCTCAGTAGACTCTTGATCTTGAGGTTGTTGAGTTCAAGCCCCACGTTGGGTGTAGACATTACTTAAAAATAAAATCTTAAAAAAATACACATCGTTAGGTCGAAAATGCATTTCACATACCTAACTTACCAAACGTCACAGCCTAGCGGACCTGAAAGACGTTCCGAACGCTTACATTAGCCTCCAGTTGGGCCAAATTATCTAACACCAAGCCTATTTGATAACAAAACGCTGAACGTCTTATGTAATTTGTCGAACACCACACTGCAAACGATGCCTGCGTGGGTACAGAGGGGTTCGGAGCGTACCGGCTGTTTATCCTCTTGATGGCGTGGCCGATGGAGAGCTATGGCCCGCTACCGGCGGTCCCGGCTTCGTGGGAGCGTTGTCTGCTGATTACCGGCCCAAGTAAAGATCGAAGTTCAAATTCGTAGCATGCTTTCTACTGAACTTATATTGCTTTCGCAGCACCGAAAGTCCAACCAACGTTAAGTTGGGGACGGTCTATTTACTGAAGGGGACCCCACCATGCCACCTCAAACCTATCACTCTGGCATAAGGACTGACCCGAGCTCAGAGCAATTAGCTCTCTCTGCCCCTTCTGGCTACAAGCAGGACATAAACGAACCTTTGTAAAAGTGACATGAATTTTTTTTTTTCCAGTTTGTTTACTTATTTTGACAGAGCCGCTCACGCACGTGCGAGGGGGAGGGCCAGAGACAGCAAGGGAGAGAGAGAATCCCAAGCAGGCTGTGCTGTCAGCATGGAGCCCAACGTGGGGCTCAAACCCACCAACGTTGAGATCATGACCTGAGCTGAAATAAAAAGGCGGATGCTTAACTGACTGAGCCCCCCAGGCGCCCCGACATAAATTTCTAAGAGTAAAGGTGTCCCTTTCTTCCTTACTGGGAAAAGAGGGCATCGCAAACCTTACGACTCTCATTTACCACACATTCCCACAGCATACCCTTCTTCCCGGAAGTTCCAAACCCGCTTTCCTTTGGGTACCCTCCTTCCCACACTTTAGGACCTTGGTAAGACAGGTTAGAGGCCCCGATTCTGTCTCCTCAGTCACACTGCTTTGTGAACTCGTGCACGTTCATGTGCACACGTGTCGGGGTTTTTTCCTCTTGTTACTCTGTCCTTTGTCAGGGTGATTTGCGGGTCCCCAGTTTTAAATACTAAACCTAAGGGGGTTAGAGGAGAAAGTTCTCCCTACCCTGCAATACCTATCACCCTGCCACAGAGGAATGATGGGAAAAGCAGTGGGAAAAACAGCAGACTGGGTCCAAATCCATCTCAGGAAGCCCCGCCGCGGTGGTCCCTGCCATCCCTCCTCCAGGCTCTCAGGAGGCGGATTCGGACACAAACACGTCTTTATCGTGATGGCACGACACGATGCGTTACGACAGAAAAGCAGAACTCTGTCTTGGAAAGAAGTCTCCATCCTCAACTTTCCCAAAATAATTCCTACGTTGAGCGCCATGCTACACAATTCCTTTCACTGCTCGGCATGCTACGGTTAGACAGCCAAGAAAATGACTCACCTAAAAGAAAGCATCTCCCGACAGAGTTCACAACTTTGCTAACATTATTCTTTTTTAAGAATAACGAGAGAGAGGGAGAGCGCACGAGAGAGGAAGGGGCAGAGAGGATCCCAAGCAGAGTCCACACTGTCAGCGCAGAGCCCGACTCGGGCCTTGAACCCCTGAACCGTGAGATCATGACCTGAGCTGAAGCCAGACGCTTAACAAACTGAGCCACCCAGGCGCCCCAGTAGGAACGTTTTTAAAACGGTTACAACGTAGAACCTGAAATCTCAAGACAATTCTGGAAACAATATAAAAAGGGGTATTAAGAGCTGTAACCTACAGCCTTTCCCGTCATGCTCTCTGCTCTCCCAGGATTGGGGGACAAAAAGGCTGCCACCATGAGATTTGTTTTGGTGAAGGGCAAAAGGGAACTCACCAAGCACTTATGTAAATTACAACTAGATTATCTTTGGACACCCGATCTATTTATTGGGCTATTTAATTCCGTTCTGCTACTTAATTCCGTTTTAAATAATCAGCTTTCCAGAAACACAACGAAACCTTATACCGTACAAAGCAGGACAACTATGTAAAGTCATCTCTCTGTTAAAAGAATGCTTGCTGGCTTCATGAGGAGAAATGAGAGCCACTGTAAGAGGGTCCATTTTGTAAGTTAGGGGGCACCTAAGACAACCAGGTCAGACGCCACAAAGAAAGAAAAAGCCATCAGGTTCTTGTTTTCTTATGAGTTCAACCAAAACACCAGACAGAGGACAGCACGGATCAAATCCCACGAAGGCATACTCGGGGGGAAATGCTAGAAGAGAAAACAAGTGATTTAAGTTGGGGGAAGGGGAGGGGTGAGAAGGCTTCCTGAAGGCAGCTGTGGAAATGCATGCCGTTCTGCTTCTAGGGAAGAAGGCAGGAGAGAAGCTGAAGCAGCTGCACGAACGAAGACAATTCTGGAAAGTCAGGGCACCAGAGTGGAGGAAAAGCCAGAAAGACTGGAGAGGGTCAGACTGTGGACCGGGAGCCTGGACTTTCTCCGGCAATCGGTGTAAACACACCATTTAAGCAGGAAACAGAGAAGTCGGTTTTTGTCTCAGACGGTGTGGCCTGAGTGAATGAAGGAGGGACCGGAGACACAGAAGGACCGACTAGGAGGTTGTTACGTGGTCCAGCGGGAACACCGTCTCCAGCGACGTTAAAGGTGGCGGGTGTGCTGACGGGCTCAACGGGTGGAAGAGGACAGAGGGTTCCGCACGACCGGCTCCAGGGTCCCGAGAAAACGTCTCTTCGTCTTCACAGACCGGCAGGAAGAGCTCAGACTCGGGGTTTAGAGAAGTGGGTTCGAACTTTGGCTTCACCTCTTAGACCCCGGGCAAACCAGCTAACGTATCAAAGACTGTTCGTTTCCCTCCAGGGAGGGTCTTAACCGCTCACATAAATCACACGCAGAAGGACCCGAATGGCTGTCACCTGGAAGGCGCCCAAGAAAACTTGGTCCAGCTCCCCCTCCGCACTCCTCCCCTCATCCCTATAAAACAACAAACACCCGCAGAAGGCTGTCATGAGGAGGCAGAGGTTTCCAGGGCACTGGGATTTTCTATGGGGTGAGGAGCTGAAAGGTTCCCCTTCTGGCCTCTTCTAGACTGGCTGTGTTCACAGCAATCCTCTGTAACTACCATTTTATTTTCGTTTTCCCGACCCTGCTCTTGAAACATGATGGCTCCTGATGGGAACGTGTATGTTCTTTGCCCTGTTTTCAAACACTCTGGTAGCTGTGGGTACTGCTGGACGCGAGTCCTGGGCCGCACTGTCCCCGCAGCTGGAGCTCGAGAAGCAGCGTCCCTGCACACAGGGAAGTCGACCAATGGAGGAGCCAGGGATCCGGTCAAAAACAACATACTCAACCCCCAAAACATCTAACCCGTTCCACCACCTCTTATCATTGCAACCTTTTACTGTAAAGAGTGGACTTTTTATTGTCTTACAGCTTCTTGCTACTTTTCTAGGTCTAGAAACCTGGCAAGCTTTTTAATTAGCAAGGAGCTATTTATTATTATTTTTATGTCTTACTTTATATTTGAGAGAGAGACAGAGACAGACAGAGCATGAGCAGAGGAGGGGCAGAGAGAGAGGGAGACACAGAATCCGAAGCAGGCTCCAGGATCCGAGCTGTCAGCACAGAGCCTGATGCGGGGCTGGAACTCAGGAACCCTGAGGTCATGACCTGAGCCGGGATCAAGAGTCAGATGCTCAACCGACTGAGCCACCCAGGCGCCCCATTATTTAAACACTCTTTGGGTATGACAACGAAATAAATAAAACCTCCAGCGGAAGAAAAATCAAGACCCGAAGGCTTAACTTCCCGCTGCTGGGACTTCCGTGCCCTTTAACGGTGACCTGACCTCTGGCATCTACTTTCGACTTCTGTGGCGGTAGTGAACGAACCCCCTAAACCCATCTGCAAACGCTGATGTTCTGGGGAAAGGGTGCAAGCACTCTCACTCAAGAGGGCACCGACCTCCGAAAAGTTAAGAACCACGATTCTAAGGGGTGCGGATGCCTCCCAACTGGGGGGCCTCTTTCAAGTGTCTCGGCGGGGACAGACAAACGTCCCGGTTTTATTTGCAGGAGGTCGGAAGAGGGCACCCGGGCCGCGGCTGCAGGGGGAGGAGCCCTGCCCTGAGAGACACGTAAACCCAGCGAAGGCGGCGGGGAGGTTGAGGGCCTGGGGGAGAGGAGGGCATGCGCAGGGCCGCGCGAGGACCCCGTCCGGCCGCTTCCCGGGGAGGAGAGAGTCCGTCTCCGCTCACCACCAGCACCGGCCAGGGGGCTGGAGAAGCTCCGGAGGCCGCGCGGGCGGCAGGGAAGACATCCTGACCCGCGGCCCCGCCGGCGACTTACCTTCATAGGGTCGGCGAGATAGAGTTTCTCGGCCGCGCGGCTGAACTCCTCCCAGGTCTGGTACTGCGGCATCGTGGGGCCGCAGCGGAGCGCGAGAGGAGGCGAGGCCCGCGACCGCAGGCGGCGCGACCCGACCCACCTTCCACCCACCTCGGGCAGCCAGCGACCGGTGCGAAGACCCAGCGGCCCAAGATGGCGGCGCCTCCTCGCACCAACGCCCCGTCCCATTGGACGGCCCGGCCCGCCCTCGCCCAATGGGAAGGAGGGATGCTGCCAGAAGGGGCGGAGCCGCGAGCTTGCGCCTCTGGGAGCTCGCCGGGAGGAGTCGAGAGCCGGGAGACAGGTGGCAGGGTGCCACAGCGCCCCCTGCAGGGCTGGAGGAGCGGAACTGCGTGGTCAGGCCCAGGGTCCCGCTACCGCGGTGGAGCCGCTGGGCGGGAAGCGCAGAAGACGGGAGTCCGGAGACCACCGGGTCCGGCTGTCGCGCCCGCAGCCTAGCGAGGGAGGAGGAGACAGAAACGCAGGAGTGCAACCGAAAAGTTTGGGCGACGGGCCTTTATGAGGCTCGCTGGGCCCCGGAAGAAGCGCGGTGGCCTGGGGGTCGCCGGCGCTGTAGCGGAGTCCGGGGGTGCCTGGGACAGCCAGGCCCACTTCAGATCTGGGAGCAGGGAGTGTGCGTGTGTGTAGGGGAGGGGGGAAGAGAAGAAGCCAGGGTGCCCTGCGCCGGGGTACGAGATGTGCCTTGGCTCTCCAGGCAGTGGGGTGACGCTTGCTTTCACCAAGTTTGTTTGGTTATATTTTACGTACAGTAAAACACACTGGTGTTAAACGTACAGTCCGCTGCATTTTGACCAACGTATATGTGTGTATACCCATTGGTCAATATGCCCAATACCACAATCAGGATCGGAGACCTTTCTTCATCTCCAGAAAGTTCCCTTGTGCTACTTTATATTTAATCCCCTGCCAACACCCACCCCTGCCACCAGACGATCACTGATCTGCTTTCTGCCACCATAGATGAGTTTTTCAATGCCTTTCATAGGGCTCCAGCTGTCACCCCGTACGGGGCAAGGAAAAAAGAGTAAGCTAGGAAGAGATTGGGGAAGACGGGGCGTTCAGTTCCGGGCTTGAGCTTCGGGACATCCAGGTGGAGCCCTCGGGAGGCTGAGCTGGTGTCTCCGTCAGAAGCTGCAGAAGGGGTGTGAAGCAGCCGTCATCAGCAGATAGGGCATCAGGGAGCCTTCCTCATGGGAGGACAGCGTGGGAGGACAGCTTGAGAAAAGGAGACTAACGGCAAACCTGGGGAACAGCCACAAGCTCGAAGGGTTAGAAAGATGGAGCAGAGCCCACGAAAGAGGCAGAGGGGAAATTGTCAGAGAGAGAAAAGGAGGAGGCCAGGAGGGTTTTTGACGTGAGGGGAGGAGCAGGTTCTGAGGAGGGACCAGTCAGTGATCTCAGGCGGCAGACAGGGCACAGGTGCAAAGACCCGAAACAAGTCGATTGATGGTGGTCGTTGGTGACCTAGGCCGGAGGGGCCGCCGTCAGCCTGCGGGGTCTGGGTGCAATTGATGGAAAGAAGCGAAGAGATGGAAAAGTGGAGGCGGCCGCTTTATACTCTATCAGAGCCTAACCATACACGGAAGGCTCACAATGTGGCTTGAAGACATTGGTGAAGAAAGAGTGTTTTTGTTTTTTTGTTTTTTTAAATTTTTTATTTGAGAGAGCAGGGGAGAGGGGCAGAGGGAGAGAGAGAGAGCAGCCCCAGTGCAGAGCCCAACACGGGGCTCGATCCCGCAACCCTGGGATCCTGACCCCGGCTGAAATCGAGAGTCGGATGCTCAACCGCCTGAGCCTCCCAGGCACCCCTGAGAGTGTTAATTTTTAAGATGGAAAGAGCTTGCGCCTGTTTGTAACATCCAGAGATGGAATCGTAGGAGACAGAGAGATGAAAAGTACAAGAGAAATTGCAAAGCGGGATCTCAAAGAGAGCGTGAAGGGGAGGGCCAAAGGTACAGATGTGTGACCGGGGGAAGGTTCCCCCCTGCCTTGCAGGGGATGGGGAGGGAGGACATGGCGAGCTGCGTTGTCCACACTTTACTAACATCACTTGTGGGTAGGAAAGAGGGTATGATGAAGAGGAGGACTGAGGGCCAGGGGCCCAGTTAATGAGAATTGAGTGGAAGAGCCACCAAGAACAGAAGCGGGAGGCCTGGGGGGCTCAGCCTGTTAAGCGTCCGACTCGCGGACCGCGGGTTCGAGCCCTGTGTCGGGCTCTGGGCTGACAGCTCAGGGTCTGGAGCCTGCTTCGGATTCTGTGTCTCAGTCTCTCTCTGCCCGCTCTGTCTCTCAAAAATGAATAAACATTAGGGGCGCCTGGGTGGCTCAGTCGGTTGAGTGTCCGACTTCGGCTCAGGTCATGATCTCGCGGTCCGTGAGTTCGAGCCCCGCGTCGGGCTCTGGGCTGATGGCCCAGAGCCTGGAGCCTGCTTCCGATTCTGTGTCTCCCTCTCTCTCTGCTCCTCCCCCGTTCATGCTCTGTCTCTCTCTGTCTCAAAAATGAATAAACGTTAAAAAAAAATTAAAAAAAAAATGAATAAACATTAAAAAAAAAGAAAACCCAGAGGAAAAAAAGACCATAGAAGTTGAGACAATGCCAGCTTTGCCCTCTGTCGCAGCGAGGAACGAAACGTCTGTCAGTTGCAAGGCGGACCTCATCCCAGATTCACGGAGACCACACCTTGGCGGAAAGGGTGACAGTACAGCAGGGATTTCCAAGGTGAGGGTGCCCGTCACTCGGCCTGGGCCCGGCCCCTGAAGAGAGAGAAATGCGGATGAAGAAGAGGTTAGACTTCCGTGGATCATTCCAGTGCCCACGGCTACACTCGATGCATTCTCTGAACCAGGTGATTTCTCCAGCTGTAGACAAGCGGCTTCCGGAAGGCTACCAGAGGAGTGCCCTCTGTAAAGTGCACTTGGCTTCATTGTCACACACACGTATCCCATTTGGGCGTTAAAACAATCCCGTGAGGGGGGCCCTCCGGCCCTTATCACGGCCCTGGAAATCTGCAAAGCCCAGAAAAACAAAAGTATCTTAGTAACTCTGTTGGTAGAAAACTTGACCTGACCTCCTGGAAGGTTGTTTGGAGTCTTTATTTGTCCCACTTGGCGTGTTTGAGCACAGGGTGGAGCCCGGTCTGTGCCGGTGGTGTTAGGTGGTTCACGGCGGGTGCACCGTGTTGCCTTGTGGAATCCAGTAAGCTGTGAATTCCCAAAAGCATGTGGCCGCAAGGAGTTTGGATAGGGGATTATGGGTCTGTGCAACTCTCCTTTCTAGGTGATGAAGAAACCGAGTCTGAGGGGCGCCTGGGGGGCTCAGTCGGTGAAGCATCCGACTTCGGCTCAGGTCACAATCTTGCGGTTCTTGAGTTCGAGCCCCGCGTCGGGCTCTGTGCCGACAGCTCAGGGCCTGGAGCCTGCTTCAGATTCTGGGTCTCCCTCGCTCTCTGCCCCTCCCCCCCTCATGCTCTGTCTCTCTCTCTCTCAAAAAATGAATAAACATTAAAAATTAAAAAAAAAATTAAGAAATAAAATTTAAAAAATAAACAGAATCTTGGGAGGCACCTGGGCGGCTCAGTCAGGTAAGCCTCTGACTCTTGATTTCGGCTCAGGTCCCGATCTCGCGGTTCTTGAGTTCAAGCCCCGCGTCGGGCTCTGTGCCGACCGCCCCTGGAGCCTCCTTGGGATTCTCTCTCTCCTCTCCCTCCCCTCCCCCCCATAAATAAATAAACATTAAAAAAAAAAGTGGAAACCAAGTCTGAGAGTAGATTATACTGCACAGATCGGTGCAGGACTTCGCTCTCCGTTGCCCAGCAAGCAAGGCCGAAACCTAAAGCCCTTGTGCTCTCCCATCCTTGCCCCCCGTCAGCCCAAGCGCGTGGGTGGCATGTGTCCCCTCCGGCCACCCTGCGGCCACCCTGCAGCCTGAGCGGCTCTCACAGGTGTCCGCTGATCCCCACAGACACCTCTCTGTCCTTTCTTGACTAGACTCTTCGGCCCCATTTGAGGCCACTCCCCACCCCGTTGTCTTTAAAACTTCCCAGACTTGCCAGGCCCTGTCCCTCCTTCTCCCCGCCTGGCTTTACCTGCTCTGCGTCCTGGGGCCCCCAACTCCGTCGGGAGCTGTCCCGAGCTAGCAGACTTCGGGGGTCCCCCTTTGCGGTTCTTGCCCCCAAATTCCTGCTCAGTCCTGCCTTCCTCCCGGAGCCTCAGATCCGTGTGTCCAAATCCCTGCCAGCCCTGGGGCCCAGCCGAGTTCCGTTTGGGGAGATGAAAACAGCTTCTTGGCAAACTGAGGGGACCTACTTTTCATTTTTCATGTTTATTTATTTATTTTGAGAGAGAGAAAGAGAGGGAGAGACAGGGAGGGGCAGAGAGAGGGAGAGAGAGAATCCCGAGCAGGCTTCCCACCCAGCACAGGACCCGACGCGGGACTCCCACAATGTTGAGATCGTGGTCTGGGCCAAAATCAGGAGGCCACGCTTAACCGACTGAGCCATCCAGGCGCCCCCACCCGACGCGACTTATAAGTGAGAAGCCTGATGAACCCACGAGTCGCTGGGAGTCAGAGCAGCCGCTGTTCCTCCGGTGCCTTCCTGGGTCACACGGTCAGGGTGAAACAAATCGGATAAGAGGAGCCGACCGAGAAACCGGTTAGCCCAGTAGCTGTGTCCGGAGTGGGGAAGGAAGGGAAGCGGACGCGTCCCTGTGTCCAGCGGAGGGCAGTGGTGAGCAGAAAGTCCCAGGGAGCTGTCCCTGTCCCCCGAGGAAGACGTCCCCGGGGAGCCACACTCCCAGCTCAGCCGGGGAAGCTGCTGGTGCCTTCGGTGACGGTGACGTTTTGCCCCATCAACCCTTCCTTTCTGGAGACACCGCCTCCCCCCCCCCCCCAGCCCCCGCACCGGGCTCCTGTTTTGATCGCCAGGAACTTCCAGCCCAGTTTAATTCATTAATTACTCATGGAGCACCTCTCCCGGGCTACAGTGAAAACAAAGCTGCGTGGGGGGAGCTCACACGCTAGTGAGAGCACAGGGGGACAGGGCTAAGGCAAGCTGACAGTCAAAGCCCAAGGCAACACTGACCACACATGGAAGGAGCCCCCAGGACCTGGGCACAGGGGCACACTGGGGAGTCAGGTGGACATAAGCATCCCCCCCCCCTCCCAGGGGCTCAGCGGTGAGGACCAGACAGTAGAAGGTGTGACTGTATACAGCGCCCCAAACAGTTCTCCCTGGCGGGTCTGTGGGAGTAGCCCAGAGCTGCCCCTGGGACCCCACCCAGCACTCCGGAGCTGGTGGTGACGGTAGGATTACCCCGAGGCCGGGAGGGGCAAAGGGAGAGAAAGTTCCTCTAAGAGACAAAGCTCCTTCCAGGAGCCAGGGGCTCAGAGATCAGAGAAGCGTTAGAACACGGATGCCCCCCTCAACCCCCAGCCTCTGCGGGTCCGGGCGCCCCCAGGTGTGAGGCCGTCCCGGGGGCACCCCGCTCCACAAGGCTGACGTTGCCCTAGTTGGGCAGGTAACGATCTGTTTAAGGTGAAACAGACTCGGGCAGAATGAAAACATCTCGAAAACAATAGGGTGTTCTGGAGCCCTGAGGCCCGCCCGTGGAGGCGGGGACACCAAGATCCCAGGCTCCTGGCTGTCAGTTGCATCTGAAATACACTGGAATGAAATGCAAGTCCCAAGAAGCTGGGGAGAGAAGTCCCAGGTTCGCCCCCATGTGCTCCCCCCACTGGGCCCCAGCACGCTGCTGCCTGGCTGCCTCTCCCCCCCTCTCCCCCCCGCCACCACTCAGTCCCCGCGCTGCCCACGGGCCCCAGAGAATGGCCCCATTGTCCGCGAGACAAACCGAAATAGCAGCGTCCTCTGTTCTCCGCCTTAGGGAGATTCACTTGAACCCCCAAAGTCCCACGTGTGGGTGACAATGGAGGTGTTTGTTGCAAATTAGTGAGCCGGGGACAGAGGAGAGGCAGGTAGTCGGGAAGCAGCCAGGGCGGTGGGCCCGGCAGCCCGGCAGCCCGGGGACAAGTACAAGTCCGCAGTCCCTCCATTAACCCAATTAGCAGTCACTGGTGGGAGTTCTGTTAATCACCACAGAAGCTCGGTGGGAAGGTGCGGGAAGGGGACAACCAGCTGGAGGGTGACGGGGGCCCAGGGTGGGGGGGAGGGAGGGGAGAAAAGCCTGGGAGTTATTTCTAGGCTGGTAAATGTTATTTTTATCCTTTTTTTTTTTTTTTTTTTCAGTGTTCTGGATTTTTTTTCTAACCATGCCCTGGAGCATTTGGATGAACTGTGTTTGCATTAATTAATAACTCAGATGACGTCTCCACTCGGCGGCGAGGTCTGCCTTGGAAACCCTCTGGGTGGCCCGGGAAGTGGTGACTGCAGGCTCCTGACTGATCCCGGCTGCCTGTGTCTTCGGTCATTCAGTCCAGCAGTCAATTGACACGTTCTGAGCTGGTACTCGCTGGGGTTTCGTGAGGGCGGGGTGGGCCCAGCACAAGAAAGACAGGGTCCGGCACAGGGCTAGCAGTAATGAGCAGCGTTCACGATCAAGTCTCAGGATTCTGCTCTGGGGGGGGGGTGGGGGGGGGTGGGTGGGAATCAGGACAGGCTGCACAGGGGAGCTGGGATTTGAGGATAAAGGCCAGATTATGACAGACGGAATGGCCAGGCCTTTGAATGCAGAGGGTGGGAGCAGAGACCAGCTTTCAGGGGGCAGGTGCGGACCTTCCCCAGCGAGAGGTTGGGGTACCTGGGGTTTGGTGGGCTTGGGAGAGAGAGCGTTGAAGGGAGTAGAGGCCCCTGGAGACACGGAGGGCCGTGTGCTCCCACCCGCCCCCCAGCACCCCGACTCGACTATGTCTTTTTAAAAAATGTTTTAATGTTTAGGTATTTTTGAGAGAGAGAGAGAGAAAGACAGAGTGAGAGCAGGGGAGGGGCAGAGAGAGAGGGAGACACAGAAGCCGAAGCAGGCTCCAGGCTCCGAGCTGTCAGAGCCCGACGCGGGGCTCGAACCCACCAACCGTGAGATCATGACCTGAGCCAGTCGGAGGCTTGACTGCCCCGTCCCACGTCCCGTCCCCCCCTCTGGCCGTGCTCTCCTCCTCAGACGCTGGGCACACACCGAGTGTCTGTCCCTTGCTCTGGTCTCTGCCCACCTCACCCAGCCCTCCAGCCACTGCCAAAGAGGAACGGAACAAAGTGTGCAAAGCCTTTGTCTTCGGTACAAAGGTGGGGTGTTCCGTGTCCCCCCGGTGAGCGACCAGCTGCAAGCTGGGTGTGTCTGGTGGCTCAGGCTCCTGGGAAGCATTTCTGCCCTTTGTGGTCTGTCTTCAGGATGCAGGGGCTGGGGGGGCGACGGGGGAGGGGGCAGGCGCTGACCTTTGTAACCAGACACTTCAGACTGTCCCGCTCAGTCAGTGTTGCTGATGACACAGGGAGAAACTGCCCCCCCCCCCGACCAGTGATTTTAGGAAAACATTCTTTAATCACCCACTAGTGGGGTTTCTGTATCCCCTGAGACACGTCAGGTGTGCGTGCTGAGATCCGGACTGTCACACGCATGGGGTGAGGGGGGGGAAACACGTCCCTCGTGGCTTCTAGACCTCCTTTCTACTGGACGTGGGTCGCCAGCATCCCACGGGCACAGCCGCCCTCCTGCCACTCCGGTTGGAAACCACCCAGCTTCCCGGCCGGCCCGTCCACCCCCGGTGCGGGGCCCGGATGGCGTCTGCACAGGGCCGACAGATGTCCTATGGCCGTCTGCACCCAACCGCACAATATGCCCCTGTTCTCCAAGCAGCGGCCCCAAGTCACTTCTGCTGCTTCTCAGGATGCGCAACTGCCCGGCGACGCGCGCCCGGTCCTGGTCCCCTGGGCCGCAAGGGGGGGGGCTGAGTCACCGTGGTACCGCTCGGAGGGCTCCTCGGCGTGGGCGTCTTCAGGAGTGAGCGCCCCCGCTCGGGGCAGGAAGACACGGGCGGGTCTCGGCCTCACCCGTGGGCAGAGGTGGGACACCTGCTTTGGCAGCGTAAGGGAACGTGGCCGGGCCGTGGCACGGTGCTGGGACTCTCCCAGCGTCCCCGAGTGAGCCCTGGCCCGTCTCCCAGCCGTGCTCGGCCCGGAGGCCCAGGCTCGGCTCTGGGCAAGCCCTGACCGTGGAGCGACAGGCCTCGAAAGCCTCCCGACCTCCTAGGGTAGGGGTGCGGCCATCGGCCGCTGCGGTTCCAGGGGGCCGGGCGCCCCCACCTCATCTCGGTCCAGATGCAGCGGCCCACGGGCCCCAGCACCGCTCTGAAGCCGGCCTTGAACTCCCGTGGCCTATCTTGGTGTCGGGAAGCTCGGCAGCTGGTCCTGGCGGGCAGAGCCTTCTCTCGCTGACTTGGGGCTTTTGGGGCCAGGGTGTTGGTGAGCAGAGTTCTGGCAAGAGCCGTGGCAGCTGGGGCCAGGAGGAGGCTGAAGGGAGATAATTGGACCTGGTAATTGGCTTGCTGATGGGCGGCAGTGACCGTGGCTGAGAGAGGAAGACGCGGAAGAAAGTTGTTCTCCGGACCCAAGGCTGAGCCGTCCCGTCCGGCCGTCCTGTCCCGTCTTGCCTAGCACATCTGTGTGTCAGGCTCGATTCTCTGCACCCACGCTGCCCCCAGCGTGGCCACGTCGGTTCCCCGCCCCCAGGGCCACGCTCACCCATGTCCGTGCCAAGCCTGGGGCCAGATGCCTTAGAACTTTGAATCTAAGAGTCATCTTAAACATTTTTTTAACGTTCATTTATTTTGAGAGAGACAGAGTGTGGCCAGGGGAGGGGCAGAGAGAGAGGGAGACACAGAATCCGAAGCAGGCTCCGGGCTCCGAGCTGTCCGCACAGAGCCCGACGCGGGACTCGAACTCACGAGCTGTGAGATCGTGACCAAGTCGGACGTTCAACCGACTGAGCCCCCAGGCGCCCCCCACCCCGCCAAGGGTCAGGGGTCACCCTGCTCTGGCTACCCCAAGGCGAGCGGCTGCGAGGCCTGTTGCAAGGACTTCAGTAAAGCCCTTGTTCGTGGGCAGAGTCGACTCATCACTTCCCCCCCGAGGAGTCTGCTCTCTGGGCGGTTTCCAGGCCCCCGTCCCTCCCGTGGGCCATTTCTGCAGACCAGCTGGCTCACATTAGGGCGTGCAATCCGCTGCCCCGTGTGGGCACATGTTCTGGATTTGTCCCAACCTGAGCAGCTGATTCGCCCGGACGTTCTGGGAAGGGCTCCCCATCTGATTCCGCCCTCCGCACGTGACCTTGGAAGCTGCGAGTCGGAGTCCCAGCTTTCGCGGGGAGCCCGTGGCCTCTAAGCGCAGACACAGAAGTGCGGTCCTGGGGACTGGCGTCGGGCGGCAGGCTGGGGGCCCCCGGAGCCGTGCAGTAGGTCCCGCCTTTGCAGGAGACGGTGGCTCGGAGTCCATCGGAGGGTGGGGTGTTTGGGGGTCTCGGGTAAAGCCGGGGAAGGAGTTCGTGCCCGGGGAAAGCCTGGGGGTCCAGGCTCAGACAGAATGGCCTTCCTAAGCCTCCTTCCCCGCCTCTGTCCTGGGCTACGTGAGTGCTTACCCAGCAGGTAGCTGCCGAGCACATCCGTTGTCCCAGACACGGTGCTTCGGGCTGGGGACTAAGGATACGGACGGTTGGCGACTTCGAGGGACTCCCTGAGTGAGTCTGAGGCGGGCGAGCCCTTAGGACTAAGCCAGATGGCCCCGGCGCCGTTGGGGGACACCACAACCACCACGGGCATCCGCTTCCTGCTGTGTAGAAGGAGCATTATAGGCGCTTTGAGAGAATTCGCTTAGCTAGCAGATTCCAAGAGCCCAGCACCGTGCCCGGAGGGGTGACGATGGGCACAGTTGAGAGGTTTAGGGGGACCGACCGGAGGAAGGACTTGAGAGGAGTCAGGACCCCGGGGTCTGGACAGGTGCGGCCAGGAGAGCTGTGTCGGAGTCCAGGGTCCCCTGCTGTGCATATTTACTCTTGAACAATTGTGGCCTCGGTTTGTTCCCTTTGGGTGCGGGGTCATATTTTCCCTTCCAGCCTTATCAGAAGAAAGGAAGAGAGGCCGACATTTGAATCCACAGTCACCAAGCACAACTGTATTCTGAGGATTGAGAGAAAGAACATATTTAAAATGTGTTTCTTGGGGCGCCTGGGTGGTTCGGTCGGTTGAGCCTCCGACTTCAGCTCAGGTCATCATCTCACGGTTCGTGAGTTCAAGCCCCGAGTCGGGCTCTGTGAAGACAGCTCAGAGTGTGGAGCCTGTTTCGGATTCTGTGTCTCCTTCTCTCTCTGACCCTCCCCCATTCGTGCTCTGTCTGTCTCTGTCTCAAAAATAAATAAACATTAAAAAAAAATTAAAATAAAATAAAATTTCTTTCTTTCTTTCTTTCTTTCTTTCTTTCTTTCTTTCTTTCTTTTTTCTTTCTTTCTTTCTTTCTTATGTTATTTCCTTTGAGAGAGAGAGAGAGGCGTAGAAAGAGAGGGAGACAGAGAATCCCAAGCAGTCTCCACGCTGTCAACACAGAGCCTGACACAGGGGTCGAACTTACGAACCGCGAGGTCACGACCTGAGCCAAAACCGAGAGTCGAATGCTCAACTGACTGAGCCCCCCGGGTGCCCCTTTGACTGTGTTTCTATTTTTAAAAAAATCACGTTGTCGGGGCGCCCGGGGGGGCTCAGTCGGTTGAGTGTCTGACTTTGGCTCAGGTCGTGATCTCATGGTTTGTGAGTTCGAGCCCCGTGCCAGGCTCGGTGATGGCGGCTCAGAGCCTGTTTTGGATCCTCTGTCCCCCCCTCTCTCGATCCACCCTCCCCCCCCAAAAGTAAATAAACATTAAAAAAAAATTCGCAGAGCCACCGGTGAAATACAACACCGGGGCTGACCGTGACTTTCTGCTCGGCCCAGGCTTCTGGCCGCGGCTCGCCGGGCAGGGACGGTGAGAGGCAGTCACTCTGGTGTTGACCTTCATGACAGCAGGTGCTCCTGCGACACGTGATTCGCCACATCAAGCTGTTTAGGTCCAGATTACTAAAGCCTTTTGCCCCCTTGGGGGCTGGCGGCTTCTGCAGAGGAGGAGCCGGGAGCACCGCGCAGCACAGAGAGCCGAGCCGGGTGGCGGGCGGGTGGGGAGGACTCTCGCGGGGTGGGGTGGCGGACAGCGTCAGCTTGCTGCTCTCTCGCGCCCCGGAGACCCTTCCTGGCCCGGTGTTGAGCGTGCCACCGAGATGCCAGGCTGGCCAACGCTAACGATATTACCACCCGCGGCCCTGCTATCTGCCCGGACGGTCGTTGTGAAATGACATTTTTAAGGACCCCGCCGCCGAGGGTCAGAGAGTGTGTGGGGTGAAGCGGGAGCCCTTGGGGAAGTCGGCCCATTTCCCTGACGCCTGGCGAGTCAGTGTCCTTGCAGAACGGGCTGCCCTGGGCAGCTGTGGGCGGGAGGGGGGGCCCTGGCAGACGGCAAGGGGGGTGTGGCGGGGTGAAGGTGGGCCTGGGCCGGGAAGGGGACTACCTCGAGGAGCTTTGTCCAACCCCCTCAGTGGATGCAGGGAAACGTGGCCTTGGGTCACGTGGCCTCGCTCCCCATTTGGAGCCCTGCCTGCTCATTTAACCAAGCCGGGCCTCACTATTCTCTGCTCATCTTGCAAAGTTCTTGTGAATCGAAGCAATGCATGTGGAAATTCTTCGTGAAATGCTTTTTATTTGTTCATTTCAATTTGTTTTGGGGGCGCCCGGGTGGCTCAGTCGGTTGAGCGTCCGACTTCGGCTCAGGTCACGATCTCACGGTCCGGGCCCCGCGTCAGGCTCTGTGCGGACAGCTCGGAGCCCGGAGCCTGCTTCGGATTCTGTCTCCCCCTCTCTCTGCCCCTCCCCTGCTCATGCTCTCTCTCTCTCCGTCTCTTGAAAAGTGAATAAACTTAAAAAAAATTTTTTTGTTTGTTTTAGAGAGAGAGCGTGTGCACAAGCACGAGGCGGGGAGGGGCAGAGAGAGAGAGAGAGAGAATCCCAAGCAGCCTCCGGGCTCAGCGCAGAGCCCAATGTGGGACTCGTATCCACGACCAACCGTGACCTCATGACCTGAGCTCAAATCAGGAGTTGGGCACTCAACCAATGGAGCCGCCGGGCGCCCCTGGAAAGTGCTTTTTAAATGGAAGGAACTGGTCCAGGCACAGGATTGAGGGCCCAGAAGGTAAGAGTTGCTAAGCGCCGCCCTGGGGGCCTGTTCTGGCTACACGAGGCTCTTCTGCAGCCAGAGAGGAGATCTTGCCGGAAGCGAGCACCTCGCCTCGCTTCTCGGCGGTGGCCTGGGGTCCCAGGGAAAAGGAGTTTGCAAAGATCACAGAGCCGACTGGGCTGTTTGCCTGGGGTCTTTGGGACAGCACAGGGGCTCCCCAGTCCAGGGCCAGCGGGGGCCCCGTTTCCCGCAGGATTTGCGTTTGTACGCGACGGTATCTTCACCTTGTATCTAGCAAGGGTGAGTAATCTATCCGGGATATTCAACAAAAACCAGACATTACCTCACTGGTGTCTTATCCAAAGCTGCTCCAATCTTCCCGTTAACTCCAGTGACTTGGGCTCTTTTGCCGGGCTCAGCAGTGCAGGGAGGAATCCCTAGACTTTCTAGCGAAGGGAACCTAGTATTTGTCCCCAAGCCCCCCTTTCCCCCCGGAAACATCTGCGCCCTTCGATCCGAGCACACCGCAGGGGGCGGGCAGGCTGTCACCGGCTTCTCTGGCTGCCACCTGATGGAACCTCCGGGGTCGTCCTCACGTAGAAGGATGGCCGTGGTAACCCCGGGGCCAGGCAGTGGGACGTCTGTGATTGGCAGCAGAAAAATCAAAGCCCAGTGAAAAACTCCCAGGTATCCACAGTCACTACGTCCGAGGTGACGTGGCGGAGAAAGTGTTCATTTTGGCAGGTGTCACGGTGGCAGGATTACCGAGTGTCCACCGTGGTTTGACGGCTGCTGATGTATGTGGGGAGGACGTGACGGACAGTCTGGGATTTGCTTTAAAATGTGTGAGTCGGGGGGGCGCCGGCTGGCTCAGTCAGTGGAGCGTGTGACTATTGATCTCGGGGTCGTGGGTTCAAGCCCCACGTTGGGTGTAGAGATTACTTAAAAATAAAATCTTTTTTAACTGTTTATTTATTTTGAGAGAGAGAGTGCAAGCAATCGGAGTGGGGAGGGGTGGGGGAGAGAATCCCAAGCAGACTCCGCCCCGTCGGGCACTGAGCCCGACTTGGGGCTCGAACTCAAGAACCTCGAGATCGTGACCTGAGCCGAAAGCAAGAGTCGGACGCTCAGCCGACTGAGTCACCCAGGGGCCCCCAAAATAAAATCTTTAAAAAATAGTAAAAGGGGCGCCTGGGTGGCTCAGTCGGTTGAGCGTCCGACTTCAGCTCAGGTCACGATCTCGCGGTCCGTGGGTTCGAGCCCCGTGTCGGGCTCTGGGCTGACGGCTCAGAGCCTGGAGCCTGCTTCCGATTCTGTGTCTCCCTCTCTCTCTGCCCCTCCCCCATTCATGCTCTGTCTCTCTCTGTCTCAAAAATAAATAAACATTAAAAAAAATAGTAAAAGAACATATGTTAGCAGAGATAGAAGACAGAAAAAAGAGGTAAAGCGCATGAGACAAAGCCTTTGAGCAATTGAGTCTGAGTAACGGATAATATGACTTCATTTTACTCTTTTCTCAACTTTTGTGGTTGATTGAATATTTTCATAATGAAAAGGAAAACTAAAGTCACCGACTAGTGTTAAAAGACAAGCCACAGACGGGGAGAAGATATTTACGACCATAGGCACCTGACAGGGGATTTCTGCCCAAAATATATAAAGCACTCCCACAAATTAGTTAAAAGACAAAAACAAAAACAGCGGCACCGGGATGGCTCAGTCAGTTAATTGTCTGACTCTTGATATCCACTCAGGTCATGATCTCATGGTTTGTGAGTTTGAGCCCCAAGCTGTGCTCTGTGCTGACAGCATGGAGACTGCTTGGGATTCTCTCTCTCTGTCTGCCAATCTCCCTCTCTTTCTCAAAATAAATAAATAAACTTTAAAAAAGCAAAGCAAAACAAAACAAAATCCCAAAACTACCAACCCCATAGGAAAAAGGCATAGATTACAAAAGCAATTTCAGGGCCGCCTGGGTGGCTCAGTCGGTTGAGCGTCCGACTTCAGCTCAGGTCATGATCTCGCGGTTTGTGAGTTCGAGCCCCGCGTCGGGTTCTGTGCTGACGGCTCGGAGCCTGGGGCCTGCTCCGGATTCTGTGTCCCCCTCTCTCTCCGCCCCACCCCTGCTTGTGCTCTGTCTCTCTCTGTCTTTCAAAAATGAATAAACGTGAAAAAAAAAAACAACTCTTGGGCACGTGCACGACATAGGTTTGGATCACACCTTCAATGCCCATTGATTTGTTGTTTATGGAGAAGTAAATCCTGGCATGTGCATATAAGGACATATTATATTAAAGTTAAAATAAATATAATACATATTAATATACATGTATATAATCACGGATGAATTTCCGAAACATAGCACAGGTATTGAATGAAATAAAAGAAAATTTCAAAAAGATATGCATGTTATTGTACTGTGTATATAAACAATTTAAAATCCCTGCCTAATATTTTCGGGTCCCTCTCTCTCGGTCGTAAGAGAAACAAAAATAATTGGAAGGACCACAGAGCAAGAGGAGAATAGAGTTTCTCTCCAGGGAATGGGAGGAGGGAAAAGGGAGTGACCTCAGTTTTATCTGCAATGTTTGTTTTTTCTTTGGGGAAAAATGTTTTTAAAAGAATCTGAAGCAGATACATGGGAAGAGGGACACTTGAATATCTGAGTGTTTTTTTATCAGGCCTACCTCGTTTTATTATGCCTCACAGATATCGCATTTTTTACAAATTGAAGGTTCAGGACGTCAGGGGAGGGAGCCCCTGCAGCTGTGGTGGAAACAGCAAGGGAACCGGGGTCAGAAGTGGGGGCTGCAGACGGGACCGAAGGGCTGCGATCTCCTCGTCAAACCTGACCGGATGCGCACATGGTTTCTGGAGGTGGAAGGTCCTCCCGGTGAAGACGCTGGGCAGACCGTTGAAATGACAACGGAGGATTCGGAACAGGACATCAGCTGAGCCGATAAGGCAGCGGCAGGGTCTGAGGCAGGACTCCAGTCCCGAAAGAAGTTCCGCCAGGGGTCAGATGCGATCAGGCCGCGTCGCGTGTTCCAGAGAATTCGCTCATGAAAGCAGGAGTCCAGCGATGAGGCGACCTTGTCTTATTTTCAGAAACTGCCCCAACCCCAACCTTCAGCCCCACCACCCTGACCAGTCAGCAGCCGCCAACAGGGAGGCAGGACCCTCCAGCAGCAGGCAAATCACGACTCACTGGAAGCTCAGATGATGGTTAGGATGTTTTAGTAATACAGTATTTTTTTTGAGTTTACTTATTTATTTTGAGAGAGAGAGAGAGCACGCGCGCATGAACTGGGGAGGGGCAGAGACAGAGGGAGGGAGGGAGAGAATCCCAAGCAGCCTCCACCCTGTCAGTGCAGAGCCCAACACGGGGCTAGATCCCATGACTCTGGGATCATGACCTGAGCTGAAATCAAAAGTCAGATGCTCAACAGACTGAGCCCCCCCAGGCGCTCAATACTGCAATACTGCAATACTCAATACTCAATACTCAATATTGCAATACTGCAATAAAGTATTTTTTGATTGAGGTATGCTCCTCGTTTGTAATTTTCTTGGACACTGTTTTTTAGACATCTGCTATTACGCGCTTATCAGACTACGGTATCCTGCAGACATAGCCTTTATGTGCAGGAGGAAGAGGAAATTGATAATTTCTCTGGACTGGCTTTGTAGCATGGTCTGCTGGTCTGGGAGCACCCCCCCTTCTGGGTCAGGGAGTACCCCCTCCCAGTCTGAGAGCACCCCCCCTGGTCTGGGAGCACCCCTTCCCCAGTCTGGGAGCCCCCCCTCTGGGTCTGGGAGCACCCCCCTCCCGGCCTGGGAGCATCCCCCCTCCTGGTCTGGGAGCACCCCCCTCCAGGTCTGGAAGCACCCCTGCTGGGTCTGGGAGCATCCCCTCCCCAATTGGGAGCACTCCCTCCGGGTCTGGGAGCCCCCCCCCCCCGTGTGTCCAAGGTGCCTCTCTATTGTTGTCTATATTACTCCCGTGTTTCAAATACTTTGTAACAAAAACCAGTTTCTCCGGAGAGGTCCTGAACCTTCCTTTCTGCTTCTCATCTTTTCCCATGACGTCAGAACCTCTGTGTGAGCGATTCCTGACCCGGCGTCCTCCCGTTCCCTCCCCAACGTCACGACTGCCTCCAGCCACCTGAAGGCTGATTCTTCTCCGATCTCATGTTGGTCATCCAGGTCGGTGACCTCTGCCACCTGTGTCCCCAAACCGCTCTGTCTTGTCCTGTCCTCTTTCTGGTAATAGTCCCTCCAATAAATCTTGGGGTGTATTTTCCTTGTATTTTTTTCCTTAGGTGCCTCCCGCCTCTCCCCTGAAATGTTGTTTCACATCAATGATCCCCAAGCTCAAAAACCGGATGGTGGCCACGGCCAGCCCGAGAAGGTCCAAAACCCTGAAGCATTTGTGTACGACCCTGAAGTCAGCTGCCTACCTCTTCCTCCGGCTTTGCTGCCCGTGGTCAGCTGTCACTAAAGGACAGCACGGTCACCTGGTCCTGGTGCCCGTCTCTCCGCCTCCCTGCATTTTGTGGTCCTGAGATGCTTTGCCTCCTGGCTCAGGTCGGACGCCTTCTCCACGGAGGCTTCGTTGATCAGCTCCGTGGCCGGGACCGTTCCTGCAGCAGGGTCTACACTGCCTCGGACACGGGCGACCCCTTACAGGCTCGTCCCTCCCCCTCCCCGGGTCCCTGTCCGTGAATCCCGAGCTCCGTTATTTGGCAGACCCAGGAAGCAGAGGCGGGGGGACTGGACTTGCTCACCCATGTGGTACCTCGTCCTTGGAAACGCTGAATCCGTTCACCCCCACCTTCCTTTCCCCCGGGCTTTCTCGAGCCGCATCAACTCCGGAGCAGGCTGGCCTCACATCAGACTCGCAGAGAGGGTGGGGTGCGGTGGCCTGACTCACTGCCAGAAGCTAATGAAAAGGAGATTATTACTCTGCGTGTGATATTGTATCAATTCTAAGATGCACTGCCCACCCCCCCCCCCCGATTTTAATATCTCTGAAATCAGGACGCGTGTTGCAATCAATGCAAGTTTTTTTTCCCCTTTGGTAGTCTACAAAAATAAAAAATAAAAGGGGTGCTTCTTCTGTTGATGGTGTCTATAATTGGATGAGATCAGGTACAGGGAAAGGTCATTTAAAATACATATAAAATGCAAATAAGTGGATCTTTTTATTTGATTTGCATATTAGCTCTCAGGGTGAAAAGTGAGATTTTGGAACACTGCTCTAGGCAGGCACACTGATTCTTTCTTTCTTTCTTTCTTTCTTTCTTTCTTTCTTTCCTTCTTTCTTTCTTTCTGTGTCCAATGCGGGGCTCAAACTCACGACCTCAAGATCAAGAGTCGCACGCTCCACTGACTGAACCAGCCAGGTGTCCCATGACAGGCACACTTTGAGAGGACGGTTCCAGAACATTCTAGCACATTCTCTCGCAGAGGCAGCACTGTGTTCTGCATTTTGTCAACTACTGGAGGGCAGAGAGACTCAGAGGAACAAAGAGCTTGGTATGCTCTGCGTGATAAAGAGCGGATGTGAAGCCCTGCGAGCAGCGGCTGTGAACCGGAGGGCTCTCTGGAGGAAGCGGCTGACCAACGGTGCAGAGACAATGCGCAGATGATCAGGAATTGAGCCCCAGCCTCCCGGCCCCCGGTCCTGGCTGCACTGCTACCCTCGGATCTCCCCACCCGTGCCTCTCACCGTGAGGAGAGCGTCTGGGTCATCAGACCGTCGCTGCACATGACTGTCGTGATGACAGAGCGTGGCCCGGAATTCACTGTTTGTACGTCTATGCTTTCCCGATTCGGTCCCCACCTGCTTGCACATCTCCACCGGCAAGGAGTCAGGCCCACCGGGCTCCCCCATCGTCCATCTGTCACCCCCTCACACCACTTTCTGGCGATGAGGGGGTCCCAACGAAGATCACTGTCCCTTCCTAGTCACCTTCTACCTCGCCTGCCCATCCTGTCTGGGTGACTTAGGCAGTAAATGCCCCGTGACAATCTGGGCGGTCGAGGGAGGCCCCGGATGCAGCATGGGACTCCATAAACCGTGAACTGTGATCGCTGTAAACGCAAGAACTCAGGAACCAGAGGGGGAGGAAAGAGAGGGGTTTGAAAACACACAGACACACACACAGGACGAGTTTTCTCAGCGAGCTGTCCTTATGTGGTTTTGTGTTGTGCCCTTTCCTGCACTGGACCGCATTTACGGTCATAAATAGGCCAGTGGCCAAGTTGGTCCCTGGATGCGTGCTAGGGCGAGAGGCTGGCGGCGGAGAACTTTTCCTGCTTACGGAAGCGGCAAGGGAACCGTGGGCTCCTTCCAAGGAGCTAGTGAGTGTGGCGACGGCCAAGGCAGCCCCGGGGGGTGGGGAGCAGGAAGGTCTGAGGTCAGGGAGCCGCTGTGTGCTGGTGAGTCCTCCCCGTGGCGTGCCCGGTGCGCCCCCGCTCTCCCTCTCCCTCCAGAGCCTGCTGAATGGAGGTCAGGGAATACTATTTTGAGGCTCGGGCAGGGACGGGAGGCTGCTGGGGCGATCAGCCAGCCTGCAGAGGCCGACGGGACAAAAGCATCGTCAATCAAGGCCGCGCTAAACACAGACGCCGTTCTTCGACCTTCACCCCAGGTGCTGCCTCGCTCCTGGTGCTTTATCTTTGCCAGAACCACGCTGAGAGGAAGCTGCTGAGACAAAGAGGTGACCGTGGAGCCAACTTCTATTTCTGGCCTGCGGTTGACCCTGGGAAGTAACCTTGAGCAGGCCGCTAACCGCCCACCCCAACCCAGGGTAATTATATTGGATTCCAGCCTATGTCAAGGGACTCCCGGGAAAATTGCAAAGTTGGGATTTTGAAGTGCTTTGAGATCTCAGGAGAGATAAGCAATCAATGTCTCAAGCCGGTGTTTCGGGCTGCCCTCGAGGTCTGGCTCTCCACGCACGGGCCATGTTCTGTCCCTCCCTCGGTGACCGAGGACAGCAGGCACTGCAGATTGGTAATGAAAACAGCCGACGTGTATTAAATGCTGACTGTGTGCCCTGTACTTCACCTTCATGCTCACGGCGACCTTATGAGGGACAGTTGAAGAAACTCAAGTCCAGAGAGGTTAAGTAACTTTCCTAAGGTCACACAGTCAATAAGCCAGAGCCAGTATCTCCACTCTAGTTTCCTGAGTCCCGCGTCCGCTCTTCTCCATGACCCTCGAGTGCAATTAACAACTGCCCGATTTGTCGTTAGTGAACCCGGAGTGTGCGTTCTGGGCCGAGCTGGGCGGTATGAGATTCGGAACCATATAAACAGGAGACAGGCAAAGGTGGAGCTCTGAATTGGTGATATGAAAGTGCTTTCGGAGATCTGAGGAAAGAGGGGTGAGTATGGGCTGGGCTTTTGGGAGAAACTCCAGGGAGACCATGAGGTTTGAGCTCTGCCGTGTAAACCGAGTTGAACGTTTAGGCTCTCCAGAATCACCGTGTCTACGAAGATGCTAATTTGTACTGGGTGTGGGGAACGGGGCACGGAGGAGGGACTCTTCCAAGGTCGAGTGTGGGGCCTGCACCGTCTCGAACTCATTTGCAAGGCACCCTGACTCTCGAAACCTATGTGACGCTCTGCTCGGGGTGGGCGCTGAGATGACTCGGGCTGTGTGTCAATCACATCTCAACTCCGTGTTAAAAAACCCGACTGGCACGTCCCCCAGGTGGTTTTGGCCATAGAACTCTTCGTTCGTTGAGCTTGTGTCAACCACTCGTAGACTTCCAAGCTTGGAAACCACGGAGGTAAAGGACAACAGTCCCCTGGAAATGGGAGTCGTTGACGACTTAAGCAACTTAAGACTAAACTCCCCGAACGTCCAGTGTCGTTTTCACCTTTTCAGAGCCCGGCGCACGTCACTTACCATTCTTTTGACATTTGGGTTTCTTCTCCGTGTTCCCACCCTCGCCAGACCACGAATATCTCATTTGCAAATACTCGGATGGTGTCCGTTTTAGGCACCACAGTTCCTAGCCTACGCCTGGTCTAAAGGTCGATAAAAATCTGTTGGTTTAAAATCAAAGGCAGAGGTAGGGGCGCCTGGCTGGCTCAGTCAGTGGAGCACGTGACTCTTGATCTCAGGGTCATGAGTTCAAGCCCCACTTTGGGGGTACTACTTACTTTTTTTTTTAATGTTTATTTATTTTTGAGAGAGAGAGCGAGACAGAGTGTGAGTGGGGGAGGGGCGGAGAGAGAGGGGGACACAGAATCCCAAGCAGGCTCCAGGCTCCGAGGTGTCAGCCCAGAGCCCGACGTGGGGCTCGAACCCACGAACTGTGAGATCATGACATGGGCCAGTCCTCAACGGACCGAGCCCCCCAGGCGCCCCCCCCAGGTGTAGACCTTCCTTAAAAAAAAAAAAATCAGAGACAGAGCCGAGAGAAGAAAACGAAGAGAAAAAAAAAGCACACTCGAAATGACAGCAATTATTGGCAATTTGCAACTGATTACTTGGTTGGTAATTGCTGCTGTCTATCAGTACTCTTCGGAAGACTAATCAATTGTTTAAAATGCAAATTAATGTAAATTTTTGTCTCGGTGGGAGCCGGAATATGCGGTTAGAGGGAACCAGCTTTGGGCCGTGATGTCTAAACATACCTTCCTGTATTATCTTCGACAGTCTTCTGCTCCGGCCACGGAGGTTTGACGCCTGGACCTGGGGTCTGACACCCGCGGGGTCAGCATGCCGCGGAGGGAATGACGACGTGTGATGCCACCGTTCTCCGAACAACCCCCCAAGGGTGGCCGAAAGGCTGTGTTTGAAGGTACACGTGACGAGTGACGTGGTCCTCTGTCCCAACACGACCCCCTCCCTGACTTTGGACGCGGTGCCCAGGGCTGGGGAGGGCACCGTCTGGGAGGTTTGCGACTTCTAGGCTCTAAACACCCTCACTCCTGACCCTAGTTTGGGGGCTAACCCACCCTCGGGGAAGTAACTCGTGAACCTTTGGCTGCTCCCACTTCGGAGGGGTCCCGGTGTGAGTGGGCAGGGACGGACCTGACTGGTTTTCAGGAAGAGGGGGGACGGAGGGGGTCCTGATGGGGGTGGGGTCCCCGCACAGGGTGAAGGCGTTTCTGAACATCGGTAGCTTTGGCTTCAGAAAATCCTGGCTCCAGTGGGAGGAAAATTGATCTCGTTTGCTCTTTTGTTCTTGGTTGAGTTCCCAGTATGGACCTTGCAGGTGTCCTGCCCTTGGTGTCAGAACCACCCGGGCTTGGTCATCACTGGGCTGGACACTCCTACAGATTCCTGTCTCCCCCCCCCCCCCATTCCAGGAAAGCCTGACAGACTGCTGGAGGTGGTCTGGGGGCTTGGAGCCTGGCTGGCTGCCCGGCCACCTCCCCTCTGGAGGGGGGGGGGGGGGCAAGGGCGGTGGTCCTGGCTCCAGGCTATTTAGAAAAGACTGGAAGGAGGGCGTGGAGAGACTCAAAGCCTTGAAATCCGATCTGTGGTTGTTTTTCCTCTAAAACCGAACAGATCCCCACCCGCCACCTGGCCTGGGTGCCCTTCAAGTCCGGTAGTGACCCCTGGGGACTCGCTGGGAGGGGGGGCGGGTGCGAACCCCAGGCCCCATCTCCCACTTCGGAAGCACTCAGGGACCAGGCTGGAGCCAGCGTCGTCCTCGTGACCGCCTCCCGCGCTGGCTCGTGTTTCGGAACCACGTGAGCTCGCCACGGCCATGGCCACGGCTGAAGTTTCCCAGTTAGCTTCCCACACTGACTCCCACGGGGCTGTGCCCACAGGGGGCTGAATGCTGATGCTGGCCTGGGGGGTTGGGGGGTGGGAGCTGGAGGCTGTTTTAAATCCGGCATTAAAGGGCGAGTGTCAGAATTCTGATCCTGATCCCGAATTTCTCTGCTGCCTGCTAAGGAGCCAGTGTGAGCACGGCCATCCTCCTGTCCCTGGCCCTGTCACCGCTGGGCACACCCACTGGTGTGACACAGAGAGTGTGTGGGCCCCTTGGTGTGAGGCTTGTGCCGGGCTCTCCTTGTGACTCCCTCGTCCCCTGCCCCTCCTTCTCCGGTCACCCCCACTTGTATCTGGTGGGGACAGTCTCTGCCCTGCCCTGCACTGAAGCTTGCGGCCAAGGGGCAGGTCCAATGTCCCATCAGTTAGCCTGGGGGGCCTGGCTTCCCTCGCGGGAGACCCAGGGCGAGGGGACCATACAGCGCTCAGTCCGCTGGAGTAAACGGATCCCACCGCTACCTCATCGCAGGATTCCAGCGGCCTCAGCCGTGAACGGAATGCTCCAGATTCTTCCTCCTGACCGGCCTAGAGGCCGACACCCCCGTGGTCTTCCCGTGCGCCCAGCGCTCTCTGCCTGTCCTCTCGTGGGGGCCTCCCTATGACGCCACAAGGAAGGGTCGGTGCTCGCCCCAGTTTTACTGATGAGCTGAGAACAGAGAGGGGGCGTAACTTGTCTGAGATCGTACAGCCAGTACAAGGCAGAGCTGAACGTCTAGGGATGAGTCTTAACCACCTTACCGTCCCTCGTGTAGGAATGACTCCCCTTTGTCCCGGATTAGACCCTGTGCATTTTGCCGAATCTGGGTCTCGTGTAATCGGTCTGGCCCAGGGGTCAGCAAGCTATGGTGTGTGGGCCAGATCTAGCGATAGCCTGTTTTTGTAAGGGCTGGTTTTTTACATTTTGATTTGTTATTTTATTTGCTTTTTAAATGTTCATTTATTCATTTTCAGAGAGAGAGAGAGAGAGAGAGCACAAGTAGGGGGAGCAGAGAGAGAATCCCAAGCAGGCTCCACTCTGTCAGCACAGGGCCCAACGTGGGGCTCGATCTCATGAACCGTGAGATCATGACCTGAGCCGAAATCAGGAGTCAGATGCTTAACCAATGAGCCACCCAGGCGCCCCCAGGTGCCCCCCCCCCCTTTTTTTTTTTTTTAAATTTTTAGAGGGTTGTTAATCCCCACACACTGAATCGGACACTTAAAATAGTTTGGATGGTAACAGATTTTTTTTCTGGCTGGGCCTTTAAATATTTCTTTAAAAAAACATACCATCAAATGTATCCTCGTCAGCGTTTTTAAGCGTAAGGCTCAGTAGTGTTGTGTTTTCACGTTGTCGTAAGATGGGTCTCCAGAATTTGTCTCGCAAAACCGAAACTCTGTACCCGTCCCCCAGCACTTGTCAATTTCTCCCCGTCCCTGGCTACGTTCCCCCTTCTGTTTCTATGAATGTCCTTTAGGCGCCTCTCAGAAGTGGAGTCCACAACGTTTGCCTTTCTATGACGGGCTGATTACTCTCAGCACGACGTCCTCATGTCTCGCCCCTGTTCCGTCGCATGTAACGTGTGACCGGACAGGATCTTCTTCCTTTGCAGGGCTGAATAATATTCCATGGTGTGCATATGGGTGTGTCTCATTTATTTATCCACTGAGGGCCGTTGGGTTGGCCCCACCTCTCGGCTACTGTGCATATGGGTGTGCAAATATCTCTTTGAGATCGCGCTTCAGTCCTTTCAGATGTGAGCGGCACACCCGTCAGTGGGGTCGCGGGGTCTGTTTTTAGCTTTTTGAGGAAACGCCACACCGCTTTCCAGGGCGGTTGCACCCATTTTATGGTCCCACCTACAGTGCTCGAGGCTTCCCACTCTCCACATCCTGGCCAGCACACTTTATTTACTGGTTGGTTGGTTTGTTTTTCCTTCTGATCGGGACCATCCTCATGGGCGTGAGGTGACACCTCACTGTGGTTTTTGATTTCTGTTTTTCAAGTAATTAGTCATGTTGAGTGTATGCTTGTTGGCCATCGTCTTGGGAGAGGTGTCTACGCAAGCCCTAGGCCTATTTTATAATTGGGTTATTTGATTTTTCTGTTGTTGACTTGTAGGAGTTCTTTGTATCGTCTGCGTATTAACCCCTGATCAGAAAAGTGGCTTTTGTAAATATTCTCTCATTTCAAACTTGCCTTTGGAATCTGCTGATGGTGTCTTTTTTTTTTTTTTTTTTTAGTGTTTATTTATTTTGAGAGAAAGAAAGAACTTGTGTGTGCGCACACATCAGCAGGGAAGGGGCAGAGAGAGAGGGAGAGAAAGAGACAACGTCTGAGAGGGGGAGGGACAGAGAGGGAGAGAGAGAATCCCAAGCAGGCTCCACGCTGTCAGTACAGAGCCCGATGCGGGGCTTGAACTCATGAACCATGAGATCGTGACCTGAGCTGAGATCAAGAGTCAGATGCTCAACCTACTGAGCCACCTAGGTGCCCCGAGTCAATTTAAAAAACAATTTTTTTTTAATATTTATTTTTGAGATAGAGAGAGACAGAGCACAAGCAGGAGAGGGGCAGAGAGAGGGAGACACAGAATCCAAAGCAGTCTCCAGGCTCCGAGTTGTCAGCACAGAGCCTGACACGGGGCTCGAACTCAAGAACCACGAGATCAAGACCTGAGCCAAAGTTCGATGCTTAACCGACTGAGCCCCCTAGGTGCCCAGAGTCAAAAAAAATGTTTTAAGTAGACTTCACACCCAGCGTGGAGCCCAGCATGGGGCTTGAACTCACGACCCTGAGATCAAGACCCTGAAATCAAGAGTCAGACGCTTAACTGACTGAGCCACCCAGCCTCCCCGAGTTAATTTTTGTATATGGTGTAAGGTAGGGGTCCAATTAGATCCTTTTGCCTGTCGATATCCAGTTCTCCTGGCATCATTTTTTGGGGGGAGACTGTCCTTTCCCTACGGGGAAGAAGGTAAATTTTATGTTGTCTGTAATTTAACACAATTAAAAAATATTTTTTTAAAGGTTTTTATTTATTTTTGAGACAGAGAGAGACAGAACATGAGCAGGGGTGGGGCAGAGAGAGAGGGAGACACAGAATCTGAAGCAGGTTCCAGGCTCTGAGCTGTCAGCACAGAGTCCGACACGGGGCTTGAACCCACAAGCCACGAGATCATGACCTGAGCCCAAGTCAGACGTTTAACCGACGGAGCCACCCAGGTGTGATATTTGGCCCACAAAGCCCAAAACCTTTCCTCTTTCAGATCCGGTCCTTTACAGGAAGATCACTCACACCCCAGCCTCCCTTTGCCCCCCGGTCAACGTCGCGTTCCGTTATCACTGTATCGACAGCGAGCCCCGCGTGCTGGCTCTCATTCCCCAATTCTCGGATTCTCCTTGGACGCTGCCTCTTCCAAGAGGGCACTTAACAATTAGACACTCAGCGAACTCATTCTGGGCGTGAAGACGGAGGTGCCCGTGGGGATTCTAAAACCTTTGGCCGCACCTTCGGGTCTGTGTCGACCTTGGGCCAGTTGCCTGGCGGGCCGGCCTGTGGCCCGGGTTTCTCGCTCTCCTGGCTGTGGAATAAGGATGAGTGAGACGTCGTGGCCTTGGAATGGAGAAGAATGAAAGAGGGGGAATCTGACCAAGGTTTCCCGAGACGCTGGCAGGGAGCCTGAGGCTTCTTAGAAGGAAGAACCAATACGGTTCACAGACGGCGAATGCTGGCGCTCCTGGCCTTCGGCTCGGGGAAATACCTTGTCTCGTGATGCTGGACGCACGAATGCGTGACCAGCACCGACGGACTGTTTTTCTGTGTCTGGCCTCTCGCCCCGGGGAGGTGAGCTCCCTGAGGCCCAGTCTGGATCTCTAGTCCCCTGGTATCTTCTCTGAGCACAGGTGGTTCTTCCCATCTGCTACTGTCTGACTCCCGAGTTAAGAAAAGATGCTGAAAGGAACCAGACCCCCGGGTAGAGTCTGCTAGGGAGTAGGGGCCCCCCCAGAACAATCCTGAGGCCCGAGCTGGCTGGGAGCGCCCCACTGCCTCGGGCCGGGGTGCGGGGGGCCCAGGCTTGACTGCCCTCCCCTCCTTCCAGAAGCCAAACTCTTCAACCCCCGACCCTGATCAGTGCTCCGGGAGACATCACGAGGGTTAATTACTTCTCAGGGAGACTCAGCTTCCCCAGTGAGGGAGGCCTCGTAAGCGCTCAGGGAGGCAGGGGAGGCCCAGAACCCTTCAGACATGCACCGCCCCCCCCTCCCCCCGCCCAACGTCGTGGGGCTGGTGCTGGGGGTGGGGCGGCCAGCAAGAGAGGCCACGTGGGACGGGGCTGCCTTTCAGCCGCCCCCCTGGAGCCACCACCTGCTTTGCATTTTGTTGATTGGGGATTGTGTCCCTGAATGGAGCTTAATGTCCTCTCGAAATTATCTGTTCTTTTTTTCTCTCTTTTAAAAAATGTCTCCTGCTTTCTCCGTTTGGTTTAGATTGTCACTGTGTCCCTATCTGTGAAGGTGGGTAATGAGCCGCCCGGAGGATGAGAACGATGGTGTCAGCACGGAGGGTCAGCTCTGAGGCCAAACTGGGGGCGGTGGGAGGAGGGAGGGAGGGTCAGTAGGGGACGGGCCCTGGGAGACATTTCTCTCCGGTCCCTACAGGATGGGAGCTGGGGGAGGGGAGCCTTGGGGGGAGGGAGGAGGCAGGCAGGGCCCCCAAACCAGAGCCGAGGAGATGGCCCGGGCTGTGGGGGCCAAGGAGCTAGGAACGAATGGATCCAGGGTGCTGGGATGGCTGGGGGGTGGGGGTGGGGGGCGGGGGTGGGGGCGGGGGCAGGAGAAGGGCACTCAAAGAGGGGTGCCTGCTGCCTCAGTCACAGGAGCGTGAGACTCCTGGTCTCGGGTTGTGAGTCCGAGCCCCACGTTGGGTGTAGAGATTACTAAAAAAAAATAAACAAAAACTTAAAAGGCCCACGTGTGCTGGCCCAGAAGCCAGGTGGAGGGAGGCAGAAGCCACACGGCCCAGGGCTCACTCCGCGGCAGCCGGGGCCTCTGACGGGGACGGGGCAGCAGGGTGTGCGCGGCACAGGGTGAACTCAGGTCACGATCTCACTGTTCGTGGGTTCGGGCCCCGCATGGGGCTCTGCGCTGACAGCTCGGAGCCTGCTTCGGATCCTCTCTTGTTCTCTCTGCCCCTCCCCCACGCCCTCTCTCTCTCAAAATAACTAAATAAAAAAGAAAGTCCATTATAGAGCAAGAGGAGTGGACGTGGGCACAGAGATGTCACGTGGAGACACTTTCGTCCCCGATTTTGTCTCGCTCCTGTGGCCACCGCCCACCTGCCTGCCGGTGGGCCGGAGAGAAACCCTCTACCCCGCTCAGTGACTTGTCCTTTCGTGCGTGAGCTGGCTTGACTTGGTTTCTGCTACTTGGAACCGATTCGTTCTCACCTTCAACGTGGACAGTAACTTCCTGCGAAGGGCAGGAGCGGCGGACCTCGATGTTATCAGGTCCGGGAGGGACAGTCAAACGGGGACTCCAGAGATCACCGGGGACGCTCCCTGCCCCGCACCCTCCTCTCCTCCCAGGCCAAGGCCCAAGAACGCAAACTGATCTGAATACGGAGTGTGACCCTCCCCTAAATCTACTCTTCGCGTAATATCAGGCTTTCTGACCCACACGCACCTGCCCCTTGCTCTGAGCCCTGGGAGGGAGTCCGCGTGGCAAAAGCAAAAGGAGGAAAAAGGCGAACTCCCTTCTGCACCTTGGGGACGGCGGTGGAGCGGAAACCAGTGTCAATCGCGGCGCGATCAGGGCAAACCTACAAGATTGTCAGCTGCTGTCATGGCCTGGTCGTGCCGTCCGTTAAAAGGGACTGTGCGTCAGCTACAGAAAGCTTCTTTCTTTCTTTCTTTCTTTCTTTTTAAAAATTTTTTGTAATGTTTTTATTTATTTTTGAGAGAGACAGAGACAGAATGCGAGTGGGTTAGGGGCAGAGAGAGAGGGAGACACAGAATCCGAAGCAGGCTCCAGGCTCTGAGCTGTCAGCACAGAGCCCGACGCGGGGCTCAAACTCAAAAACCGCGAGATCATGACCTCAGTTAAGTCTGATGCTTAACCAACTAAGCCACTCAGATCCCCGATAGAATTTTTTTTTTTAATTTTTATTTATTTCTGAGACAGAGAGAGAGAGAGAGCATGAGCAGGGGAGAGGCAGAGAGAGGGGGAGACACAGAATCTGAAGCAGGCTCCAGGCTCCGAGCTGTCAGCACAGAGCCCGACGTGGGGCGTGAACTCACAAACCGCGAGATCATGACCTGAGCTGAAGTCGGACGCTTAACCGACGGAGCCACCCAGAGCCCCAAAAATGTTTATTTATTTTGAGACAGAGAGAGACCAAGTGGGGGAGGGGCAGAGAGAGAGGGAGACCCAGAATCGGAAGCAGGGTCCAGGCTCCACACTGTTGGCACAGAGCCCCACGCGGGGCTCGAACCCACGATTGGTGACACCATGACCTGAGCTGCAGTCCAGGCTTAACGGACTGGGCCCCCAGCACCCGGGGCCTCTTTTGTTTACAAGTTAGAAAACCCACGGATCCGTAGACAGAGGGGCTCGCAATCAATACTTTGCTCGCCACCGGGAACAGTGAGCACAGGGGCAAGCGTGCAGGGGTGACCCCTGAGCTCTGCCTCTAGACCCTTGTCCCCCCAGGCACAGGGTCCCCACAGCGTCTTCCCCACGACACGTCCGGAACCCCAGCTACCCCGAGATCTCTAATCAGCACGTCCTCAAACCGCGGCTGGATGGTCTGTGACACCAGAAATGTCCGAATGTGGGACGGCCGTGGTAAGGGAAGCACGGACAGGAGTCCTGTGCCTGGGCTGGGACCCTGCCCCTGTCCCTGCTGCCTTGGTAACATGTGGGGCTCCCCCCTCCCGAGTGTCCATGACCTCAGGGAAGACAGGAATGGTCATGACACCATGTCACGGGCTGCTCGGAGGCGCCCACAGGATAGAGTCGGTGAGGGCAGGCGGTGGGATCCCAGGAGGACATGGCGAGCCTTCCTCGGGGCAAGCAGACCGCGCCCCCGCTGTTGTGAAGGCCCAAGCCCTGTACAAAGCCCCCCTGTGAAATTCGAGAACTTTGCGAGGCCTCGTTGGCTGCCATCCCAGGCAGGGACGGGCACTCACGGGGCAGAGCGGGGCCCCGGCCAGAGACAGCAGGCTCCGGACGCCCGGCCAGGCCCCCCAACAGGTTCTCGTCTCATCCTGGGGACACGCTTGGAACAGCGTTATTGATTCTGTGGTTCGGGTCGTCGGAGGCAGGAAAGAAAGGAAGCATTTCGGCCTTCCTTCCGGACTTTCTGTTTCGCGAGACACTGGCGATCGTTTGAATCCCCTTAAAACAACCAACCACCTCGGAGATCACTGACTTCCAGTGCCTCGAGGCAGAGCACGGCGGGGCCTGGCCAAAGAGGGGCGGCCAAACGGGGGAGGGGGGGGGCGTGAAGAGCTCACGGCTCCCGAACGTCCCGCCCCACCGGTGCCCGGCGGGACCTCCGCGGTCACAGTCACAGCCGCGCGGCTCACGTCCCCGGGGAAAGGCAGATGCGTGTATCTAGGCTACGGGACTGTGTTTCTTCCCAGCTTGGGGCAGGAAGAGAAGGGTGGTCTGCCTGCCAGCAGGTTCTGGAGCACAGAAGTGGGAGCCCATCCGGGGCACACATCGCATCACACCGCGGGGCCCCGGACATGGGTGTGGGGCGGGTGGCAGTACAATGGCCCCTCGCAGCCCCTGTTTTCCCATCTGAAAGACATCATGGCTGGAGTGTGGCCCCGTTGGGGGGGGGGGGGTTGAGGCATAGAACAGAGGCACGTCCAGGGTCAAAATAAAGGTGGCTCACACTTAAGCCGCTGCACCTGCTGTGGGCAGAGCCCTGGTCTCAGACTTCACATCTCTTAGCTCATTTCTTTGCAGTGACTCTGTAAGGCATGTATGATCATTGTCCCTAAGCCCAGACTGTGCTGTTCCCAGTTCCCGGACTTCACTGCCTCAAGCTGCCTGTCAGGACAGTCCCAAGGGTGAGCCCATGGGGCCGAGGCTCTGGGGGGGCCAGCGCCCCTCACCCAGGAGCCCCCTGGCTCTGGCCACAGTAGTGTCACAATCTGTCCCTGATGCCACAGGGGGAGACCCTCTTGGCGTGTGCCCTGCGGGACGGGTCCGTTTTCAGAAGACAGGATGTTTGGGGACCTGGCTGGGGCACACAGTGAGCCTGAGAGTCGGGCCGGGGACGGGAATTGGGAGGAGGGGGTGGGTTGCTATGGCCAGCAGGCCCCTGAGATCAGCCCCCAAACCCGGGCCTCGCGTCACGGCTTCTTTGTCCTGGGAACAGCTCACCGGTTCCCAAGAACGCACGTTACACTTCATTAATTCCAACACCCAAGCAGCTTCCTCCGCTCACTGAGGCAGAGCACCCCCCCCTTCCAGAAAAATCCAAGCGACGACTGTGTTGGATTAAGTAGGCGATCCAGCGGAAGCTGCTCGCGTGGCCCCCCTCAACAGGGGTGCGGGATCCAGAAACCCCGGGACACCGAGCGTGTGCCCCTGCACGTCTGTTCCCTGCTGGCTGGTCACAGGCGGCCACTGGCAGTTTTCTGGACAAGCCTCGGCAGGCAAGCGGCTTGGGACAGTCAAGCTGACGCGCCGCCCGACCCTCTCTCTCTCCCTTCTCTGCTTCCTCCTAAGGCCTTCCCTCAACCAGGCGCTCCGTGGGACACATCGACAGCCAACGGGGTGGCAGCGAGTGAGCCACCGGGCCGAGCTGGCAGTGGTCACCGAGACTCCCCCGTGCTGCCTGCTGGCTTCCAAGCCGGGACGCAGGTGCCCGCCCCTCCCGTGGGGACTCTGCCAGATCTTTTGTAATATTTTAAAGCAGCCATTGAAATGCCAGCTGACAAAATTTCCCTGGGAGATGGAGACCTTGTGATTTGGACGATGGCAGGATTCTGGAGCCCGGGACGGATTTGCTCTCCAGGGGCTAGAAGGGGCAGGTCGGTGCTCCGGGCCCCCGTCTGAGCTCAGCAAAGGACCTTCTCTTTTTCGCTTCGTATATGGACAGCGGGTACAGATGTCCTTTGAAAGAGAGTTCTGGTTTTCAGACAACGTCCACAGGGGCCTGACTTGCGTTATCGATGTCCTATCCACTGGGGGGGGGGGGGGAAGGATGAAAGTCACCTGAGGATCAGCAGGACGCCTGTGAAGGTGTCTCCACATCGGCAACACCACCTGCTGGGACCTGGAGGCGGGTTCTGGCAGAAAGGGATCCTGTCTGGGAGATGGGAAGGTCACAATTCGGACGATTAATCCGAGGTTGTCATCACACACCAAAGTCTCCTATATTCTCCATCTGCCGGATGACCCTACGTCATCCAGGGCTAAACAACGTGAAGTTAAGTCACGGATTGCCCTTGAACATAGGAAGATGTTCCTGGTCTCTCCCAGTCCCGAAAGGCACCACGGAGCCCGAGAAGAAACAGACGCTAACTTAAGGCTAATTTTCCCTTTCCCCTCTTCTCCAGGCGCCGTGAACCTCTGACTTCCAAGAGCCGGAATGGCGCATCTCAACCCATTTAGGTGGTGGCCTCTTTAAAAAACAAATTTTTTTTAATGTGTATTTATTTTTGAAAGAGAGACAGAGAGAGAGAGAGAAAGCGCGAGCGAGCACAAGTTGGGGGAGGGGCAGAGAGGGAGACGCAGAATCTGAAGCAGGACTCGGGCTCCGAGCTGTCAGCACAGAGCCCGACGCGGGGCTTGAACTCAGGAACCGCGAGATCATGACCCGAGCCGAAGTCGGACATTTAACCGCTTAAGCGACTGAGCCACCGGGCACCCCAGGCGGTGGCCTCTTTTAGCGCGAAATGTGAGGCCAGGGTTCCCACCTGTCGCTGTCCTGAGTGTTCCCAGGAAGGCTCATAACCGGGATGCCTGTCCAGTGGCCTTGGCTGGTGCCGCCTCTGGCTCCGCCTCCCCCAGGGCCGTGCTGCCATCAGCTGACTGCTAACGTTTCCTTCCAGCGCCTTCTCCCCGCTGCCTGCCGGGTGAGCTCCGCGTACTAGCTTTGCAGGGTTCATTCACCCCAGGGCTGGGAGCTCTTCAGCAGTGTAGGAAGGTTACGAGCTTGCAAATCGGCATAGTAGGGGCAGAGTGACTTGGGAACCGCTTCATTTTTCAGTTCATCAAACGCCCACTCCCTGGGAAACTCTAAACCAGCCACGCGAAACCTCTATTGAGTTGTGACACCCTGTTGTCACTCATTTTATTTCATCAAACACCCACCCCTCTGAAAAAACGCCACGAGGCATGTATTTATTTTTAAGATTAAGGCGAATTGAAATTGGAAAATTACCTGAGAATCTTCTGGCACTCTAGCAAAAAGGAGATTTACGCGAGGTGATTGGAAATCAGAACTGGGGATCAGCACTGTCCAGGGGGAACGCGTTTGCCCAGACTGGGGAGTAGCAGGAACTTTGCTGTCTCCCTCCCAGCACACACGTCCTTCCCCCACTGGGCACCCCCTGCCCTGACTCCCGCGCCTCCTTGCTGCCCCCTCAAGCAGCCCCTCACCCCTGCCCTGGCCCTGCCTCCTTCCAGCCTTCCAGACACTTCTCCACCGCCACGTCCTCCTGCCGGTGGCTCTTGAAGGCTGGCTGGTCGTTGCTATGGAGAGGCGCTGGGGCACCTTCCAAGTTCCCCTCGAGCACGAACACTTTACTAGGGTCAGCAGTAGTGAAAATTAATCCCTCCCAGGGACAATCGCAACGGAGCTGGAGGTAATACCACACCCAGAAGAGTGCATTTCCACTAGAATTTCAACAGGTGACAGAAATGGCCGGCGGGGAGTTGGGGCAGGAGTCCGTCCGCCCCGCCTTAACGGGAAGCCCGTCCTCCCTACGCTTTGCTCCGGAGCAGCGTTTCGAAGGCACCGGATAAGGGTCAGGTGACGTGAATCTGGTTCGGAGTCAGCCTAGTTTCGGGCAGTGTTTAGGAAGCACCTGCTGTATGCCTGACATCGAGCGAGGTCCTAGGAGTCCACAAATGAAAGAGACATGCCCCGTGTCCTCAGTGAACTGCTTGTCTACCAGGAGGCAACTGATACCATGATCACTGCTTCCCCGGCGGGAGACGGAGTGTGGTGGGAACACAGAAGACGGGGTAACGAATTCTGCCTGGAGAAGGCACTCGGCCTTTCGGGATGAGAAGGGCTTCAGCAGACCAAGAAACAGGGAGGACGGCGGCGGGGGCCAGGGGACCAGGGGGACGCTGGAATGGAAGCACAGGACGTGATCGCTTTGGGGGGGGGGTCCGATCATAAGGAGCACCATGAGGGAGGAGGCAGGCTGAAGCTGAAAAGCAAGGAGGGGGCCAGAGTAGAGTAGAAACGGTACCCTGCACGCGTGTGGAGCTGCGGGAGGTCCTCTGGCCCTTCGTGGAAGCCCGGTTCACGGGACTGCCAGCTTTTTGCAGGCCAAGGTGATGGAGGGAAGGAGCGGACGGGCAGGGGAGAGGGCGGATGGAAACAGCCGGCAGCCCAGACGCGGGAAGGAAAGGGGAGGGAGTCAGGAGTGACAAATGAGGTGTCTTCCACAGGCTGCTAAGAAAAGTGGGCCCGTTAATCGCAGCCAGGGGCTAGAGCCCACGGGAGACCATGAGCCTGGGTTGGGGCCCGGGACGTGAGGCTAGGGCGTGAGGTCAAGGTGGCTGTTGATGTCCCCGCAGAAGAGTCTTCTCTGGCTTAGGAGCCTGTCATCTTAGAGGACGCCGATTCCTGTGGGAGTCTGTGCTAGCCGCATTCCACCTCTGACCCGGTTTTTCTGCCAATGCCGCCATTTCTTCTGTGAACCAGCAGAGAACGTTCGTGCTGGAAGGGACGAGGATGTATTAGCGCCTCTCCAAAGCAACGACTAGCCTACAAGAGCCACCCGCAGGAGGAGGTGGCGTTGGACAAGTGTTAACAGGGGTGTTGCGTGGGGACAGGTGCAAGGCAGGCAGAGTACGATCAAGAGTCCCTGGGATGGCTGCCCCGTTAACCAGAGGCCAAGCCAGACGGAAGCTTCTGGAAGGTCAGGTCCCGCGTAAGTACAGACCTGCCTCGTCACGTTCTAGGCGTCCAGCTACCTTCCCTCTATCTATCTCTTCTGTTCTCTCTTCCGCAAGTAACGTCCTTGCCTGGGAAGCTGATTATTCTTCCAAAGAGAGCTCGTGTCTTCCTTCTTGCTTGTTCGGCGCATGTATTTTGTTCATCGTTGAGCGAAAAGCCAACGTTCATCTATGAATTAGAGCTCTGTGTGGAGATCGTGTAGTTTGGAGGTGCTTGGACAACTGGGACTGCATCTCGAAAACCCTAGAAATGTGCGCGTTCTTTGACCTCGTAACCCCACTTCTTAGCATTTACCCTAGAGTGATGGGGGTTACTGTAGTAAAAAGCTGAGACATAATCTAAAAGTCCCCCAAAAAGGGATGAAGTACATACTCATGAAAATGATCGATTTCATGGAATTTTATGGGAATTAATTCATTAAAAAATGACCATGTAGAACAACATTTACTGACAACTAGAAAGCATTAAAGATCGATTGGTTGAAAACACTAGATCGTGGGGCGCCTGGGTGTCTCCGTCGGTTAGGTGTCCGACTTCGGCTCAGGTGGTGATCTCGCGGTTTGTGGGTTCGAGCCCTGTGTCGGGCTCTGTGCTCACAGCTCGGAGCCCGGAGCCTGCTTCGGATTCTGTGTCTCCCTCTCTCTCTGCCCCTCCCCGCTCGACCTCTGTCTGTCTCTCTCAAAAATAAAAGAAACATTAAAAAAAAAGAAAGAAAATAATAGACTGTGTAAATGTACTATGCAAACATTCTTAAAAATGTTTTATTATTTACAACCGACTGAGCCACCCAGGTGCCCCTCTATACAATTTTCAGTAACAATATCTGGAAACCCAAAGCAGCAAAACGTAAATAAGGGACAGTGACCTGAGAGCACGGCGGGAGGAATTTCCGTTGGCTTGAGTACGTTTCTCTGTGGTACCTGCACGGATCCCCCTGTTCTGCCGGCAGAACACGCCTGGAACCAGGTTCGTTTACAACTCCTTCCCGCTGTGTCCTTATCCCCCCTCCCGGGGGAGGGGGGGCTGACATACCCTTCTAAGCGGTCCCCCGGTGCCCACCCTCGCCCCAACCATACAGCAGCCAGATTTGTTTACATTTGAAGGTAGGCTGTGTCACTTTTCGCATCCAAGCCCTGCCCTGCCTCCACTCGGAACGCAGAGCCCAGTCCCAGCGGTGATGGCGTCCTGGTCCCGCTCGGCCCCTCCGCTCCCTCCCCTGCAGGGCTCGGCTGCTGCTGTCCTGACCCCAGGGACCGTCTTGCCTTAGGGCTCGCTGTCCCTTTGCTGGAACCATCTCCCCTTCCTGCTCCCTCCAGGTCTGCTCAGATGCCTGTGTCCCCGGTGGGCTCCCCGGGGGCACGCGGGACGGTTCCCGAGGAGCCGTCTGGGGTCAGCTCCCACAGCAGGGAGAGGAAGCGGCGGGATCGGGATCGGTCTTCGAAGCAGCCCCCTCGAGGCCGTCCGCCAGCCCCAAGGGCATTCAGGACTGTCGTGGTTTAGGGCGCGGGGCCAGGCCGTTCTGTCCCCGATTCCCCCGTCACAGGACAAGGACGGCCCTCGGGAAGGAACTAGACTCCACAACAGGGGTGAGTCCAGGACGGCTGACAGCGAGGCTGGGCACTGGCGGCCCCACAGGCCGCTGCGGGCGTAAGGCCCCGGGTCCCGATGGGGACCACATCGCAGCACTGCTTATAACCACCCTTCGTGCGCCCAGATCCTCTCCCTCTAGAAGTTTCCCTCCAGACCCAGGGGGCTGCTCCTGGAGCAACTTAAGGGGGTGGGGCAGACCGTTTGGGGGCTCGAGCTGACCCTCCTCTTCTCCCCTTGACCCCAGTGTCCACCCGAGGTTCCCTTCACCCACAGGTAGCACCTCTGCTGGTAGGGGCCCCAGAGCCTTCTTTCTGAGGCACCTGTCCCGGGTCACCGTGTGCTTCTCGGACACCGCGGCTGCCCTTGCCCCTGAGCCGTCAGAACTGGGCGGGGGACAGCAGGAGTCACCTGCGTGCTGACACGTACTCTCCTGCCCCCGATGCGTCATAGCATCCTACCTCCTCTTGCCCATCGGCTGCATTTTCCCCCGACGTGATGCCTGCCGGTCGTTTGGCACAAAGAGCCGGGACTCTCCACGTGGGAGCCGGAGCTCAGAGAGCAGGCTTTTCTGTGTCCCTCGGTGAAACCAGGACCTCTGTCCCCGCGGAGCCCAGAGTCACGGAGACTGGAGGCACAGGTCCCCTAAGCGGGGCGCGGAGGGAGGTGGTGGGGGGAGCTGGATGCGCTCCCACCTCTCGGTTCCCAGATTGAAAGGGTTTGTCGCCAACCTTGCAGTGTCCCCACGGGGATGCTTCAACAGGCCGCTCCAGCACGGCCTCTGACGAGGTGGTCGGGCAGGCATCACCCTCCCCGGCCTCTCTGGACCCTCTTTCGCCGTAACGTGGATCCCGTGGTCTGGTGGGACCCCGAGCCGGCCGACCGAACCCAGAGCCCTTGGATACTGGTGCTGGCTGAGGCCCCGCCTGGAGGAAGGCAGAGATGTCCCCAGAGTACCTGTCTAGCTCTTGCAGAATTAATTACAAAAAAGAAAAAGGAAAGAAAAGAAAAAAGAAAAAGGAAGCCTCAAGTGAAATAAGGCTGTACCTCCTCACCAGCAAAATACATTGCAACCACTGAAAACTATTATTTAAAAAAAATTTTTAAAAGCGTGGGGCGCCTGGGTGGCTCAGGCGGTTAAGGGTCCGACTTCGGCTCAGGTCACGATCTCGCGGCTCGTGGGCGTCGGGCTCTGTGCGGGCAGCTTGGAGCCTGGAGCCTGCTCTGGAATCTCATGCTCACACTCTCTCTCTGTCTCTCTCAAAAAATAAATAAATGTTAAAAAAATTTTTTTAATTAAAAAAAAAGCTTATTTATTTTTTGAGAGAGAGTGCAAGTGGGTTAGGGGCAGAGAGAGAGGGAGACACAGACTCCGAAGCGGGCTCCAGGCTCCGAGCTGTCCGCCCCGAGCCCGACGCGGGGCTCGAACCCACGAGCCGTGAGATCGTGACCTGAGCCAAGGTCAGACGTTTAACCGACTGAGCCCTCCAGGCGCCCCTCGTTTCTGCATCTCGAGTCCAATGCAAACTGTTCCCCAGTCTGTTGCCTCTGTATTTGCATAAAAGTTTTACGTGTTCAAATGTTCAAATCTGGTCATTTTTTCCCATCACTGGTTTCCTCTCTTGCTGTAAAGCCATGAAGGTAGTCATTCCCGCCCAGACCTCATGAATACTCGGTTTTCTGCCCGTCTGCTGTTAAAAACATCTAATTTCGACTCTTTCTAAGGCGGCTGGCTAGACCCCTCGAGGGTTGAGACCAAAGAGAGAGCTCCGACCGGTCTCTCTGCCGGCAGGCTGGGCGCACAGGTCAGCGGCGCTGAGAGCACTGTCGCCGTTGGGCCCACGGGTGGCCTGTGTCCCGCCCACCGTGGCCTGCACTGGGGTGACTCCAGCCCACCGGGTTATTGAGTACTTCTTCCTCGGCAGGTGCTACCTCGGGGACATTAGCGAGCTAACCGGTGACCTCGGCACGGCACGCCCCCTCCCATAGGTCCATCGAAGTGTCCGAATCACAGACGTCCTAGTTCCCGCCTTCAGATGTGTCTCTTTCAAGGCCAAGCCGCTCACCACTACTCACGAGCCCTTGTTTATTCCACACCCAGCTGCTTTTTTCTCACAAACCGGATGACGGATTCATCACCGGAAGGTCTGGCCGCTGAGAGGACTCCGCCTACCATTGTTTCTCGAGGTCACCCCCGAATGGTACCACAGAGCGGCCACCTTCCGTTTTCAGTTTGCACCCACACATCGAGCCAACCCCTCCACGAACCACGCTTAGGATCTTCCCTTCTCCGCTAACCGGTCATAACCTGCTATGCGCATGGAGCCATGGGAGTGAGTTGAGAGGTGCTTGGTCAGTAGACACGGGGGTCTGGCCCACCAACTGGCTTAGATCCCGTCCGCCCTTCAGCCCTGCTCTCGGGCCATCCTGGATGTACCATTGCCATTTCACGGTGCGCCCTTTTAGGACCGCCTGGCCTTAGAATGCCAAAGGCTTGGGCATCCAAGCTCACGAGGAGCAGTTCTGGATGCCTGGTCACCTGTCCCGTGGTCAAGATGTGTCTCTAGGAGGGCCTACCGGCATGCCAGAAGGTTTCTAGAAAGGTATTTAATCCTCTGCTGCAGATGGCATGAACTCACTCCAGGAGCCTGGGGGATCTGAATTGTGATTCTCCCGCTGGCGCGTGTCATAAATTCCGCTGACACCTCTAGTCACGTAGGGTCACCCGGGCCGTAGGGTCCACGCAGTGGGGCCGCGAGTGCGGCAGCCCGGATGCTCTCCGCAGAGCCCTCTCTTGCCCTTGGCCCTGCTTCAAGGTGACCGGCCTCCCCGCTGCCTGGTGCGTGGGTGGAAGTGATATTCCCGGGGGTGCGACGTGCTGCCTGTAAATCTCAGAGCCCTACAGGTGCGGGCTTCCCGTGTTTGTGGCGGGACGTGCAGGAGCCAGTAACATATCCTTTACTTTGGGGGGACGTCTCGGCCTGTGGCCCACCAGACCACCGGGCCCCTAAAAATATTGCTGAACATTGAGTGTCTTCCTCCCGATCTCTGGAATCCTACGGTACGGAGGCCTCTAATGCACTAGTCCCTGCTGGCTCAGCTCGTCCGACGAGCGCGATGTCATCGACACCCAGCCGGTCCGGGTCTCTGGGGACCGAGTCACGCCGAGAGCAGGAGCGTTAACGCCGCCCTGGGGCAAGACCGTAAACGTATATGTTGTCTGTTCCAAATGAATCCAGTGTTCTGATCCCCTTTTGGTAGGGACGGAAAAGAATACACTCCCTGGCTCCGTGGCTTCATATTATGTGCAATTATGTTAATTTGTCCCAGCAAACGGCAGCTGCAGATGTGGCTCCCGCCTGGTGGACCACAGTCATCTGTTGTCGTCGCCCAGGGTCTGCCCGACGCGTGCTGGCGCAGACCGGCCATCAACGGAGCCGTGATGGGGACCGCCAGCCCTAGACCCCTCGGGAGCCTGAATTCCTTCTGCAATCGCTTTGCAGGAGTTGCTACGAAACCCGGTCCCCTCTCCATCCCCCTGGACGCGTGATTGTTTTTCATTTACTGTCTTGGCTCCTGGGAACAGGCGTGGTACCAGCCAAGCCGTTTCAAAGGCCTTTCTGCTGGATAGCTTGCATCCCGCAGGCCGAGAACCCAAGGTATGTGCATTCTAATGACACATTCAGGGGCTGGGGACATGACCACCTGCTGGGCCCGTGGACTCCCGTGGGCACACACGGGGCCAGTGGAGGGGGGCAGCCCCGGGCTAGCCTCCATTTACTAACTGGCCCCCCTCCGCACGCACTCTAACTGGGGTGCCGTGATGAAATTTCAGGTCTCAGGGTCTCGATCCTCGAAAGAGCAGCTAACACACGGCTACCGACATAAACACCACGGGCCGCTTTAGGGAAAAGCTGGGGGAACGCCCGCCACGTGCACCGCCGTCGTGTTAAAAGGCCTCCTACCGGGGACCTGAACTCTCCACGGGTCCTGGGTCTGCAAACTAGCTCCTTTCCGGAAACTGAGCAAAGGAGCACGACTGTGTATTGCAGCGGCTGACCTCGTCTTACCGATCATCCATTCTCGGTCTGTGGTCCTACGGACGGGGCAGAAGCTTTTCGCCCAGGTATGTTCGCTGTATTCTATTCACTGCCCTCTGAGGGGCTCCGGCCCCCGGACGATGATAACGGCAGCCATCTGGCTTCTGGGGGTTAACTTCTGGTCCTTGCTGTTTTGGGGTCCTCTCGTCCTCGTTACCATTTGTTATTGTGTTAACGTTTATTTATTTTTGAGAGAGAGAGAGAGAGACAGAGCACGAGCGGGGGAGGAGCAGAGAGAGAGGGAGACACAGAATCCAAAGCAGGCTCGAGGCTCTGAGCCATCAGCACAGAGCCCGACGCGGGGCTGTAATTCACAAGCCTCAGGATCATGACCTGAGCCAAAGCGGGACGCTTAACTGACGGAGGCACCCAGGAGTCCCAAAAATGTTTATTTATTTTGAGACAGAGAGAGAGAAAGTGGGGGAGGGGCAGAAAGAGAGGGAGATGCAGAATCCGAAACAGGCTCCAGGCTCCGAGCTGTCAGCACAGAGCCCGACGGGGGGCTCGAACTCACGAACCGTGAGATTATGACCTGAGCGGAAGCCGGACGCTCAACTGACTGAGCCCCCCAGGCGCCCCAAAGTCCCCGTTACTGTTGGTGAGCTGACAGTCTCCTGGTGACACTGGTGCCCCCTCGCGCTTACCTCCGGGCCCCCCCAGGGAGTACAGTCTGCAGGCTCCCCTGCTGCACAGAGTGTTATCGATTCCAGCATGCCCGCCTCTCTGAACCTCGTCTCCCCTGCCTCATCGTCTGCCGGGCGACCCTGGCATCTCTCCCTCACTTAACGAGGGCCGTCGTTGGTTTCACGCTTCTAGAACCTTCAGGCAGCACGTTGAGTCTGTGCCCCTGGACTCCTGTGTCCTGAAAGACGACTCCCAAACTGATAATCTCTCTTTTCCAAACTCTTTCGCCCCTGCTCACCACCCCCCTCCGCCCCCGCGCCACCACGCCTCCCACGTAATCCTGCCCGCTGTCTCCCAGTGGCTCTAGGAGACAGATGCTCCCCTAGAGAGCCTCTCTGCCCTTCTCAGACCCAGCCTGTCTCTGGCCCGGCCATGCCGTGGCTTCATCCTGGTTAGTGGTCAGGAGGGTGGATGGGGGCGGAGTCCGCGGGAGGGGTGTGCTGTCTCCAAGTGGACAGACAGAGTCGTCTCCGAGCAAGGAGGGGGTTCACCTCTGCGGGTTCGGGGGGGCTCAAGCGAGCTGGAGGCTCGAGATTTGGGGTTTTGCATCGACTCGGATATTCACATTCCGCGTCGGGGTGCAGGCTTCCCAATCAGGGCCCGTCCCGGCTGTGAGTTTAACCACCTTGAGTCATCTCTGCCACTCTTGTGGTTAAGCCCTGCACCTGCCGCTCGACTTCCCACGTCCTCGGGCTCAGAAGGTGAACTTCGCCTCATCTGCACCCAAGGGGGTCCCCTGGCTTCACGCGACGTTTTTAAATTGCCGGTCGGGGCACCTGGGGGGCTCAGTCAGTTAAGCATTGGACTTCGGCTCAGGGCATGATCTCACGGTTCGTGAGTTTGAGCCCCGCTGTCAGCACGGAGCCCGACGTGGGGCTCGATCCCACGAACCAACCGTGAAATCATGCCCTGAGCCGAAATCAAGAGTGGGACGTTCAACCACTGAGCCCCCCAGGCGCCCCTGTAAGTTGTTACGTTAAAAAAATTTAATTGGGATTTTCTGGACGATCAAGAGAACGGACATCCCTAAGGGGCACCGTCTCTCTAAATCAGAAAGAACAATTGCTTTGACAGCACGCTTCAAATGGTCCTCTCTTAAGCTTGATCTTTAAATTGTCGAGTGCTTGGAACTGTGCCTGGCACAGAGCAGTTGTTCAGTAAATAGTTGCTTGCAAATTGAGGACAGAGACGGAGACAGGCATCATGGGATTTTAGGAGACATCTGCTCGGCTGTCGAAAACAGCATTGTCAGACCCCGTGACAGAGGGGCTTAAAAATGCACCGTCCTGGTCTCTGTTTCCTATCCGTCAAACAGATAATAAATACTGGAGTACTAACAGGTGATAAATACTCCTTTAGTGACCTCATAGACGTACTTCAAGAACAGATGACGCCAATACTCTCCCTACCAAAATCCCAGCTGCCTTTTTTTTTTTTGCAGACGTCCACAAAGAGATCCTACAATTCATATGGAAATCCAAGGGACCCAAAATAGTCAAAACAACGAAAAAACAACAGCAAAAGAGCAGTTGGGAGTCTCACGCTCCCTGATTTCTAAGCTTACGACAAAGATACAGTAGTTGCAAGAGAACGACAATAGCCGTGTCTATCATATCCTATAAAAAGGAGCCCAAAGTGGGTCATGGACCTAAATGCAGGAGCTGAACTATGAAACTGTCAAGGGAAAGCACAGGAACAAATCTTTAAGCGCTTGGATCAGGCAGTGGTTTCTTAGATATGACACCACAAGCATGAGTGACAGAGGAAAAAATAGATACATTGGACTCATCACGATTAAAAACTCTTATGCTTCAAGGACGCCATTAAGAAAGTGAAAAGCCCGGAGGGGCTCAGCCGGTTAAGCGTCCGACTCTTCGTTTGGGCTCAGGTCATGATCTCACAGGATCGAGCCCCACGGCGGGCTCCCCGAGGACCGTTCGGAGTCTGCTTGGGATTCTCTCTCTCTCCATTTCTCTCTCTGCCCCTCCCCCTGCCCATGCTCTCACCCCTCTCTCTCAAAAATAAATAAACATTTTTTAGAAATTAAAAAAAAAAGAGTGAAAAGGCAACCCACAGAATTCGAGAAAATATTTACAAATCATACACCTGATAAGGGAGTCGTATATAGAATATATGAGGGACGTTTACAACATGACAATAAAAACAGAACCCAGTTTAAAAATGGGCATGGGCGGGGCACCTGGGTCGCTCAGTCGGTTAAACGTCCGACTTCGGCTCAGGTCATGATCTCGCGGTTCGTGGGTTCGAGCCCCGCGTCGGGCTCTGTGCCGACAGCTCAGAGCCTGGAGCCTGTTTCGGATTCTGTGTCTCCCTCTCTCTCTGCCCCTCCCCTGCTCATGCTCTGTCTCTCTCCGTCTCAAAAATAAATAAACGTTAAAAAAAAAAATGGGCGTGGGCTTCGAATAGACATTTCTCCTGAGAAGAGAGACAATGGCCAATGAGCACATGAAAACACACTGGACGTCGTCCGTCACAGGGGAGGTGCGAATGGAGACCACAGTGAGGAACCGCTTTGCCCCCCAGGAGAGTGACAGCAAGTGGTGGGGGTGTGGGCAGTGGGAACGTCCACACACGGCCGGTGCGGGTGTAAAACGCAGCGACTGCTTTGCGAAACAGAAAGTTAAACGTGGGGGGCGCCCGGGGGGTTCAGTCGCTGGAACGTCCGGCTCTTGATTTCAGCTCAGGTCATGATCCCAGGGTCATGAGATCGAGCCCCCTGTCAGGCTCTGTGCTGGGGGGTGGAGCCTGCTGAAGATTCTCTCTCTCCCTCCGCCCCTCTCCCTCTCCCCTTCTCTCTCTTTCTCTGTCTCAAAATTAAAAAACAAAAAATTAAACATGGGCTTTCCAGAAATTCTGCTCCTGCAAGCATACCCGAGAGAATTGAAAGCCTATGCTTATGCAAAAACTTATACGCAAATGTTCAGAGCAGCATTCCTCTTTTTTAAAAAAAAATGTTTTTTAATTCTTTATTTCTTTTTGGGAAAGAGAGAGAAACAGAGAGTGAGTGGAGAGACACAGAGTCTGACTTCAGCCCGGGTCACGATCTCGCGGTCTGTGAGTTCCAGTCCCGAGTCGGGCTCTTTGCCGTCGGTACAGAGCCGGCTTCGGATCCTCTGTCCCCCTCGCTGCCCCTCCCCCCCCTCAAATAGACATTAAAAAACCCACCTTTTTCAAAGATAAATGGCAGCACGAGCTGTGTCTTGATCTTAAGAAGGGGAGGCTGGACGGGGCGCACAGCTCAGGGGGCCGGAAAGCCGCAGGGTCACTGGGCAGCCCGCCCTTCTCCGTCCGGCTCACGGCGCAGGCCCGGGTGCCCCGTGCCCCTGGCGCTGTGCCCGCTGAAGGGAGCCCGGCTTAGCCGGCAGCCACGTGGGCCCCTGCCAAGCTGAGTGCCTGTGTCCCTCTCTGTTCCCACGGCCCACCTGGGGGCTCTGGGTCCTCCAGCCTGGAAAGTCTCCCTGCCGCCCCCCACCTGTGTCCTCTCTCTCCTCCCACCAGATGACGCCCCCCTTCCCGCAGGCTTCTCCCCCCCCCCAACCCCCGAATCACAAAGTGCATCCACGTCTCACCAAACCTGGTTGATCAAAAAACACCACTGGGTGATTTTTTTTTTTTTTTTTTTTTTTTTTTAAGGCGGATTCGTAAGGCTCAGCCCGCTGAAATTCTGAGTCAGTAGGTCTGGGTGCGTCTGGGAGTCGTGAGGCTCCCCCCAGGTGGTTCTCATGACCGGCCGGCCCTGGGAACCTTTGATCCAGTCCCCCACCCGCCCGGGCCACCGCATCCCTGCCAAGCGCCTGACTCAGCCTTTCCCAGGAACGTTCCCTGACTCGCCTGGCCCGCGTGGGCCGCCCCACCCACGAGCTCATCACCGCCCTTCTCAGTGTGCGGCTGGCTCACCCCCACCCCCACGAGACCGCAAGCTCTCCCAAGAAGGGGACTTTGTCTTATTTAATGTTTCACTCCCACCGCTTGACTCATAGTAAGGACTCCATACATTTGTTGAATGAATGAAAGGATGGACGTCGCTGCTCACGGTCGTTGCTTCCGGTGTGACCACGGTCCTTATAGAGCATTTGGTCCAAGGAGTCTGGCAGCGACGGGATTTACGTGGATGTTACGGAAAGGGGGTTGGGATCTGACGGATGTGTCCGTTCCGAATAGCTGACGGCGACCTAGCTGCCCGTTGGAGAAAGTGGTCGAGCTGTCTTCACAAGGGCGACATCCAGGAGGTTGGGCCATTGACTCGAAGGGTTGGATGGATGTCCTAGGACCAAGGATAGGCCTTGAACCGGACTTGGGCGTCTGCGAGTGCCAGGTGAACGCGGGAGCGACCGTTTCTCAGCGCTGGGAAGACGGAGGCCCGCGCGTTCATCCGGCCCAGCGCACGTTCACGTTTCGAGCGGCCGGCGGCTTAAACGACTCTGGAGGCCCTCTTTGAGAAAGATCTGGTCTCTCTGACACCCACACACCCACAGTGCCAGGAACCCAGGACATACTCACTTTTGTGACCCCACAGCTGACCCTGCCCCCTCGCGTGGCACGGGCGAGTCTCCACGGCGGGCGGCTGGAATGTTCCTGGAAGTCGCTCCTACTCCGGCCAGCTAAGAGATACCTCAGCACACCTCAAAAGGCAGCCTGAATATGTTCCCCGTGGCCCATACGAAACGTCTCCCCGGTAGCTCCTCTTAGCCGGATCTCCAAAGGCCCGTGGCCACTCCAGCATCCCTTGACTTGAGGGCAGGGGACGGAGGGAGCTGGTTAGAGATAGAGGTGACGCCAGTGAAAATATCGTACTTTCGAAATTTTTATAAAAATGTAGAACCGTGACGGGGAGCCCTGGGGGGCTCAGTCGGTTGTGTCTGACGCTCGATTTCGGCTCAGGTCGTGATCTCGCGGTTTATGGGTTTGAGCCCCGAGTCTGGCTTTGCACTGACAGCGTGGGGCCTGCTTGGAACTCTCTCTCTCCCTCTCTCTCTGTCCCTACCCTGCTCATGTGCTCTCTCTTTCTCTCAAAGTAAATAAATAAACTTAAAAAAACCCAAAAACCTTATAACCGTGAAAGCACACAGTAGGGCCGCTCCCAGAGCCTGGGAAGGGGCCAGTGCAAGATGGGGTCTCCAACTTAAAGGTGGGAGCTGAAGCCTAAACTCCTCTGGCGTCACAGTCACCGCCCTGTGTAGCCAACACACGTTGGCTAAGCTGCCTGCAGGCCGGGCACCGTCTCCGTCCTAGTCCGGCTGGCGCGGAGGTGTCCCCCGGCCCTGGAGGGGGGCGTCCACGCTGGATGAATCGGGTGCCACTGCCTGACTCTCAATAAACATTTGTGGAATGAGTGAATGAGCGGAACATTCCAGAACTAAAAGCCGTCATGCTGCGGAGATTCGGCAAGTCAAAAATGAATGCTCGTACAAATTACAAAGTTGATCCAAGAGCGGGTGGAGGATTATAGGGACGGTAATGACAGGGGTGTGGCCGCACAGTTTTCCAGGACGCAGCAGGACCATTGTTCCGACATGTGCCAGCAGGTGACCAGGGAGTCCTCCTTCTTTCTGGAACTACGTTGGCATTTTGGCTGGGACACCTCCAAGACAGGCCCTCCGTCCCTCCCTCAGCTTGCAGGGTAGAAGTGGGGAGAGGCAAGTGGGAACCAGTCCCCAATCCGGCGGATGGACCCTGCCAGGTGCTCGGCTCTCCCATGGCCCCTCCGCCGTCACCCCACCCTGAGTTCACAGACAGAGAGGACATCAGATGACCACTGCCCGCGGTTTCCCGTCACCAAACCTGCCAAGCCGCCTGCGTCTCTGGGTCCCTCGTCCTTCCCTTCACTGCTGTTCACGTGGGACAGCCCCAGCCCCACAGCTTGCTAGCTCTGTGACAGTGAGTGACTGGGGCAGCTGGGGGGGCCTCGGCTGAAAAGTGGCCCCATTTTAAGTTATTTTTAAGTAGGCGCCACGCCCGGCATGGAGCTCAACGCGGGCCCCGAACTCACGACCCTGAGATGGAGACGTGAGCTGAGGTCAAGAGTCGGACGCTTAACCGACTGAGCCCCCAGGCGCCCCGACAAACTCTTTTTCTTAAAAAAAAAGGGTTTTTTTTAATGTTTATTTTTGAGAGAGAGGTAGACAGACAGAGTGTGAGCCAGGGAGGGGCAGAGAGGGAGGGAGACAGAATCCGAAGCAGGCTCCAGTCCCCGAGCCGTCAGCACAGAGCCCGACGCGGGGCTCGAACCCACCAACCGCGAGATCCTGACCTGAGCCGAAGTCGGACGCTCAACCGACTGAGCCACCCGGGCGCCCCTTCTTTTTATAAAGGACTTTCTAGCATCAGAAAGACAAGAGACGACAGGCCTGGCGTGGATGTGGCCCAAAGGCAGCCCTTCCGGGTGTCGGTGGCAGCACCGGCGAAGCACGCGGGAGCACCTCACGCGGTCATGAGGCTGCTCCACTTGGGGTGTTTGTCCCCGGGAAGCCAAACGCCACGTCCACCCCGTGCTCGTGTGCAAGAGACAGCTGCCCACCCCGTGCTCCTAGTGCGTTATTTCCTGCAGCCAGACGTGCAAACAACCTGCGTGCATCGACGGGCGGTGGGCGAGGAAGACACACACACACACGTGCACGCACATACACACGCACACTCACGCATGTGCGCGTACCAGGAAGGAAATCCTGCCATTTGCAACAACGTGGACGGGGCTCGGGGGCGCGTGCGGAGGGACCGAGTCGGGCAGAGAAAGGCCAATACCCCAGGCTCTCGCTTACACGTAGGATCTAAAACAAAGGGAAACAAAGTCCAAACTCACGGAGAAAGGGAAGGGACGGCGGCTACCAGAGGTGGGGTGGGGGCGGGGGTCAGAAGGATGGAGCCCCCGGTCGAGCCAAGTGACCCTGGGGACTAACGTCCGGCCCGGTGACTGTAGCTGACGCTGCTGTGGGGGCGTCTGTGCAAGTCGCTAAGAGAGTAAATTCTCAAAGTTCTCGTCACGAGGAAGAAAACCGTTTTTTCTTCGCTTTTCTGCGGGCGTATGGGGCGACCCGCGCCGAGCCGGCTGTGGCCACCGCTTCACGACCCGGAAGTCAAGTCCTCAGGCGCTGCGCGCCTCGACCTTGCACGTGGCTGCCGGGCCCTTAGACCTCAGTAACACGGAAAGACGGGCACCTGGGGGGCTCAGGAGGTCGAGCGTCTGACTCTTGATCTCGGCTCGGGTCACGATCTCACGGTGCGTGAGTTCGAGCCCCGCGTCGGGCTCTGCGCTGACGGCGCGGAGGCTGCTTGGGATTCTCTCTCCCTCTCTCTCTCTCTCTCTCTCTCTCTCTGCCCCTCCTCCACTTGCTCTCTCTGTCTCCAAATAAATAAATAAACACTTAAAAAAAGTTTAAAACGGAAAGAAGACAACGAGGAAAGGGAAGCAAGAAAGAGAGAGAAAAAAGACTCCCCTTTGCAATTCCCGCCCGCACTGTCTCCAGCCCCCTTGCTGCTTGACCCCCAGTGTATGCCCCACCGAAAATGCTCTCTTAAGGTCACCAGCACCTTGCCTGCCCCTCACTCCCTCCACTGGCACAGGTGCCCTGGGTCTTCTACCTCGCCTTCCCCGTCACCCAACGAGAAGTGTCCTGTGTGCAGGTCTGTGCCGGGGGAGGAGAGGGGACCAGGAAGCATCAGGTGTGGTCCCTGAGCGCCAAGACAGGAATAAGATGAACGCTCACGGAGCCACATGGAGCCGGGGGGTGGCGGGGTGCAGACACGTGCCGAGTCATGTCCTGGCGGGGAGACGGGTGAACAGCGAAGCTGGACGGCCCCAGGGCGATGTTCAAGTGGAAGGTATGAGCCAAGCTGAACATGATGGGCAGGACTTGCAGGGCCAGGGTGGGGTTAGGGAGCCAGGGCCCGTTAGAGCACGAAATGAGCAAAAGCCTCCCTCAACTTCCTTCTTCATACTAAAGTGTAAATGACTGACAAGAACGTCAAAAGAGACTACCACCTACCAGCTAACGCATGTTACGTGAGAGCCTTCGTTCGACTAAGAAGACGCAGCCTTAAGGATGAGATTTCTGGCGTCCGCTCTGAGCTGGAGAAGAATGTTAGAGTAAAAAACATATACGCATCCCTCCCTCTCTGACTGCAAGTTTTCCCATAGAAGAACTGTGCTCGAATTTGCCAGCCCTGCTGTGCAAATATTTTCCTTGATAGGAGATCAGAGCCAGGTCCCAGCCTGCCTGGGGCACACGCGGCCTCTCGCCCTCCCGGCGGGCTGTTTATTCTCGGTGCTGTTTGACTTCAATCCCTGTTCAGCGTGCTTTCATAGCCCAAGCGTTACTTGCATCAAAACCGTGTTTTATTTTTTAAAAATCCTTTCTTATTTTGTGCAACATGGCTCTCTCCTGCATCACGAATAATAACATCAGACGCTCAGGTAGCGTTTCTGAACGCCCCGCGTGGGATCGCCCTGCTGAATCGTCATCAGCCCCATTTACACAGGGGGAAACTGAGGCACAGGCAAATGACATCGCGTGTCCACATGGAACAACTTGTTGTGAAGCTGGGGGACGGGACCCCACTCGGGAGGGCTGCGTGGCCACCCCCCTCACAGGGAGGGAGGAGCTGACCCTCCATTGTTAGAAATGCTTGTCTTTTATTGGTGGCTTGAACGTTTCTAAAACTATCTGTTTAAAAATTTCCAACGATGGAGTGACACTTTTAAAATTGCTATGAAGTTTCTAAACGCTGACTTTTCTTTAAATCTGAGAGAGAGAGAGAGAGAGAGAGAGAGAGAGTCTCAAGCAGGCTCCATACTCAGTGTGGAACCCGGCATGGGGCTCGATCCCACGACCCAGGGATCACGACCTGAGCCGAAATCAAGGGCCGGGCACTTAACCGGCCAAGCCACCCAGGCGCCCCTCAATGCTGACTTTCAGCGTCTATACTGATCTTGCAGGTCAACGGCCAACCTCTTGCGGACTGGCACCGGTTTGGGGACCGTGTTTTGAGCGGCACAAATGCATAATTGTCAGCAAAAGCAGTCTCGTGCTTTTAATATTTCATTTCATTCATTCAGTGATGCTTGTTAAGTGCTGACTTCACGGCAGACAATGAACCCGGTGCAGTAAACAAGAACGCTAGGGCCTTCGCCCAGCTGACATTCTAGCAGGGCAAGCCGACTTGAAACACTTCACTGCCGACTAGTATTTCAGATACACGCGAAGGAGATTGGGGCACTTGGTGTTCGTATGAGTTTGCCCCACGCTAGATGGAGAGGTCAAGGAATGTTTCTCCAGGGAAACCCTCGTCTTAGAGCTCGAGAATGAGCAGGGAGTGCCAGGCCCAGAGGGGGGAGAGAGGCTTCTGAGTAGAAGGAGGGGTAGGTGCAAGGGCCCTGAGGCAGAGAGGCAGGTGAGAGGCTGCTGAAATAAACAGGGGCTGTGTCCCCGGGGGTCTCTAGGGGACATGCCAAGGATTTTACATTTTACCTTCAAAGCTACAGAAAGTTTCTGAAGGGTTTTAAGTGCAGGGGTTTGGGGGGCCGAAGGGGGAGTTACAATGGTCGGATTTACCTTTTAGAAATGACCCAATTTAATTTTAACCCAGTGCGATTTCATAATAATTAATTATAAGGGGGAATTAGCATTCTGTTACAGAAATTTTCACACCTGGGGGCCCCTGGGTGGCTCAGTTGGTTAAGCATCTGACTTCGGCTCAGGTCGTGACCTCGCGGTTCGTGAGTTCGAGCCCCGCGTCGGGCTCTGAGCCGAGAGTGTGAAGCCTGCTTGAGATTCTTTCTATGCCCCTCTCTCTCTCTCTCTGCCCCTGTCCCGCTCACTCTAACAAAATAAATCAACTAAAACAGTTTTTTTTCACGTATGCACAGAACTTTCTGGACTGCTGTCACGTAAGCAAGGGACGCCCTTGCGTGGGATGCCCACCCCTCCGGGAACCCACGTGAACGACTGCTCAGCACCCTGCCCCCGCCGCGGTCCCCAAGTAGCCTCTGACCACACTTGGGCACTAACGGAGCCACGCTGTTCACGAGGGCGGCGCTCCCAGCTAGCACCCGAGCCTGTTGAGTGTGGCCACGTGACCCGGTTCAGGGTTCAGGGAGACCTGTCACTTCCCAGATGAAGGGAGGCCCTCTGGCCAGCATGGCCCTGACCCCTTCTTCCTGCCTTAAAAACCCAGGCCGGTTAGGCGTCCGACACGGCCTTGCCTCCGTGACGGGGCAAACGCAAGGACACAGCCTGACCTGGCGGGGCTTGTGGACCAGGAAGAAGGGCTGAGTCTTTGATGACCCGGCCCGGCCCGCCGGCTTCCCGCCTCCTTGTTACTCGAAGAAAAAGAAACCTCTATGCGTCGGAGCCGCTGTGAGTCTGGTTTTCGGCCGCAGTTGAGCTGCCCAGTCGGAAGGGGATGGTCCGAAAAATCAGATCAAAATGCACAGCCCAGTACTCTCCCCTGTGACTGTGCCCATCTTTGGACGTTCGGGTAATTCAAAGGAAGAAGGCTTTTCTTTTTATTTCTGACGTCCTGTCCCCCTTCCCTCCAGGAGCCCTAACAGAATGAGCTGGCCTCCCCGGGTCTTTTGTTTCCTGAAAGGGACCGGGCAGCCATCAAGGCTTCGGGTGGAAACTGCTGATACATTAACCACATCAGAATGTGCTGTTCTCATGTGCTTTTCAATACAAACCCATCTCTGCATGCGGGCGCTGGCAAAAACTCGGCGGTTACGAAATGTTGGCGACGGAGGTCACATGGGAGGTAAGTGACTGGCAGCAAAGGAATCTTGTCTTCAAATTACACGGAACGCAAACCACTGTGGTTCGTGACACAGCTCCCACATTTTTTCCGTACGTACCCACAGGGCCCCGGTGAAATCGATCGCCCCGTGCCATTTCTCAAGTGGACGCGCAAAGCTGCCTGGAAAAGCCGTGGGAAGGGCCGTCCCGCCGGCATGCTCCTGCAGAAATGGTTCGTACGACGTCCGGGGATGAAGTTCAAGTTGTCGAAGAGGGCGACCACGTTCAGCGCCCAAGCAATCCGTGTACCTTTGTGCACGCGGGCGCAGAAGGTGTGGACACCAAGGGCCAGTTCTGGGCAGAGGAGACATTGCGATTCTAGGCACACCCTGCCAGGAAGCCCGTGCGTGTCTCCAGCGTAAAGAGCTTTTTAAGATTATTGGCTGTCTTTCAGGCAAAGCCGCCTCTACTACAAATAATCCCATGTGATCGGACACGATAGGCAAAATGCTACTGTTTCGTATCTCAGGGGCAAAGGTACAATCAAAACAGAGTATAAACTCTGTGCCCACGAGAGAACCCCATGATGGGCTTTCTATCCAAGGAGTGACTTTCAAAAAAAATTATTTTTAAATGTTTTATTTTACTTTTGAGACAGGGAGAGACAGAGCATGAACGGGGGGGGGGGGGGTGCAGAGAGAGAGAGACACAGAATCTGAAACAGGCTCCAGGCTCTGAACTGTCAGCACAGAGCCTGATGCGGGGCTTGAACCCACGGACCGCGAGATCATGAGGTGAGCCGAAGTCGGCCGCTCAACCAACGCCCCCCCCCCAAATTTTTTTTTTAATTTTATTCATTTATCTAGAGAGAGAGAGAGAGAGAGAGAGAGAGAGAATCCCAAGCAGGCTCTGAGCTGCACAGAGCCTGACGTGGGGCTCGAACCCATGAACCGTGAGATCATGACCTGAGCTGAAACCAAGAATCGGGCGCTTAACTGACTGAGCCACCCAGGCGCCCCAAGGAGTGATGTTTTAAAGGAACTCACACAGCTATCCGGGAGGCCGAGTGAAAATAGAAAATGCTAAATTACATGCAGAGCAAAGCCTCCTTGGTTTCTAACAACAGTAAAATTCCACCGATGGGGTCTGGCTGGACGTCCACGTTAAGAGAACGAGGCTATAGTCCCTGTGACCTTGAGCTGGCAGCTGGAGACTTTAATGTATGTTCCTTCTCAGCCCCTAAATTTTTGCGACATCTGCAGCATGATTAATGCCTAAAGAGGTTTAAGAACTTGTAATGATGCTAATAGCCACCGGTTGCCTCTGGAAAGCGGTCCCACTGCCAGAAAAATAACCGATCAGGCACTTAAAGCCTCTGTCAGGGCGGAAAAAGGCATTTTGCCAAATATAGTCCCCTCTTAGAAATTGCTTGGCCGGCTTTCTGAGCTATATTTGAACTTCAGAAGCCCATGGTTTCTTCACCGGGTGAAATAGGTTTCCTGGTATTTTAAGTAGATTTAAAACTCTATGGAAAGTCTGAAAAGGTTCAGGTTCCCAATTTTGGGGGGAGGGGGGGAAACAATAGTATAAATATATGCACAGAAAAATACCTGAGGAAAAACTCTAACAGTTAAAGGGGTGGTAGAATTAGTACTTTTTAATGCATTTCATATTTTGCAAATTTTCTAACATCAACATACGTTACTTTGATGACCAGGAAACTTTATAAGCTATTTTTGAGAAGGACAAAATGCTCTGAGATGCTCCTTAAAACACCAGGCGGCCGCCCGTGGAGGGGAAAGCGAGTTGGTTTCTGCCTTGGCCATCACTGGACCCCGTTATCGAGGGGGTCCTGCTCGATAACGGGGTCCTGGGGACACACTGTTATGTAAGTGGGACAATGTACACGACGCACCTGTGACACTGCGAGGTACTCGATAGGTGCTCAGGAAAGGACAGTTAGTGTGACCATTCCTCCTCAAATGAAGGTCAGTGCTCAAAACCGGTTAGGCGGGCCCCAGGTGTCAGGTTCCCTGGGACAAGAAAGTTCCCTGAATGTCCTAGCGAAACAGACAAACAAAGAAACAAACAAACAACTCTGTCCTGAAAACAGGAGAGAAAATAGTCCCCTCATTGATCCGAAGTGTGGGAACCCGCCTTCCCCCCAGACTCCCTGGCAGGGACGAGGATAAGGGGGGGGGGGCGGCGTGCACAGGGAACCATTGTTGGGGCCAGAGTCTGGCTCCCATTCACCTCCCGTTGGCTTCCAGACAGATGAAAACCATTTGTCAGGGATCCCCAGGCCCGGGGTCAGATGCAGCGACACGGGACACCGCAAATGCGTCGCCACAGCTGTTGGCTCGAGGCCCTGGCGGGAGCTATCTCAGGTTCCACCCAGCCTTCCTTGCCCCATTAGCAAAGCTTCCAGAAATGCTTTGAACTCCTCAAGGGCAAAAAGGCCCCTCGTGGGGAGGAGGCCAGCCTTCTGCTAACTCAGCCGGGGTGAGGGTAGGGTTTCTCCTGGGTGGGGACGGGCTGCCGCCGCCCCAGGCCAGGGCTTTCGGGGAACAGACCCGGGAACATCCCTGCTCCGGATCAAAGCCCTTGTGAAGATTTGCCGCTCGAGGTTTCTGGTCGTTGCCGCGAAACGTGGCTCGCAGCGTCTCAGAGGTCGGGTCAGGGTCGTAGCGGTGACTGTGGGCCAGGCTCACAGCGGTGACTGTGGGCCAGGCTCACCGTGTGCCCGGCGGTGTGGTGAGCAGCCTGTACGTTGCAGCTTTTATTCCTCACGACGACCTTGGGACGCGGCCACAGCTGTGGTTCCTATGTCATAGACCACCGGCCCCCTCGTTCCCGCGAACCCTCAGCCACTCGTGATGCGTGCGCGCCTGGGAGCGTCCTCTCCCCATCCTCCCTCTCTCTTTCTCTCTCTCTCTCTCCTGTGGAATGCTATCAGTTTAGCTGTGCGCTTTGTCTTTACAAAGCTCCTGTTCCTTTTTCTCCACGCTCCCGCCGCACCGACCCCGCGTATTCCTCTAGAAGGCTCTGCGCGAAGCCTCCAAACACGGTTTCTTCCTCTCACGTCCCTAAAGACTGACGCTCTGTGTCATTGGCTCCAAGATTCTCCTACAAGCCGCAAGACTCCTCTTTACGGCCCCGGGGGAACAAACGTACCTCCACGATGACCGCCAGATAGGACGGGTCGGAGGGCCGGCCCGAACCATATGCACTGAATTTTTTAGTGTTAAGAAGAGCCCCGTGGAGACCGTTAATCATTTATCACACAGACGTCCACCGGGCGACAGCTGACAGGTGCAGAGATGGTGGGCCGCACGTGACCAGCTGTCGGGACACTGGGCGCAGCCCCCTCCTCCGTGCCCCCTTCCCCCGCCTCCCCACCCCCCTGCAAAGTCCACTCGCGGCAGACATACGGCAACCATTCGGGCCGGCTCTTTCTTTTCCCATGTCCAAGTTACATCGACAACGGTTTGGGGGGGGGGTTCCCGACCGCCCCACACGGAGTGTTTCGTTCTCTTTCAGATTATTCCAAGTTTGGGGCCTGCTCAACGTTTTGTAACGACACAAAATATTTATCTGGAGGTTTTGGTTACTGTATAAACATCGCAAACACAACACCGGCCCCAGATGCAGTGGGTCACGTAAAAGTCTTCCGGTTACGAAAGGGGGGTGGGGGGGCGGGGAACGGGCTAACGAAGGGCTTTGGGACTGATTCTTTTCATCCTGAAATATTTGTACCGCTATTTTTAAGGCCAGGCTTTTAAAATACTGAAGTGTGTTCCTCCTTGACTCTATGTAAATATTCAGACCTCACTGACTGTCCGCCAGCCAACTCGCTCAAGCTTGAGCTGGGTCACCGGGACGCGGGAGAGAATGTGGAGGGGGTGAGGCGTGGCTTCGCCTCTATAAATAAACTCAGGCGAAGCGAGGAAAGCTGAGATTGACAAGTGCCACTCTGGGCTTTGTCACCTGTGGAGGCAAGAGATCATTCTTTACGCTTGACGATCACGTCTTTGCGTCTGCTGGGGGGTCTGGCTGACACTCGAGGACGTCGGTAGAAAGAGCAGAAGCATCCAACGCCCCAGATGGTAATCACCGAGGGGAGCCGCCAGGTACTCAGACCTAGGAAGCCCACGTTCACGAGAAGTATGGAGGGAGTATCGTTGTGCATTATTTTCTCACCCTTGTTTACCAGGAAGTTAACCCTCCAAAACCAAGGGGTGGAGTCGGTGAAGTCCGTGTTTCGCGCTCTGCCGATACGCGGTCTTAGGAGGAGGCCACTGACAGGACTCCCCAGACCTCTGTAGAAAGGGTTGGTCCAGGGTGCCCCGCTGGCTCAGTTGGTGGAGCGTGCGACTCTTGATCTCAGGGCTGTGAGTTCGAACCCCACGTTGGGTATAGAGGTGACTTCAAAATAAAATTAAAAAAAAAAAAAAAAAAGTGTTTGGTCCAGGAAAAGGGCATTGCTGGGCGCGGGCCCTGCTCCCTCCACCCTGGCCTGGACCTGTCTTACACATCTCTCTCTACTTTTCACAAAGTACATTTTATTCCTGACTTGGCTGGAGATGCCCCCAGCCACTCAGGCCCTTGCCTCGTTTTGCGGAGCCCGGGCCTCCTTTTGCCGAGAGCAGTGTTCTTGGTAAGCAATGTGCTTGGCGACAAATCTGGGTGAGATCTCGGGGTGAAAGGTGACGAACGTGAACGGCGATCGGGATGAATTTCTCCGGGGGGAGCCCAGCCCCGGGGCCGCGCAAATGCCCCGGACTTCAGGAAGCCATTTGCCATTCGAGGCCTTATTCTGCAAGTGCCTGGGCGTCTGGTGTGGACTCTGGAGACCTAAGAACACGGCGAATGACATCATCGGCGGTGCAAGGAAATGAGGGTTTATTTTTAGCTCTGACCCTTGTCTGTTCAATGGTCTGGATCCTCAAACAAAGAGGAAAGGAGAGAAGGGAGAGAAATATGGAGGCCGTGGAAGCATGTGGGATTCCTTCTTGATCTAAAGAACAGCAGAGAGGAGCTCACGCACGGCTTTCCCATTTCTTTTCAGCCGGAAAGGTGCCGACAGGGAGAACGTATGGGCCGCGGAGGACGCGCCGTCTTTGGGGAATCCGGCCCCTTCCCTACACTCATTCATTTTGAGAACGTGGCTCCGAGTGTCTACGGTGGTAGTGATGGACTTTTCCAGATAACCAGCCTTGTGGGGCTCCCTGCTCGTTTATTCCTGGTTGTCGTGAGACGGGATTTCCAGGCGATCTGTCCTCCGAGGGGTCCTGGGCACGTGCTGTGCCAAGACCAGGAGGAGAGAGAGAAGTCCAGGTGCTGGGGTGAGACAGAAGGGGGTGTCTTCGGAGTGAAGGGTGGGGGGGAAGAGAAGACAGTGCTGGCAGGCAGAGGGGAGGACCCTCGGGTAAGGGCAGCGCCCCAGGCAGGAGACTCTGGAGGGCAAGCAGGAATGTCAGCCGTGGTGGGACAGACGAGAGGCCAAGGTCGAGAGACGTTTCTTTCCGCCGAGCACGGTGGGCTGATGCTATAGTGTGAAATGGGACCGAGAGTTTCGTCACGGTGCATCGGCATAGCCTACGCCCCAGGAATATCCGGGTTCTGGTCCCGGCTTTGTTGCTACATCACCGTGTGGCTTTGGAGAAGCCATTTGCGCTCAGTTGCCTTCTCTAAAAGCAAAGGAGGCTGTTGGGGTGCCCGGGGGCCTCAGTCGGTTGAGCATCTGACTCTTGGTTTCGGCTCAGGCCATGATCTCACGGTTTGTGAGTTTGAGTCCTGCGTCGGGCTCTGTGCTGACAGTGAGGAATCTGCTTGGGATTCTCTCTCCCTCTCTCTCTGCCCCACCCCTGCTCGAACTCTCTCTCTTTCAAAATAAATAAACAAACCCGAACAAACTAAATAAAAGCAAAGGAGGTTGGACCAGGATAGGGGGCCCCAGAGCAGAGATCTCATTCAGGACGGTCAAAGGGGATCTCAGACTCGCTGGGGGACCTGAGATGGTCGCCCGGCTGGGTCCCACCCCGCACCCCCTGCACCCCACTTCTGCAAAGAGGGAAGCTCTCTGGTCCCTGGGGGGGTGGTCTCTGTCTCTGTGTTGAGTATGATCCCACCCCACACCCCAGCTCCCCGGGGTCTCGGAAATCCAAAAGCAGCTTCCCCCCCTCCCAGATTAGAACGAGCATCAAGGCCCCAAGACTTCTCTCGACTCTAAAACCACTGGATTTGCTGATTCTCTTCCAGAATAGGGTTGCAGACCACTCACGTGGCGACTGACGACAGACCCTTATACCAACCTGGAGGTGAGGTGTCCCCACTGCTGGGGCATCGATCTGGAGAGGCAGCCCCGGTCGGCCACAGGAAGGACACAGAAGGTTATAGCAGCCAAGACAGGGGTGATTGTGGGTCCTTGAGCAGCCATCAAAATGTCACTGGAAGGGGGCGCCCCGGGGGGCTCAGTTGGTTAAGCGTCCGACTCTTGGTTTCAGCTCAGGTCGTGATCTAGCGGTCTGTGAGTTCGAGCCCCGCGTCAGGCTCTGTGCCGACAGCTCGGAGCCTGGAGCCTGCTTTGGATTCTGTGTCTCCCTCTCTCTCTGCCCCTCCCCTCCTCATGCTCTCTCTCTCTCTCTCTCTGCTTCAAAAATAAATAAACATTAAAAAAAAATAAAAAAAAAAGAAATAAGAAGTTGCATTTAGAAAAACGAGTTCTTACACGGGATTCAGTTTATAAAAAAGAAAACAAGTGTTCTCTGGCTGAAGCAGAGGAGGGGGCCTGTTGGTCCCTTTGCTTTTGTTGGCTTGGCATCTTAGAGGTGGGCGCCCGAGGGGCTGGATGTCAAGTCCAAAGTTTCCCTCCAGGTGCGTGGGCTCCAAGAAGCCCAGGGTGGGAGCCCTGAAATGTGGGAAGCAGGGCCCAGAGCCGCTCCCGAGAGTAACGGCGTCGAAACAAAGCCACAGGAGCCCCGTGACCCTTGTCATAACAAAGTCGTGTTCCAGGTCACATGAGCGGCGAACAGAACCTCGCTCGTTTTCAGGGTCAGAAGTTCATCCTTATGGAGGCCTGTGTATTGTTCGAATTTTGTGTTTAATGATATTGGGGTGGCTACGTTTATGCTTGATTTAGTCGACAACACCGACCCCAATTATAACATGGTCACCATGGAAAACCATCATCCGTTTGTGATGTGGTTTCACGGACCCCGCGGCCGCAAAAGGCTTCCTGGGACAAGGCCCGGGTGGCCCAGATGCGGCAGCACGGGGCCCTGGGTGAAACGCGCGGGCAGGGGTCCGTGAGCAGCGCCACGACAATGCCACCAGCCCACGGTGGCCCGCGACTCTCCACCTCTTCTGGGGACACAGAGAGAAGGTCCAGAATTTCAGCTCCAGATGACAGCACGGGTGCCATCAAAAGAAGTTTCTAGAGTGTGCAGGAGCCCATGATCCCGGTGTCAGGGGGGCAGGGGAGTAAGAAGGGTGGGAAAGAAATATGACAGGGCACCGGGCAGGGGCGGTGGGGGAGGAGGTGGCTGTCTCTCCGGCCGTGTCAGTGAGAAGAGGTTGACAGCCTCAGATTGTCATCGTCGACAATTATTACGCATTCAAGAAAGGGACAAAGAGAAAGAGCCCTGGGTCTAGCTGAGAGAGGGCAGTAGTCCTGAGGCACGCTTGCTCCTGACAAGGGTGACGGGAAGGCTTCGGTGGTAAAAACCCTCAGTCCCCCAAACCAGCTCAAGTTCCTTGGCTCCCCGCGCCCCGAACGGGGTTATCTTCCCACGTAAGCCCTGGGTGAGACGAGCCCACGCCGTGACGCCATTTGTCCAAAAGGTGCCGTGTCAGAAAGCCCGGCAGAAAAGTGGGCAAGAGGCAGGAGTGGTCACGTCGCGGAGAAGGTGAGGAAAGACTCAAAAACACGTCCGGGCTCATCATTCCTCCGGGAACTGCAAATGCAGACCTCGGTGAGATGTCCTTGCACAGCCTTCCGGTTAGCGCGAGCGAGCAGGTGTCGGGAGGGGGTGTGACAGTGGGGCCTTTGCCACCACCCCTGGAGGGCGTGTAGACTCGCAGGGTCCCTTTGGAGAACACTGTGGCATTTGGTTGTGAACTTGAACGTGCACAGAGCTACGGCTTGGCGGTTTCACTCCTGGGTACACAGTCGACCTTGGCACGGGAGGGGGAGGCCAGAGGCAGGGGGCCCCGAGCAGTCGAAAATCCAAGTATAACTGTCGGCTTCCCCAAGTCCTAGTACACAGCCAGCATTTGTAACAAACCACGTGGAATACAATAGAGAAACTTAAGGGACGTTGTCCGTAGTAAGGAGAACTTCTGTCTCATCAAGTGCTTCATCTGAGTGTGAGTTCCCATGTGGGGACTGAAAATGTATACAATTCTTACTGTATGTGCAGAATACGTTTATGACGCGTGTCCAGAATTTTTTTTTTTTTTTTTTAAGTTTGAAAACCAATGCCCCGGAGTAACTCGGGACATAACGTAACCGAGAGACCCGTGGGATGTTTGTTTATTCACACAAACTGCGGACGACTCGAGTGTTCCTTTCCAGGAAGATGGACGAGTAAACTGGAGCATCAACACAAGGGACGATTACGTGACAATGAAAAGGAGTGAGAACTACGTGTGGCCATAGGGGTAGATCCCAGAGCCACAGTGTTGAATGCAAAGAGCTGAGCAAAGATTACATATACTACCCTCCATTTATCTATCTATCTATCTATCTATCTATCTATTTTTTAAACCTTTCTTTTTTGAGAGAGAGAGCATGGGGGAGGGGCAGAAGGACAGAGAGAGAATCCCAAGCAGGCTCCGCCCTGCCAGTGTGGAGCCCTACGTGGGGCTTGATCTCACAACGGTGAGATCATGACCTGAGCCAAAATTAAGATTTGGACGCTTCACCCACTGAGCCACCCAGACGCCCCAGTTTTATTTATTTATTAAAAATTTTTTTTAACGTTTATTTGGTTTTGAGAGACAGAGAGAGACAGAGCTCGAGTAGGGGAGGGGCAGAGAGAGAGAGAGAGGGAGACACGGAATCCGAAGCAGGCTCTGTGCCGACGGGCTGACAGCAGCGAGCCTGATGTGGGGCTCAAACCCATGAACCAGGAGATCATGACCTGATCTGAAGTCGGACGCTTAACCGACTGAGCCGCCCTGGCGCCCCTATTTATTTTTTAAGTAGGCCTCACATGCAGCGTGGAGCCCAACTCAGGGCTTGAACTCACAACCCTGAGATCAAGATCTGAGCTGAGATGGAGAGTCGGACGCTTAGCTGACTGAGCCCCCCGGGCGTCCTGCACTCCACTGCTTTCAGGGAGTTCCACACACCGCTAGGCAAAACAACACGTCGAGGACGTTACGTACATCCCGGGGGAGCGGGGAGTGACGGGTGATGTCTGGTCTTTAATCGGGGTGGTGGGTTTCACGTGTATTTATTTTATTGTTACAGTTGGTAATTTACAGATAGGTTTCATGTGTGTATCCACGTATACAATATTTGAATGTGCGCAACATTCCATGAAACCGAAATCAATATAGTCATAAAAACATCTAATCCACTGACTCAAAAAACATCTGTTTCCAGTAAGCAATTATAACTTTCCCTCTCAAAATAGAGATTTCCATCAAAACCAACAAAAAATGGACCAAACAGAAGAAGAAGAAAAAAAGAACACCCCCTCAGGCTGTCCTCGCGGATTGTGTTAGGGCATCGATTACACCACCGATCTGAATCTGTTTCCATAGTTGGTAAGTGGATGAGGCGAGACCCTTGTTTGGGGACAGTGTTTGCTCCTGGGATCAGCCTTTGAATGTTAAAGCAGAAAAGGTGACCCTCGGGACCAGGCTCTTGGGTGGACGCCTCATTTGCCGGTCTCTCTCTCCAAATGCAGTGAAGGTCTTTGTGTCCTGTAATCTGAATGCAAACAACGGATTCCAAGCATTTGGCTCACGAGCCCATCAAGTATTCATGATTGCTTATTCCTGAGAATAAAGTAAAATTAACCACAGAGCCACCCAGGAGACATATCTGCCCTAAGGCATTCAGCGTCACTACACTGTGGCAGAGTAGAGGGTCTTAAAATCATCTCTAGTCCCACGGAGTTCCTGGAATAAAAGCATCGATGATGAGCCATTGGGTTTGCGGAGGTGTGCTCTGGGTGGAATTGCCTCCCCTCAAAAATCCATGTGTCGACCCCCCGGGACCTCAGACCGTGACTTTATTTGGAAATACAGTCACTGCAGATGTGATTTGTTAAGATGAGGTCATACAGGAGTAGGGTGAGCCCTTAATCCAAGATCACTGGTGTCCTTATAAAAAACGGGGGGAAATTTGGACGCAGACACGTACACGGGGAACACGCTGTATGAACATCAAGGTGGAGAGTGAAGTCTCTTGGCAGAAACCAAGGGATGTGAAAAGTTGCCAGAAAACCACCAGAAGTTAGGCGGGAGACGTGGAGTGGCCCTCGGGAGGAGTCACCTCACAGTTTGACTTTGGATTCTTGTCTCCAGGACGAAGGCAATGATTTCTGTTGTGCTAAGCCACACAGTCGTGGTGCTCTGTTAAAGCGGTCCCGGCCAACAAATACGTTTTGGTTCTTTACGATTTAGGAAAGTGCTCTATCTCCCATTCAAATGCCGAACATTGTAATTACGACCTCCGCAGTTTGACGGTCAACATGTGTAATCAAGAGACGTGGAATAAAGATTCCATCCTGCCTTTTGATTGGCTGTCTGACCTCTAATAAATCTCTCACGCTCCTTGGGCTCCTGTTCTCTTGTGCCAGTCAAACTGTCATGGTGCCAGTAACGACCATAATGAGCACAGGCTCATCTCGCTGTCCCCCACCTGTGTTCTTCCTCCCAGGGTCAGCTCTTCGTTCCAACTGCCTTTCTGCAGGAACTGTCTCTCCCCGTCTTCCCGAACCTCTTTCTTCTTGCCTTAAAACCCATTGCTAACTTTGGTTAGTCAAGCCCCGTGGTATTATAGATTTCTTGTCGTTACAAGAGCCCTCTGCACGGAGTTGTTTTATTTTAAGGAGACTTCAACCCAGGTGAACGGTGCTGTGTAGACGATTCTGGGTGAAAAACTGTCTCCCGAGGGGGATAAGTAGATGCGTCCTCCATTATTTACCTCTGTACCCATGTCTTACCTTGGCTTCAAGACAGAGGACGGGGGCCACTTGGCCTGCTCAGGCTTTGCTCCCTCTGCGGTGCTGGTCACATAAAGTCTCCTTTAGATCAGCTGTGTTCAGCATGATGAAGATTTCTTTGCATTAAAAATCAGAATAGCGGGGCACCTGGGTGGATCTGTCGGTTGGGCGTCCGACTTCGGCTCAGGTCATGATCTCACAAGTTCGTGGGTTTGAGCCCCGCATCGGGCTCTGTGCTGACAGCTCACGGCCTGGAGCCTGCTTAGGATTCCGTGTCTCTCTCTCTCTCTCTCTCTGCCTCTCCCAGACTTGTGCTCTGTCTCTCTCTGTCTCTCAAAAATAAGTAAACGTAAATAAAAAAAAATTTAAAAAAAAATCAGAATAGGGCCACTGGTTTAGAACTCAGACCAAAAACATCCATGTGGAACCGGCTGAATGAATCCAGATCCAAATTCTTGCCTCTACCTGTTCCCAGCCTTTCTGACCCCTCCAAAGGCTAACTTTTTGCTTTATAAAGCTACTTTGAAGAACCGGTAATTCTCTCCTTCTGGGGCAATCACATGCGAATGAATGGTTCATTGTTAAGGAAGTCATTCCGATGAACGAGACAATCTCTCCTTCATGCAAGGTTAGGAGCATTGGACCAAATGTTATAATTAAGTCAAGTATTTGTCTACATTTCTGGTTTGCAGCCACGTGTGTATAGCCATTTCAAGTAACTGAATTTTGCGGGGGGGGGGTCCATCAATGTTTTCTGTCTTTTAAGACAAGTGACTTTATAGATGGGTATGGAGTAAAGTACAGTCATACGATCTTATATTTCCAAAAGGGTTCAGAGACACCTAAGATTTTCAAAAACTTGGACATTTTACTGGGAGTGGGGGAAGGAAGTAGCAGTTTCTGAAATGGCTAGAAGGACTTGCGAGCGTTTACATTACCACTGCTCTGATCCTTTTTCCAGAGGCCCAAGTCCCCGGCCCTCGTCCACTTACCATTACTACTGACATGTGAGTGTGAAATACAGATATAACTTACCGACTAAGCCAGTCCCAGAGTGACTAGAACAAAATAGGACATTCCAGAGAAGTAATAAGCACTTGTCTCTGATTTCTGGGAAAAAAAACAAAAACAACCCCCCAAACTCCAAAAGTGATGCTAGAGATCCCTAAATTTCTGCTAAGAGATGTTACTTTTTTTTCCCTCCTGTGGCAAAATACACATACCATAAAATTTACCATCTTGACCTTTTTTTTTTAATTTTTAAAATTTTTTATTTATTTTTGAGAAAGAGAGAGACAGAGTGCGAGCAGGGGAGGGGCAGAGAGAGAGGGAGACACAGAATCCGAAGCAGGTGCCAGGCTCTGAGCCATCAGCACAGAGCCCGATGCGGGGCTCGGACTCACAAACTGTAAGATCATGACCTGAGCTGAAATCGGACACTCAACCAACCGAGCCACCCAGGTGCCCCCCAAATCGTATTTTCAATGCACAGAAGAGCTGGCCCCTTAAAAGAGGACTATAATCAATTATTTTAAAAGATCTTTTAAAAAATACCTTTTTATTACAAAATAAGAAGTATTCATGATAGGAAATTTAGAAATTATGGAAAAGTAAGTAAAAGAAAAATAGTGCCACTGTCCAGAGATAACTTTGATTAACATTTTCTGCATAGCCCTCCATTCTATACGACCCCCCCAACACACAGCCCACACACATGTATACGTACTTATGTACATAGGTACATATATTGTACCCGTGTGTATATGTTGGAGCCCGCGTCGAGCTGGTTGCTGTCAGCGCAGACCCTGCTTCGGATCCTCTGTCCCCGCCTCTCTGCCTCTCCTCAACTCTCGCGTGCTCTTTCTCTCCCTCAAAAATAAATGGACGTTAAAAAATAAATAAATAAATGTTGGCCTTATTCTATTCTTACAATCTGAGAGCCTGGTTTTCTCATTTCACTGTATGTTAAAGAGCATTTCCCCATGTCCCCATATTTTTAAATAATTAACTTCCTTTTTGATAGCTGCATGGTAAGCATCCTGAAAAAATAATCACTTCACATTATGCGTTTGGGAGGTTTTCCTGTTCCGAACTCTCTTGGGGATACTGTAGAGTTAAAACAAAACAAAACAAAAAACCCACGAAACCTGTTTTTTACAGGAGTCCCGCCGGGTAGACTCTTTCCCAAGACCGATTCTCTCCTTTTCTAGATGGTGGAAGACAGCCAGCCAGAGGGGCAGTTCTGGCCTGGCACCTTTTTGAAAATGGTGGGAATATCGACCTACTACGTATGGGAAAGACACCTGTAGAATGGGCCAATCCCGTGTGGCTCTCAAACTGTCAGAGGAGGAAGAATGGCCCTAATTTGGACAAAACTCCTACAAAATATGAAGGGGTCTTGGAAGGCTGTTGTGACAGAATTCCACGAGCAGCTTTCACTTCTGAGTTACCTGACGGTTCATGGTTATTCGAATGCGGTTTCAGCTCCATCAGGCCTTTGCGGAGCGTGTCTTCACGTGCGTCTTTTTATAGAACAATTAATACATGTTGGCAGCGTGCTTGTGGTCTTTCTGAAATGCTTGCGAACAATGTTGTCGCTGCTGTAAGCTTGGTGTATTTTGGGTCTTACGAATCATTTACCACTTACTAAATTTGAAATCCAAATTATACAGCTGGCCCTGGCTGTTGCCAGCTAATAAATGCTGCAACACCGGGACCAAGTTCAGAAGCTCTCATAGACTGCTTCGATTTCTGACTTTTTCCAGGGTAATCATGGGGGAAAGAAACTCTTGGATTTTACGGGTCTAAACATATGATAGATAACCTGCGTTATTTAAAACAATATTTGTCCTGTTATATACAGAAAAAAAAAGTCTCATCATATATTTTTAACTTGATATACCTGGTAAACAACCTTTTTTTGAAAAAAAGATGAGGGGCGCCTGGGTGGCTCAGTTGGTTAAGCATCCAACTCTTGATCTCGGCTCGGGTCATGATCTTACAGTTCATGAGTTTGAGCCCCGTGTCGGGCTATTTGCTGTCAGCGTGGAGCCTGCTTGGGATTCTTTCTCTCCCTCTCTCTTTGTCCTACTCTACTCACACACTCTCTCTCTCTGAATAAATAAATAAACTTAAAAAAAATTTTTTTAAGATGATCAATACTACAAGTTACAATTTAAGTCAGAATTACTAGGTCGCTTGAATTGTGACTATACAGCTAAATTGTACACTATGTGTTCCTAACTATTATCATTCTTCCTTCTTTAAAAAAAGGTTTTTTTTAATGTTTATTATTTTTGAGAGACAGAGAGAGACAGAGCATGAGCAGGGGAGGGGCAGAGAGAGGGAGACACAGAATCTGAAACAGGCTCCAGGCTCCGAGCTGTCAGCACAGAGCCCGATGCAGGGCTCCAACCTGCAGACTGTGAGATCATGACCTGAGCTGAAGTCGGACCCTTAACGGATGGAGCCGTCCAGGTGCCCCTATCATTCTTCCTTCTGCCTTCCCTCAAACTGTGGAAGAAAAAGCCCATGACACATGGAAACATAACGGCATGGACTCGCGGGCACACGTAAGAACGTGCTATTGCTGCTGCGCTGAGATTTAGCCCCAAAGGGTGCAATGTGTTCATCATCCGAGTCTGCCAGCAAAGGTGATTGGGAAGGGAGCCATTTTCACCTTGTCACTTTCCTCTCACATCAGACGCTGCTCCTGCAAGCATCATGGCCAAAGACAATCCAGTCATCTAATTAGCGCCCCTGGACCGTCAACCAGTCTTGGAATGCGGTGAAACCTACCCTTTCACCCGCTTTCCAATACAAAATATAGAATTTCAAAGCACTAGACCCGGAAGATGTTCTGAATCGGCTCTCGTACGTTCAGTGTACATGAGGAAATGGAGGTCTACAGAGGGTGGACGTCGGTCTCAAGGCAGGTGTTGTGTTTGTCCGCTCAGTCACGCATCCCGTTCCAAGCAGGAGTCAGTGCAAGGTCCTCGGGGTGCAGGAGGGTGCAGTGTTTAATAAACATTAAAAAAAATGTGCTGCTCTTGAAGAGTTACACTCCGGGCAGGCGGGCAGCATCAGGTGCGGTGGGGACTGTGGTAGCAGCTCACCCCGAGCGCCAAAGAAGCATGAAGATAGATGTTAGCTCTACCTGAGGAGGTTGGGAAGGCTTCCCAGAAGAGGAGGCTTTCGAGCTGGACCTTAATGTGAGCATAGGGAGAAAAGATAAGGAAGGAAAGTGGCAGGAAATTGGTCTTAAAAAAGTCTTGTGCCAACTTTATTCTGAGCAAATAGGGCTCCGTGAAGGCTTCTCAGTAGGGTGAGGATACGATCAGACCTGGATTTGCAGTGGAGTTGAATTAGCAGTTTATATTTGAGACCAGAGAGCCTAACCATGTAAGAGCGGCGATAACAAGGACCAAGGGAAGTATACAGATGGCCAACAAGCACACGAGAAGGCACTCAACATCGCCAGGCACCAGGGAAATGCAAACTAAAACCACAGTGAGATAACAACCCAGATCCACGAGAATGGTCACAATTGAAAAGGCTGACCAGACCAAGTGTTGACAGGATGTGGAACGAAGGGAGCTCTCATATACGGGGAATAGAAAATGGCACAACAGTTTGGAAGCCAGTGTGGCAGTTTTCTGTAAAGTCAAAGTCAAATATATACTAACCATGTGATCCAGCCATTCCAAATCGAAACCTTTACCCCAAAGAGACGAAAACATACGTTCCCACAAAGGCTTGTATGTGAATGTTCGTACCAGCCGTATGCATGATAGCTTAAAAGCTGGAAAGGACCCAACTGTTTATCGACAGATAGATGGATAAACAAATTGCGGTCTACCCATACAGTGGAATACTACTCAGCAATAAAAAGGAACGATCTACTGTTGGACACAGGCTGGAAGGATCACAAATACATTATGCGAAAGGACGTGATGTATGAGTACACACTGCGAGATCACATCTGTATGAAACTCTAGGAAAAACAAACCTATTGTGTAAGGACATAAAGCAGCCTGAAGGGAAGGAAACTAGGAGTCACCAAAGAGCTTTTTGGGGTGATGGACTTTTTCTTTTTCTTGATTGTAATGGTGGTCACATGGCCTATAAATTTGCCAAAGCTCCTTGAAATAATGTATACATAGGGAGTGCTATTATAGTACAATACATTTTATTTAAAAACAATAAGTTGAACTTAGACGGTGGATGAAATCAATTAAAAACATGGCGGTTGATCCGATTTTACAGGCTTTCTTCTTGGTTCTATTTAGTTACGAATTGATGTCTTAAAAAATGTTTTTTAAACGTTTATTCATTTTTGAGAGACAGAGGGAGAGAGAGAGACAGAACGTGAGTGACAGAGGGGCAGAGAGAGAGGCAGACACAGAATCCGAAGCAGGCTCCAGGCTCCGAGCTGCCAGCACAGAGCTTGATGCGGGGCTCGAACCCACAAACCGTGAGACCATGACCTGAGTGAAGTCGGACACTAAACGGACTGAGCCGTCCAGGCGCCCCTGGATTGATGTCTGAAAATAATCCAAACGGGCACAGACAGAAACAAATACAGAGAGGACCTCTTGGTCCATCCAATCAACAAAGGGAGACATTTATACAGTAAAATTCAGTAGGCAATATAATACAAAGCCCCTGTTCCACACATTGGCTAAAAGCAACTCAACAAGATGTTAGTAGGGGTAATCACAAACTCCATGAGAATTAGAAATAATTTAAGGATTGACAAACCACCTTCCACCCGTTTGAAACGTTATCTTAATCTTTTTCTGTGTTTTGAATGCATCTCTATTATGCAGACGACTGGGTTATCTTTAATACTGCTGGTTTTAAAAGCTTTCTTTATTCTTCTGTATTTTCGTTTTTATTGTTATGTTCACAATTTTGATTACACATCCAGGTGAAAAGAAACGCGGAGGGGCGCCCGGCTGGCTCTGTCAGTTGAGCGTCCGACTCTTGATCTCGGGGTTCTGAGGTTGAACCCCATGTTCAGTGCAGGGATTACTTAGAAATAAAACATTAAGAGGAAGTCAAATATGGAGGGAGATAAAATGAAAAAAGAAAATAAAGGGAGAGAGAGAGAGAGAGACATTGCCCAGAACTCGGTCCGTAGGCACTCTGCCATTATTTAGACCTTATTCTGTTCTTTTCCATCTGACTTCTTAAACGAGCGGTCCATTGGGAAGCAGCAAGGCTTTGTAAGGAAGCCAGAAGAGTGTGCAGCTGTCTTATTTCCATCTTCAGAGAAAACCCCTCTCTTCTTTTGAGGAGCCTCCTTTTCTCTCCTTGCAGGGTCTGGTTCTAGAAGGGTTCCCCGGCCAGGCGTGGGACCCAGGCTGGACTGGGTGCTGGCACACGGCCCAGACGAGTCGATGAAAGTCGGTCTCTGTTTCCTCGTCCACGGTCCTTTGGAGTCCGTTGGAGTCCCCCCTCTGATGGCCAAGTAAGAGGGGAGCCAGGAGGTGCTGGCGGCCGCGGTTAGAGCCAATTGGAGAGGAAGAAACTAACACCCAGGGAGGTAAAAACAAAAGACAGAGACAGTTTTGACTGAGACACCAGCCACCCCCCGCCTTTCCTGACGCTTTACTACATGAGAAATCATTCCCTCAGCGCAAGCTGGCTGTTACAACCGTTTAAGAGGGAGTGATCATTGGGGCGCCTGGGTGGCTCAGTCGGTTGAGCGTCCGACTCTTGATTTCGGCTCATGTCATGATCCCAGGGTCGTGGGATCGAGCCCCATGTCCGGCTCTTTGCTGAGCATGGAGTCTGCTTGGGATTCTCTCTTTCTGTCCCTTCGCCCCTCTCTTCCTCTCTCTCTAAAATAATAATAATAATAAAAAAGAAGTGATTGTTATAAGCCGCTCCACCTCTGGCATGCATGACAATCCAGTCGACCTGTCCAGGGCACCAGAGAGTGACTTGGGACCCCAAGGAGAAAAACACGGAGGGGTCCTCCGGTGAGGGCACACGTAATCGACTGGGTCCGGGACCCCCTTGCCCAACACTTCACCCCAAGTATTTGCAAAGCGCCTCTCATTCCTCTCCAGTCTGCCCTGGTTCTTCCCTCCTCCTGACCCCCACATCCACATCTGTCAGACTTAAGTGTCTTGAGCTCTAAGTTTCCTTCTTACAGCCTCCTTGGATCTTTCACAAACTCTAGCTTTTCTGCAGTTACTCCCCTGGATTGCCGCCTGGTACATCGACAGGCCAAGATCTAACATTTTGCTCTGAGACCTCCAGGAATATTTGCTTCCTCTCCTCTTCTCTCCTTGGAAGGAAATGGTCTTCTTGAACTCTTCTGGAGGATGACCTCAGTGTCTTTTTCAAATCGGAGAGAAACCTGGGTTTCATCCCAACTCACGCCTGGCTCCTTAGCCAGACAGCGGTCCCTCACTGAGAACTTTGCCAAGTGATTCTGAAGAGTCTGGTGGATTAGAGGGAGTATCGTCCTCATAGTTACCCTCACCACCAACCTGATGGCCTAAGAAGGGTACTGTTCCCAGTGGAACCTTAAACTTGAGCACAATGACTATTAATATCTCGTGAGCCCACTGGGAACAGTTTGGAACATTTAAATGAGATTTTAGTCAAGGCTTGAGGGATGCCCGGGTGGCTCGGTCGGTTAAGCGTCCAACTTTGACTCAGGTCATGATCTCATGGTCCGTGAGTTCAAGCCCCGAGTCAGGCTCTGTGCTGACAGCTCAGGGCCTGGAGCCTGCTTCGGATTTTGTCTCCCTCTCTCTCTGCCCCTCCCCCACTCGCACTCTGTCAGTCTCTCAAAAACAAAATAAAAACATAAAAAAAATTTAAAGAAACTTTTTTAGTTTGTTTTACGTTAAAGGTATTTATTTATTTACTTATTTATTTATTTAGAGGAAAAAGAGAACTTCCAAGCAGGTTCCACACTGTCAGCACAGAGCCCGATGCGGGGCTCAAACCCACGAACCGTGAGATCATGACCTGAGCTGCAACCAAGAGTCAGATGCTTAACCCACTGGGCCACCCGGGTGCTGCCCCCTCTTTTTTAAAGTTTTTATTTATTTTGAGGCCCTGAATTTTTATCATTTTGCTCACTCTTGCCCATCCTGCATTTCCTGCACTCTCTTCTGCCTGAAGAACTCTCCAGTGTATCAACCAATCAACCAGTGAGGAGGTGTGCTGTCCCCACGTGGACCCTGAGGAGTCCTTGGAGTGGCCCTTGACATCGGAACCTGGACACGCTTCGGCCGGGCTTTCCCACAGATCGCCTCCTCACGACAGCAGCCATTGGCCTACTCCAACACCGTGGGGACTTCTTGAAGAGAATCGGTATATCAGTTGTCTTGCTACATAGCAATCTGCCCATTATCTTAAGCGGCCTTCAAGCGATAACCATTATTTCTCATATTTCCGTAGGTTGACTGGGCAGTCGTTTTGGTCTGGATCAGCTCAGGTGGGGTTGGATGGTCTAGAACCCTCATTCACAAACTGGGGTTGACAGGCTGTTGGTCCAGGACCTCCACTCAGGCAACTCTCTTCTGTCCATGTGGCCTTTCATTCTTTGGCAAACGAGCCCAGCTTTCTTCACGTGTCCGTGGCATTTTTGGTTTCCAAAGAGCAACACGTAAGGGCAGGCCCCAGTGAGCAAGACTTTACAAGTCTCTGCTTGTGTCACATTTGCTATTATCTCATTGGCCACAGTGAGTCACGTGACCGAGCTCAGCATCAATGTGGGAGACCAGCCCAAAGGCCTGGGGTATTATTATGACTATTCTAATATTATCTATTAGCATAAATTATATTTATCGTGATCATTTTTGTAAAGAATGTGACCACAGGGTGGACCCATGACCCATGTTCTCCTGGCCAGCTGGAGAACCTCTTTACCCTGGTCCTGAGGACTGGTTCGGGATGGTCATGTGGCTCAAGCTGGTCTGGAGTCTTTGCTGGTTGGACAGGCTGTTCAGCTTGGGGATCACAGCGCTGGAAGAATGTGACATTGGGACTTGGGCAGTAGGAGAGACTAGGTCAATGCACGAAGCTGGAGATGGTGACATTGAGCCCTGATCTAGCTTAGCCTGAAGATCGCACTTGAAATACATGGTAAATTCTTTTTTCTTTCTTTCTTTCTTTCTTTCTTTCTTTCTTTCTTTCTTTCTTTCTTTCTTTCTTTCTTTGTTTTTGCTTAAGCTACTTGGCGTTGGGTTTTTGTCAGTGGCAATCAGAAGCCTGATAAAGGGACCTGGAGGGAAGGACAAAGCAGAAAAGCTCCTTTTCTTTGACAAGTTGATAATAATGGCTAAGTAGTTGTGTTAGATTTAGCATCAGGGCCCATGTTGCTGTATACCATTCAGTGTCGTCTCACCAGAAACCCCACCATTAGGAGACCATTCCGGGCCTCCACGCGATGGACTGATGTCAAGGAGGCACCGAAGAGATCAGATTGCCCCACGTCAAGAGGTTTTCTGCGTCTCTGCTCACCACCTAGACGGTGCGAACCTTTCCCTCCCTGCTTGTAACCCCCCATCCAGTCACAGAACAGAGTTCCTTTGAAAGTCCCGGGAGTCAAACCTGACATAAACTATGAGCTTAGCTAGAGACGCCAACGTTCAATGTTAAACAGACCGTCTGGTGCTCTGGATACCAGAGGAAGATGAAGAATCGCAGGCCAGCTGTCTTAGGAATTGACTCTTAACTTAATTTGGGCATCGTTCAGTCAGAAAGGAACACCAGACCGGGCCTGATACTGAACAGAGGCCGGAAGATATAAATAAGTCAAATCAAGCAACTCGAGGCTATCGTCTCATTAGCAATAGGGGAGAAAATAAAGTAAAAAATAAGAAGGAAAAGACCAGACTGTGAGCTTTTGAATTTTTTTTATGTTTATTTTTGAGAGAGACAGAGAGACAGAGAGACAGAGACAGAGCATGGGCGGGGGTGGGGCAGAGAGAGAGGGAGACACAGAATCCGAAGCAGGCTCCAGGCTCCGCGCTGTCAGCCCAGAGCCCGACGCGGGGCTCAAACCCACAAATCTCGAGATCATGACCTGAGCCGAAGTCGATCGCTGAACCGACTGAGCCCCCCAGGCTCCCCCAGACTGTGAGCTTTTGAAGGGGAATATTATTTGCAAGTGAGAGACGCTGAGTAAACTCAACTTCAGTGAGACGCTCAGTGAGGGCAACATTGCAAAAAACACACAAAACGGGAGCTATTTAAAGGAACATGAACGACGAGATGCTTGACAGATCTGAAATGCCACCTGGATTAGACAAGAAAGCACGGACGAGAGGCTAAGATAGTAAGTAGGCTTCCATTCAAGGCCTTTCCCTGACATATTATAACCACGTGCATTGGTGATATATTTTTAGTGAGTCCTTCAGGCCTAAAAAAGTCTCTCCCGAAAAGATAAAGGAAGAAAAATAGACGAGTCCTTTACAGAGATTTTAAGTCTCCTATTAGACTGAGACTTTATGCCCGATTGCTCTGCAGACAACCAAAGTTCCAGGCAGCGTGGGGTCACCCAGGGGGTGTGGCACCTCCGCCATCTCGCCTCCCTGATACTGACTGGAAGATTAATAAGAAAGAGAAGGCAGATCCTTCTGGAGATCCCTTTAAAAACACACCTGGGCTTGGCCTCGTTGTCGATTGCCCTGTATCCCACCAAAAATGTCAGCCAACACACTCCAAGCGTTTCTACACGAGCTCCTGGTTCACTGAGTTGGTTCAAGAACCCGTTCCTCTGCTCCTCGTGAGCCTGGGATACCTGAGGTGAAGGTGTGGCGAAGGGGTCACTTCTCAGTAGCCTTATTATTCTGGAAAATAAGCAAACAAACTCTCAGTCGCGTTATTATTCTGGAAAACAAACAAACAGACATTATTAGTGGTGTCTCATTGGAGACTCTTTGAGCTCATTTTTTGGGTCCCTACACTGTGCGAGGTACAAGCCTGGGTACTCAGGCTCAGGCTCAGGCTCCAAATCTCTCAAATCTCTGCCTGCGGGGGGGGGGGGGGGGGGGGGGGGGGGGGGGCAGGTGGTGGTTATTTATAGCCGGGTGGCCTGAGCCCCAGGATTTACCGGGTGGACTACCTGGGGCAGAAAGGAAGAGGTAAGTGACTTGTGAGTGTTTTGTTTTGTTTTGAAATGTTAGTCCCGTTTCCTAAGTGGACGTTGAGCCCTTTTCTCTTTTTCTATCTTTAATCAAGGAAGTGAAATCGAACAGGCCACTGGGGGCAGAGCTTAAGGGCGTGGCCCGCGGAACCGGCCTTTCCGGCTTTCTCTTCTACTGCTTGGGTGGCTTGGGGCCAGCCTCCTAACCTCCCTGTGCTTCACTTTGGGGAGCTGTGAGGATGACCCTCAGGGGACCCACCTCCCAGGCCAGGCATGTCGGATGAACCGAGGTACGTAAATGCCTGGCAGGTTGGCAGATAACATCGTGGGCCAATCACAGCCACGCTCCGCTCCCACATTCCTGTGGCTCCAGAACATCACTTTTCTCAAACGTAGAGCCTATCCGTATCGGCTTCCATCTAAAGCAGGTATTGTCAGTGCAGAGAGAGGAGAAGGAGAGGTTCTGTTCTGCCCTTCATTTCCTTTTTGACGTTTTTTTTTTTTTTTTTTTTTTTAATTTTTTTTGGGACAGAGAGAGACAGAGCATGAACGGGGGAGGGGGAGAGAGAGAGGGAGACACAGAATCGGAAACAGGCTCCAGGCTCCGAGCCATCAGCCCAGAGCCCGACGCGGGGCTCGAACTCACGGACCGCGAGATCGTGACCTGGCTGAAGTCGGACGCTTAACCGACTGCGCCACCCAGGCGCCCCACCCTTCATTTCCTTTTTGATTTGCAGTTCAATTCACCTACTAGAAGTATTTAACCCCTGGCTACCTTCTCAAGGACTTTACAAATTCCACCCTTCTTGTGCAGAACCGATGGGACAATGCCATTTGATGTCATCATTTGACACCAAAGGCACTAAATGTGTGAAGGTTAAACCTTTCTTCCCGCTGTAGCAAGCCTTGACCAGAGACTGGATTTGGACTTTCAACTTAAGAAAAATCAAGATGCAAAGATAATTTCTCAAACTAGAATTTGGCCGGATCACCGTGCTTGGCAACAGTTTCAACGAGAAGGATAATCAGGATTTTTAATGGACTTTGAAACAACCTGGATGTGGGAGGGGAGCCCCAAACCACGTGGGGTGATGCAGTGTGAATTAATTCCCGACAGCTTCCTCAGGATACATGCTAGTGGTAATACCTTGCTTCTCTACTGCGATTAGGCAGAAACGAATCTTTTCTTTTTTTATTATTATTATTATTTTTTAACGTTTATTTATTTTTGACACAGAGAGAGACAGAGCATGAACCGGGGAGGGTCAGAGAGAGGGAGACACAGAATTGAAACAGGCTCCAGGCTCTGAGCTGTCAGCACAGAGCCCGACGCGGGGCTCGAACTCACAGACCGCGAGATCATGACCTGAGCCGAAGTCGGCCGCTTAACCAACTGAGCCACCCAGGCGCCCCGAAACAAATCTTTTCTTTATTAACTTTCCTCCTGATCTCCTTTGAGGAGAGATTCCAAGGTGAGCTGTCACCTGATCGTCACGGTCCCTAAGGTGATTGCCCAGTATTCTCAAGTTTGATGACGTTACAGTACACGGGATGAGGAAATCAAGGCAAGAAGAAACCGCTGGCTTTTCTTCCCAAGCCACTGGCAGATTCTGCAAGACCTAAGAGCTCAGAATTCGATTGTGGTGGTGCTTCTTTTAAATCCAATCTGTAAAGCACCATGATTTTATTGTTATCTAGAACTGAGCCCACCTGCCGTACTCTTTAAATTAGCGGCCGGGGCTGAATTTTGTGGAAATGATGTAGTATTGCGTTTTATAGAACATGGTCTCTCCCAATTAATGTTACTGCAACGTTCCCGTTCGGGCTTTAACAATCTTCTGTCAAGTTCACACAGTGCAGCGCTGTGAAAAGAGACTCTGGGAAGAGGAAATGAAATTAACTGAATAAGTCCTAATTTGGAAGGGAGAAAATGACACATGGGAGAGAAAAAAAAAAAAAAAAAAAGCAAATGCCAGAGGCAAATACTTTCCCCTCGCGTCTATGTCTCCTGATAATATTTTAGGACCCAGATTATATATGGGCAGCTAGAGCTGAAAGATGAGTAAGAAAAATATCTTGAGTCCTACTGGAATATCATGTTCTACATTATTTCTTTTTTCCATTCTTGGAGAGATAAACAAAAATTCTGCTGTGAACTGCCACAAAAGAAAAAAATACCGATACAGAGAAGTGGAAAGGGTACCATCACGACCCACTGGAGACTACCTTCTCTTCCTCACCCGTCCCGTCCCTAAGTAACTCCTAATTTTTCAGGGGAGAGCCCTTTTCTGGGGCGCTGGGGAGACTGTGCCTACAATCTCTCGCGCTGTTTGCCTGACTGCTGAACCGCATTAGTCATGCCCATAAATGGAGGGCAAACCCACACTGATGTATCAGACGAATTTAAACACGGCATGTTCCGAGAGAACCCTCGGAGCCAGACTGACAACACTCCCAAAGCAAAGTCATCTTCGACAGAAGCATATTTTCTGTTTCATCTTCCGCCTGGGTGCACCCTGCTAACAGAGGTGTAGACCAGCATTAAGGCTGTGGACGCCTGGGGCTCGGGGCAGGTCTATTCCGCTGGCCGTTCTAGATTGCCGCTGGGGTCTTGCTCTAGGGAGGGAGGTGGACGTTCATACACTTAGTATTAAGGAGAAAGCCTGTGTCTTTTGATGACTAGTCTCCTTTTCATCTTAGATTAGAGCAGGCAGACCTTCCTGCCTTTCTAACATCTGGATGCCCACAGAAGGGCCAGGCATTGGGCTTCCGGCTGGACAACACTGGTAAGAGTTCAGACCACTTTCTCCATCTGGCCGAGCCAACAGAATCTAATTGTTAAGCAGGGTCCACGAGAAGCGAATCAGCTTTAACTCTGACCGTCTCACGCCGCTGTTTCTCTTGCCACAGGAAGGTAGTGTGATGTGGCGGAAGGAGCAGTACACCGGTAACTGTTAATCTGGGGTTCAAGTCCGACCACAGAGGGGCTGTGTGACGGCGGGCGATTTACTTAACCTCTCTGGGTCTCACTTTTTTTGGAAAAAAAATGAGTGGGATGGACTTAAGATTCTTTCCATCTCTAAAATTCTTTTTTTAGAAAGAATATTTTTCTAAATTTTTTTTGTTTATTTGAGAGAGAGAGAGAGAGGGGGGGGGGGAGGGGCAGAGAGAGAGAGATACAGAATCCGAAGCAGGCTCCTGGCTCCGAGCTGTCAGCCCAGAGCCCTACGTGGGGCTCGAACCCACAGACTGTGAGATCATGACCTGAGCTGAAGTCGGATGCTCAACCGACTGAGCCACCCAGGCACCCCTAAAATTCTTCAATTCTGTAGGGTGACATGTTCCACAAAGTTTCCTCTGTGGCCAGAATTAGTCTGTGATTTCCTAGCTCCAGTTCCTCTCGGCCCTCTTTGACTGGTAAACCAAATACGCACGAGAAGCAATAACATTTTTGTCCCGGAGACAACAAATTGCCTTTCCACAGAATGACCTTTGGAGGTCAGGCCACCCGTTGCCATATCTAAATCCAAAGGCAATGGTATGACCGACTGGCGAGCTGCCATGCGAGAGGATGAAAATGGCCGTAGGCAGCCAAGATTCTTGGCTGGTACATTTTTAATAAACACAGGAAATAAGAGGAGGCTTTTCCACCCGGATTGCCTAATTCGGTGCCCATACCGTTGGAATGTTTGCCGTCAGGATAGAGACGGGACAGATCGCTTACTGAGTGCGGCATGGATTAAATTTCACAAACGAGAAGTAAGTTATGGAGTCATCTGTAAGGCATTTTTATCCTTGCCTCTCTCTCTGACAGGAGGTGGTTTGAGTCATTACAGCAACATCTCCACCCCTTTTGGCCCTTCCTGAGAGTTTTCCCTGAAACACAAGCTCTATTGGATTTACTGTATTGCTATGAATGGACTCAGGCAAAGTGGTGCAAATTCTTTGTGGTCGAACGTGTCTTATTAATACTTCCCCAAGATACTTCAGCACGTCTCATTATTACTTTTCCAGGAAAAAAAGCCTCGGCAGCAAATGGTCTTTGGCTAATCGGGAGGGTAATATTGGAAGGGCCCCTATCTTAATGATGGAAACCACCGCGGTATTGAGGCGGAGACAATGACCTTCACAGTTGGTAGCTATCATTCTTAACGGTGCCCGTTCAACTAACTCGTCCAGTTCTTGAGCTCTTCACCTCCCTGTCTCTGCCCGTAATGTGGCAACAAGGACAGTTGACTGGAGAGGGTGTTCTCTCCCAGCGCTCGGAGGTCCCTGAATAAGATGCTGTGTGGCGGTAAGCTGTAATTAGGTGTGTGGGCGGAAATTAGCGTTCTTCAAGAACACCACGTTAAAGCAGAGGCACTGTGCTTTCCGCCACCTGAGGCCACCCTGGTCCTGTGCCATAGCTGCAGGTCACTGTTGGTTGGAGGCTGCGGGTTCCGAAAAGAAAATAACTCAGCGTCGAGTCTGAAACCAGGATGCTTTTTATAGTGAAAACTGGGCCGCGCGGTTCCATCACAGACAAGCCAGGCATTGACCAAGCATGCCTGTCGCCTGCTCACGTTTCCTTTGCAAGTGTAAACGGTCTCCAGTGGCATAACTACAGTTGGAATTGTACCTCCGTCTTAAAATAAACCATCCAAACTTTTGAACGGCTTCCTGGGGCCCTGCCTGGGCCTCCATTTTGGACGGGCCCGCGCAGGCCGCCGGGGAGCCCGCAGCAGCAGACCTTTTCCACCGGGCCACCTACCCCAGAGGAGACCCACCCTCCTCCTCCTCCTCCTCCTCCTCCTCCTCCTCCTCCTGGCGACTGCAGGACGCCTGCCATTTGTCCAGTCTGAATTCTTACTGGATTCCCGGATTTGCTTTGGGGGCCGACAACCTCCCACACCATAAATTCTGCCTCGCTGGAGGACGGCCCCCCCCCCCCCGCCCCCGTGGATTTCCACGGGCCTGCGGCGCCCCACTCGACAGCTACCTTTCAAAGCGGGTGACCTGGAGCGCAGGGAAGACCTGCGCAAGCCTTTGCAACTGTCCCGGGTTCGCCCCCGGCCCGCGTCCTCCCCCCTCCCCCCTGCGTGAGCCAGCCGATGAGGTCATGCCCGCCCCCAGTGCGCGTGTCTCCCGTGTCTCCCGGCTGGTGCGGCGCCCCGGCGGCCCTCGCGGCCCATTTAGGCGCCCCACCCCCGCCCAGGAGCCGGCTGGAGAGCCCGCAATCCCCCCCCCACGCTGTCCCCCCGACCCCCGCAGCCCCTCCCCCCAGGTCCCCGCTGTCCCCACCAACGCCCGCTCCTCCCCGCAGGCCTCGAAGCCCCCAGCTGCCGCCCCCGCAGGCCCCGCTGTCGGCCGCAGCACCCACTGCCCCGCAGCCCCCAGCTGTCCCCCGCAGGCCTCCGCTGCTCCCGCCCCCGCACGCCAGGCAGCCCCCCTGCCTCCCGCTAGCCACCCCCGCCCAGGACCCGCTAGCCACCGCCCCCACCGAGGACCCGCTAGCCACCCCCCCCACCCCCCGCAAGGCCCCCGCAGCCCGGCCGCCGGGGAAGGCCCGGGGGCAGCGCGGGCGGCGGGCGAGAGGCCACAAAGGGGCCCCGCCGAGCGCGCTCCGCAGGGCGGCGGGCCTGGGCGGCCGGCGCGGGGGCGCTCCCTCCCCGCCCCGCCCCTCGCCGCGCGCCCCCCGCCCCGCCCCACCCCCGCGCCGGGGGGGAGGGGGAGGGGCGGGAGGGGGCGGGGAGGGAGCGAGGGCGGCGCCTGCGTGCTCCTCGGCCGCGCGCCCCGCCTCCCCGGCCCCGCGCGGCGCTCGCGGCTCTCCTCCGCGGCTGCGGCGCCGCCAGCACTCGGCCCGGCGGCGGCGGCGGCGGGCTCCCCTCCCAGGGCGGCTGGGCGCTCCCGCAGCGGGACGACGCGCAGCCTCGGCCCCCGCGCTCGCAGCCTCGCGGCCCCCGCCGCGTCTCCCGCGTCCGGCCGGCGCCGCCGCTTCGCGCGGGGACATGGTGTAGCGCCGGCCGCCGGCCGCCAGCCGCGTCCCCGCCCCCGGAGGAGAGGCCCGGCTCGCGCCCCCCGCGTCCCCGGCCGCCGGCACCATGAGGTGAGGGCGCGGGCGGCGGGCCATTGTGCGGCGGGCGCCGCGACCCCGCGGAGTTCCCCCCCCACCCCACCCCCAACCCCCGGCGGGCGCCGCCCGGCCTCGGCGCCTCCGTCCCTTTGTCCCTCGGGCCTCGCTCCGCACCCGCCGCCGCCCGGCTCCGCCCGCCGTCCCCGTGGCCCTGCTCGGCCGCTTCCCTCCCCCGCCCGCGCGCCCGGCCCGGCCCGGCCCGGGGGTGGGGATGGGGAGGGGGCCGCAGGCCCCGGCGTGCGCGTTGCCGGGAGACGGGCATTGTTCCGGGCGGAGGTGAGGAGTCGTGCGCCTTCGTCCCGAGAGCCCGGCTGTAACGGGGGTGGGCGGGTGGGGGGGGGAAGCAGAAAAGTTTGGGAGCCCCAAGCGTGCGGGCGCGGGGGCCCGCGGGGCGCCCGAAGGTGACCGGGAGGCGGCGGGGCGGGGGGCGCGGGCCCGCGTGGGTGTGGGGGGCGCGCTGGCCTCTGCCCGTGGGCGCCTCCCCCGCCGCCGAGCGCGGCCCCGGGGTGCCGTCGGGAAGCGTGGCGGCCTCGGCGGGCCCGGCGCTGCGGCGGTCTCTCCCCGCGCGTGGGGGCGGCCGCGAGGCGCCCCGGGGTCCGCGCAAGCCCGCCCGCGGGGGTCCCGCCTCCGGGGGTCCCGGGGGCGCCGGGCTCCGGCCTCGGGGGGCGGTGGTCTCGCGGCGCCTTCGCCGCGCTCGCTCCTTTGTGTTAAAGATTAACGGCCCGCCGCTGCCCAGACCTTCCGAAGGCGATGCGAGATTTCGGCGATCGAATCTGCGGATTCCTTCGCTTGGGCGAGAAAATGTCATGTCATGGGGATTCTGCCTCAATTTAAGTAGTTTCCATTTCCAACGCTAGTTTTCCTTCTTTTTATTCCATCAAGGTTGAACACTCCCCCCCCTCCCTTTTTTTAATACATTCTTGTGTGACATAGCTGTATTTTTTCACTGTAGCTTACTGGGAATTTGAGTTCTGTTTTCTCTGATTCCAAGTTTCAAACCTTGATCTTCCTGGCCTTAAAAATGTGTTTAGTGCTGTGCCTCTAAGAGATCCCTTTTCCTTAGTCATTTCACACAACTTATTTTCAAACGGGAAGGATCAGTTTGAAATGTAATTATGGCATGCAAACCAAAAACATCATCTTTGTAAAATATGGCTTGAAAAACTTGAACCGTGGGTTTTGAGCATGGTTTTTTTCCTCCACGTACTGATGTCCTTGAAAACGCAGGAACTGTAATAAAACATGGGTAACCTTATATCTTCTCATACTATTGTTGATATTTTTTTCAAAGATTTAATGCCGTAGGAGTCTTGCAGACCAGAAGTGACAAGTTTTTTTTTCCCCCCCCCCAAATTTTGGGTACGTTTATATCAACATTGAGAAATGTAGAACAGTGAAACTGGGGTGTTTTAAAATAAAACGATTATAAAGTGGTTTGATTCAGAGGTGATGAACCAAAAAAAAATTAAAGAAAGTAGTTCTGGGTATTCAGTGAAGTTTGATCACTATCCCGTATAGTTGTCGGCCTGTCACAGGTAAATTGTGTCTTCCCCTAAAAGTTCCTTTTCTAAGGAAGAATGATTTGTAATTTCTAAGCTTCCTGCTCTGTTCCTTTCTAAATTTGGAGAGGAAGGAATCCCACGAATACTTTTCAGTAGCCCCAAAACAGAAGCTGGTGCAGCGGTCTGAAAGGCTCGTCCAGGTAGTCCACGGCAATTCTTTGTAGGCTCATTTTGAATAATTTAAGAGCACAAAAAAGGATCAGCTTTTCACTTGGTAGGCATTAGATGATTTGGTAGGTGGTTTGTACAACTCAGGTGGACACATTTCCACAGATCCCTATAAAAGTAGGCTGGTTTGGTATGGGAATAAAAGGTCCTTGTGCTGGTTGCAAAAGGCTTTGGGATATTTTGGTGCTTAAGAAAGGGCTTTTCAGGTTATATTAACATTTGACTTCATCTCAGTGATGCTTTTAAGTACTGTGGGACATACGAGTTGTAGTATTAAATTGAGTCTTTATGTTAAGGAGTACGTCTGATGTTTTAAAGTCCATCCAGAAATAGGAATGCATGGGCAGGAATTTCCATTTCAGTTGGTCAGAGTTCCGAAGAGAGGATATGATGAATATGTTGCCATTTAAGTATTTATGATAAGATCTCTCAGATGACTTCAATTTCAGGAATAGCAGGCTCGCTGCGTGTAATATTCCCAGGCTGGAGGGAACCGAGTGATGCTGTCCATTCTTGAGACCATCTTAAAGGCATGCTACATGTGTCAAAGGCTGTATGTGGAATTAAGTGTTAATACTTCATTTAAAGAGGATCGTTTACAAAACGAGAAAGTGTGTTTCTTACTCGAGACGGTGAAAAAAGGTGGAGACCCAGAAAACTGGTAGTTTTATTAGGGTAACGTGCAACTTTTTGGTTCTATTATTTTTCATTTGTGTAATGTTTTAGAAGTGGAAGATAGAGGATTTATGTTTGAGGCAGGTGTGTGTATATGTAATTTTAACGTAGTGTAGGCCTTTTAAGTGATTTTTTTTTTTTTAAACCTAGTTGGTTACTTCCTCAAGCTCTTTTCTGATGGAAAGAGGAGCTTGTCTGATATAACATAATTGCGTGTAGACTAGTGGCTAAGAGCTCAGACGTTCTTAGGCCCATATTACGTGTAAATCGTCCATACTTACACTCTCTACTGGGCGACTTTTTTTTTTTTTTAATGTTTATTTATTTTTGAGAGTGAGAGACAGAGCATGAGCAGGGGAGGGGCAGAGAGAGAGGGAGACACAGAATCCGAAGCAGGCTCCAGGCTCTGAGCTGTCAGCACAGAGCCCAACGCGGGGTTCAAACCCACGAACCGTGCGGTCATGACCTGAGCCGAAGTCAGTCGCTCAACCCACTGAGCCACCCAGGCGCCCCCTGGGCGACTTTCGTATTAAAAAGAAAAGGTGTGGTAGAGTTATGAGGGTTCATCAAAGCCACTTACTAGCTGGATACCCTTGAGCTAATCACGTTATTTCACTGATCCGCATTAAAAAATATGTAAAAACAGGGACAGTTATTGCCTGGGTAGTGAGAGTCAAATGATGAGGGCAGAGAAGATGTTTTGTATGCTTTATAAAGCGGCATACAGTTCTATTCCTGCTCTTGTTTCCCGGCTCAGCTCTGTTTTAGACTAGTTATGTTAAACTTTCAGGCAGTTTGCTTTACCTTTCTGGGCCTTTCTAGTTCAAGGATGGTAAGTAGGTTACATTTTGCTTATCTGCTCCCAACTGCTGGTGGCTGCCTTGTTGACTCACACATAAATGCATTTCTGGGCTTGGTGGGAAAGCGTGCATGAGTGGTGTTTGTTTGGGACCCGCGTGTGGCCACCCAGAGTGTGGCAGTGGGGGTGTTTCCTGGAATGGTCCTTCTCGTCTGATCTAGTCCAGCCTTCTTACTTCCTAAGTGAGGAGTTTGATCTTTGATGTTTCCTTCCTATGTGGATGTTTAGAGTCTTCGAAATACTTGTTAGGATTTTGTTACCTTCATTTATGGTAATGATACGCTTAAGATGAATTTTAGAATGTACAATCAAGGCTCAGAAGATTCGGGATTTTCTCATTAATCGAGCAGACTGGTAAAAATGGAGGTATCCTTTTATTTCACAGGATTGTCGTGTCAGGTGACAAGTGAGATACCCATGAAAGGATGCACAGACTGGTGTCTCTGTTGTCATTGCTCTTCATTTACACTGTACTTGTTGGATGTGTGACTTTCCCCCAGAGGAACTAGGCAGACCCCATTTGGCTGGTGTAGAAGGAATCACATACCGGACTGATGGTTTTGGTTACTTAACCCTACTCACAGCTTCAATCTAGGGTAATTGTGTAACTTACAAAACACCCAGTCTTTATCGCTGGCGAAAGAAGGATTTGGGAAAATGTGATTTCAGTTTTTATGCGGTTGTGGGGAGGAAGAGGGGACTTAAACACTTCTTGTGTCGACTTAACCCTCCCTCCCCCCAATTGATGGATGAGACTGAGTATACGTAAAAGTTAAAGGAGTCTGAGTTGAGCTGTACCTCAATAGATGTTTCTCCAAATAAGGGCTTATGAAGTTTTCTGGCATTCCCCTGTGTTCCCATATGCTCTGTAAATTTTTTTGCTTTTGCGTTTACTGTGTTTTATAAATATCCGAATCTATCTGTCTCTTTTCATTGTAAGCTCCTTGAAGGCAGGGATTGCATTTTTTTAAAAAAAGTTTATTTATTTATTTTGAGAGAGAGAGCACACTTGAGTGGCAGAGGGGCAGAGAGGGGCGGGGCGCGGAGGGAGAGAATCCCGAGCAGGCTCCACTCCGCACTGGTGGTGCAGTGCAGAGCCTGACGTGGGGCTTGATCTCACCGACGGAGATAGTGCCCTGAGCCCAAGTCAGATGCTTAACCAGCCGAGCCACCCAGGCACCCCTGCAGGTTTGCATTTTTATGTTTATGGTATTGGTAAAATATTTGGCAAATAGCGGGTGTGCATGTAAATGTTTGGCTTTGACTAGGGTATTCCTTTCCAGGATCTGTTCACTGGTAATAGCAACCACCATTTTGGGAGCACCTGTAATGTTCTTTAAGATGTTCTGAGTACGAAAGGGTGTATCATAGTATTTGGCATGTAATAAATGTTAATTTAATTCAAACAAATGCCAGCATCTGGAGCACAGGAATAGGTGTAGAGTTTGTTTCTTATTCAAACAGAAAGCTAAGAAATGGCCAAAAAGAGCGAGACTGGGGTTTGTTTAACTCCAGAGCCCTGTGGAGGATACCATGATCCTGGACTACCTTGTTGCTTCCTGAATTAATAGAAGGGCCATCATTCTGTTTTACAGTCTCTTCGATCATGGGACTTGTAAATACTGTTTTAGCAGAAAGCTTTTGCATGTGTGTGGGTTTAACTTACTTCCACTTAGTGCCTCCTTTGTTTTGATTCTTACCACTGCTTAAAATGCTAATAATTGGATAGTTTCTGATACTCATGAAGGACGATGTGTTACTCAGCTCAGGCCGCCATAACCAAATACTGTAGACTGGGTGGCTTAAACCGCAGAAACTTATGACCTCATGTAATCTTCATTACCTCCTAAAAGCCCTATCTCCGAATATAGTCGCATTAGGGGTTAGGGCTTCAACTTGTGAATGTTGGGGGCACAGTTCAGTCCACGGTGGAAGATACCCAGATTTTTTTGGCCATTCATAGATCTTTGGCAGAAGAAGCTGATCTGTATAATGTCTAGGCAATATATGGATAGGTTTGTTTTCAGTAATACTGCATACAAATGTTATTTGCTAAAGAAAGTAAACAGTGAGTTGTGCAACAAGAGAGCTCATATTTTCTAGAAATTTCTTTCCATTGTGAAGCTTCTGTTTTAGAATGTTTCTAATGAATTTAATTAACAAATAGCTTTTCCAAAGAATCATTTTGGTGTGAAGCAGTGTGCATGCATCTAAGCATACCGGTTGCTTGGCGGAGGGTGAAGGGGACCGGCTTTGAAGTCAGCCTGAGTTTGGCTTCTATTTTGTCATTTACTAAGTAGTTGATTTTTGCGTCGGTTATAGTCTGAGATTTGAATTTGTTTTGAAAATGGAGATACTTTTTGCATTATAGAACTACTGGGAAAACCAAATCAGAAATTCTATAAAACCCAGGCGTAGCACTTGGCGCACAAAATGGACTTGATGAGAGTGAATCCCTTCTTTGAAAGCCTGATGTCTCTTAAACTTGCGTTAAGAATGGTTACAGCTGCCGTGGGCACCTGGGGAGCTCGGCGGGCGCCTGGGGAGCTCGGCGCTGTCCCACCTCAGCTCCGTCCATGATCCCGTGGCTCGTGGGTTCGAGGCCCGTGTCGGGCTCTGTGCTGTCAGTGCAGATCCTGTTTCAGATCCTCTGTCCCCCTCTCTCTGCCCCTTCCCCGGTCCCGTGCACGCGGACTTTCTCTCTCTCAAAAATAAACAAACGTTACAAAAGAAAAAGAATGGCACAGCCGCTTTAGAAAACAGCTTGGCAGTTCCTTAAGAGGTTAAACGTAGAGTTGCTGTTGACCCAGCAGTTACTCTCCTAGCTGTAGACCGCAGAGAAATGAAAAGGTGGGTCCACGGAGAAATTAGCACGCAGACATCCATGGCAGCATCATCCTCAATAGTCAAAAAGTGGAAACAGCCCGAACGTCCATTGATGATGAATGGATAATCAACGTGTGGTATGTCCATACGATGGGATAGTATTTGACCGTGAAAAGGAACAAAGTAGTGCCACATGCCACAGAGGGGTGAAAACATCTCAGGGAGGGAAGTCAGACACAAAAGGCCACGTTACAGGATTGCAGTGATAGGCAGTGTCCAGCAGAGGCGTCTTTAGAGACAGCGGGAAGATAAATGGTGGCCAGGGCCCGAGCAGGAGACTGAAGGAGGAGTGGGCCGTGGGTGCTCCTGTGGGTATGTGCCCGGCTCCTTTCTCCCGGGACGAAGATGTTCTGGAATGAAACGGTGCTGACGTTTGCACAACCCACTGAATCTGATCTTTTCAAATGGTGACGTTTAGGGTACGTGAATGATATCTCAGCCGTGCTACCTCATCCTCGGGTTATTATTTCCTCTTATTCACTAGAATAGATGCTGTCATTCGCTGTACACAGTTTCTGACATCTTTACAACTTTGGGCTAATATTTTAAATGGACGCATTTGTATTTTCTAAAGAAGAGAGGTCGGAGACCGAGTCCCTGGGCCTTTCCCTGTAGACAGCCAGGCAGGTGGGAGTGCGGGAGGGAAGCCTCGCTGAGGCGCCTTGGCGGCCTAAACAGCTTTGGGGCCCTCCCTCTGGTGGCCCTGCCAGGGGTCCTGATGGTGAGCTCACCGTTGGTCCATGAAGCAAATCAGGAGAATCTTAGGAGAACCTTGTAATCTGTTGGTGATTTTTCTTGTGTATGTCTGCAGTGCCCTCAGATACCAAAGAGAGCTTTGTCTTTGGGGAACAGAGTAGTCTTGACATCTTTAGATGGACTGAGGACTTTTCCAGGGGTAAAGTTCTAAAACATGTGGTCTTGGTAACCAGTGCATCTCATGGCACGAAGTCCAAAACTGCCTTTCACTGTGTGTGCGAGGCCCTCCGTGTTCTGTCTTGTTCGGCCTCTGTGTTACTTGTGTCAGCTGGGTGCGGTGGAAGCTTCCTGAAGAACCCAGAGCATGAGTGAAATAAAAGGAATAGCTCTGGGTCGCATCGCAGGGGGGTGCAGGCTGGGCGTTCACCCCTGTAGCGAAGGGACCTTCCTTTGGTTTTAGGGTGACCACACATTGGTTCCGTTTGAGTGTCTGCTTCGTTCTAGAGTCCTGAGATGTCCCTACCTTTCCCCTTCTCATGCTAGACTGGGGTTGCCAGCAAATTGTGACTCTTGAGTTTTTAACACTTTAAGATTTATGAATCATAAGTTTTAATTTAGAACACTGTTATTTTTATTGCTTTGTAACCTCTTTAATCTTTGCGTTTGCAGTATTTTGAGAAAATGAACCAATGACTATTGTCCCAGTTAATGTCTGGTCAGTGTTTTGTTTTGTTTTGTTTTGTTTTAGTTACTTTTTCCCTTCCATTATAAACTCCCGGTACAGTTTTGATGTAGATTTCAGAAGGTATGGAAAGTATGAAGATGTTAATAACTCAAAATCAAACTATCTAGAGTTTTGCTGTTTTGATTTATAGCTTTCTAGACTTTTTATAACGCACGTATGCAGCCATAAGTATGTTTATGTATGTACGAGTGTGTTTTTTTTTTTTTTCAACGTTTTTTATTTATTTTTGGGACAGAGAGAGACAGAGCATGAATGGGGGAGGGTCAGAGAGAGAGGGAGACACAGAATCGGAAACAGGCTCCAGGCTCCGAGCCATCAGCCCAGAGCCCGACGCGGGGCTCGAACTCACGGACCGCAAGATCGTGACCTGGCTGAAGTCGGACGCTTAACCGACTGCGCCACCCAGGCGCCCTGTACGAGTGTGTTTTAAGTAAAAGTGAGATCGTACTGTTTGTAAGTGAAATTGTTCTACGTTATATGTTTTGTAATTGATGCCTTTTTACATAATTCTTGTCACTCAGTACCGATCTATGTAATTTTAAGAGAATGCGTAGTATTTTCACTATGCTTTGGGTGACCTTAATCTGCTTAATTTACTCCTTAGGGGATGGAGTTTTAGATTTTTTTCACTATTTTTGTTATTATAAAAACAGTGCTGTGAACATCTTTGGATATATGTCTTTGTCTACATATTTGATCTTTTTTATCTGCACATCTGTTTATGTTCTGGGATAAATTCCTAGTATGTATTTTTTCCTCTCTCTTACTTTTTTCTGTTAGGTCCTCTGAGGTCAACCTGTTTGCTTCTTCGTCTCTCTGACGCCACTCAAATATGGGCCACTGGTCCCTTCGCGTGAACATTTATTTTTAAGGTTTTATTTTTAAGTAACGTCTACACCCAACGTGGGGCTCACACTTAACAATGCCAAGATCAAGTCCCATGCTCCCCCGACAGCCAGCCAGGCGCCCCTCACGTGGACACGTAGCGTCTTCTCATTTCCATCCTCATCCCCCCTTCTCTGGGCAGCAGTCAGAATGATCGTAAACGTGGCCGGTTGCTGTTGTCATTCGCTGCTAACGCCTTCTGTGGCATCTTAGTACTCCCAGAATAAAACCCGGATTATTAAGGTCCTGCCTGATCTGGCTGTGTTCCTAGTTCCCACCTAGGTGTCTATGAGTCCACAGTAAATATTTGAGTGAAAAATAAATGAATTTACCAGACGAAAGGGAATTTTATTAGTTTCTGATACACGTTACCAAATTAGCCACAGTAGATGAGAGTGTCAGCTTTCCAACATTCCGTCCAATTTAGGGCAGGATCAGCATTTTTAATCTTTGCCAATCTGATAGGCAGAAGGCGTTATCTCAGTGTTTCATTTTTTAGATTTTTCTTAAGCTCTTTCTCTGCCCAACGTGGTGGGGCTGGAGCTCACAACCCCCCGGGATCAGGAGTCACGGGCTCCACCGACTGGGCCAGCCAGGCACCCGTCAGTGTTTTGATTTGTGTTTCTTTGATTACTAGGAGAGTCGGACATTTCCTCGTGTGACTATTGGACATCCCTGTACTTGTGCGAATCGTCTGTTCATGTGCTTGTCTGTTTCCCGGTGGGATGTTAAGTCATTCCTGTGGTGATTTATTGTGTCTTCAACAGGGAGCCCCTCATCGTGCAGGTATAACGTCTCCCGCGTGGTTGACACCCCAGCTCGCAGCCAGTAGGAGGCGCTTGAGGCACCTCCCTGGGACTCACCTGGGCCTTCTCGGGCCTTCTGTGGGCAGCTCACGCAGAAGTGGCAGCCTTGGTGTGCAGGCTCTTGTCGGACCCCTGCCTGTCACCTATCCCCTTGTCTCCTGGGCCCTGGCCGGTCATGTGGTCAAGCCCAGAGTCTGCGTGGGAGCAGACTGCAGGGGACGCACCTGGGACACGATTCACCTTGGCTTTTAGTTTTCTTTGTTTTGGTAGAGAGGTGCCTCTGTCAGTCCTCGCCTTGATAGTTTCTGCCTTTGCTGTCGTGCCTTTCCCAACCTAAAATTGTCTGTGTACTCACCTACGTTTTCTTCTTTTCTCTTTATGGCTTCATTTATGTTTCAGTGTAAGCCACCTACAATTTATTTTGATGTAAGGTGGTGGGAGTTTAGGTTAGGATCTGAGTATCGCGTGTCTGGTCACCTGTCACCATCCTCTGTTGACTAAGCCATCCTTTCTCATTGGCTTGAAACGCCACGTTCATGTGTACGTACTGGGTTTCCATAAACACCGAGTTCTGTTTCTGGACGCGGTAATGATCTAACTCGGTGCTATTTCCTCATGATTTAACAACTGTAAGTTTGTAGTTTAATGTCTAGTAAGGGAAGTTACTGTTTGTTTTCTTAGAACTTTCAAAACTTTGCTTTTCCATTTAATACATTCTTCTAAAGGGGTTTTAGAATTATTTTATCAGTTAAAACAAATAAAAATGAAATAAAAGGAAAAGTGACACCCCCAAACCTGTTGGGATTTTAATTAGACTTGTGATAAATTAATGGATTAATTTGAGGAGAGGAGAGAATTGACCAAGTTTTCCATGCTTGCCTCCCCCCCCCCCCCCCCCCAATTTCTGTACTCAGATTTTTCACATCCTCTCTAGAAGGTACGGCAACACAGTAGTTTCTAGCACAATAGATTTGATATGGTACCTTTAAAAAAGTTCTTCTCGGGGCGCCTGGGTGGCTCAGTCGGTCGAGCATCCGACTTCAGCTCAGGTCAGGATCTCACGGCTCGTGAGTTCGAGCCCTGTGTCGGGCTCTGGGCTGACAGCCCAGAGCCTGGAGCCTGCTTTGGATTCTGTGTCTCCCTCTCTCTCTGCCCTTTTCCCTGCTCACGCTCTGTCTCCGTCTTGTCTCTCAGAAAAAAAAAATGTTAAAAAAAATAAAAAGTTCTTCTATCTTTAGAAATTAAACTTATAGCTCCTTTACAGTATAAGTACAACATCTGTTTCCATGTTTGCTTGTCTTAATTTTACTTAAACTGTATGTGCTTGTATTTAAACATAATGCCTGGGATTTTAAGAAAGTTTTTCCTTTGCTAATAATTCAGTTCCAACGTTGGCGTTTATATACTTTGGTTGTCTTAGGTTTTGAAATATCATAGCTAACGGTTGCTGAGTACTCGTTGACTGAAATACTTTACATATTGCCTATTTAATGCTCCTCCAACAATTTCTGCAGTAGGAGCCGTTGTTACTTTGTAGATGAGGACACAGAGTCCCAGAAGAGCGGCTTCCACAGGGTCACCCACTAGTCCCCAGCGGACGGGGGTTCCGACCCAGGCAGGCCATTCTGGGGCTCACACTTTTGACCAGTCTGCCCCGGGGCCTCTGTGTCCTAGAACTTCTAGGACTTCTAGAACTTTTAAAATGCAGACATGTGAGTGAGTGATTTATTTTCTTCGTGATCTCATCACATAAGGGATCTTTATTTTCTGAAGATAATTGGTACAAGAGCAAGGCCATGTCAAATGAATTGACCCTACAAGAGGAGTGCTACCTCAGTGATAGCCAGGTAGGGAGGAAAGGTTTCGTTTAGGTTGCCTCTCGAAGAACGAAACAAAATTATGAAAACATTCGTGTTGTGGTTGCAGCTGTGTTAAATTCTTAGAATGGAACAAGAGTGAATCAAGTGTTAGTTGCTGATTTTTACATAATTTTTCTCTAAAATTGTAAGACAGCATGGAACTGAACCCTTCATACCGTGATAGACTTTTTTAAATAAACGTTTATTCATTTTTCAGAGACAGAGCGTGAGTGGGGGAAGGGCAGAGAGAGAGGGAGACACAGAATCCGAAGGAGGCTCCAGGCTCTGAGCCATCGGCACAGAGCCCGACCCGGGGCTCGAACTCACGAACCGCGAGATCGTGACCTGAGCCGAAGTCGGATGCTTAACTGATGGAGCCCCCCAGGCGCCCCTCGTGATAGACTTTTCTAGCGTCTTCCCAAAGAAAGTCGTTTTGCCAAAATGCTCAGGGGCTCCACTCGGAAGGCCAGGGGCTTTACCTCGATTTCCGGTGTATTTCTTTGACCTCCTGTTGCCTCGTCTGTCTTGGCTTTCTCCAGTCACTCGCTCATTGTCTCTGTTAAGATGCTTCCGGCTGCAAGTAACAGCCTGCCCCGTGCGAGGACGTTAGGCACGGTTGCTGCCCTGCACTGGGGGTCCGGGGCAGAGCGGGCCGCTGGCACCCTGCGCCCAGGGGTCTCTGCCACCTCTCCGCCTCCGGGGCCGGCTGGCTGTGGGGTTTCTAGGCCTCACATCCAGACTCAATGCTTCTTGGAGGTCAGAGGACATCTTGCGTTCCTTTTTCTCCCCCTTAAGGTCTAATGTAGATACGGCGGAGTGTATTGTAAGCGCACACACGGCGTGATGGAGTTTTACCGCGTCTACATGCGTGTGTAGCCACCACCCACGTCAGGATACAGAGCACACCTCCCACCTGTCAGCCGCCCTCTCGTTTTCCTGCCCAGTCAGCGTCCCTCTCAAAATTGTCGTTTTTGTCAGCGGCTCTGCCGCTGGTTGGAAACTGTTCCCGTCGTGTTCGGTGACGTCACGAAGGCCCGCGTCTCCGGGAAGGTTTGCATTCCCGCTTCGTGCGTGGTTTGCGTGGTGTTGCTCCGTCGTTGAAGCGTCCGTCAGTCACTGAGCCACCGACAGGGAGAAGGTGAACTGGACGGACAGGGGCTCGTGCGACCTGGGAGGGATGTTTGATAGGGGCTGATTTTTTTTTTTGAAAAAATTTTAAGCTTATTTATTTGGAGAGAGAGAGAGCATGCACAAGTGGGTGAGGGCAGAGAGAAGGAGAGACAGAATCCCAAGCAGGCCCCACGCCATCAGTGCAGAGCCCAACGTGGGGCTCGAACTCACAAACTGTGAGATCGTGACCTGAGCCGCCCGAGATCAAGAGTCAGACCCTTAACCAGCTGCGCCACCCAGGCACCTGATGGGGACTGATTTTATGAATGGTTAGTTCAGTAGTGGGTGTTGTGGCGGTAGGTTACTTTTGCATCCCTGGGCAACCTTGGCATCTTAGGGGCATCTGGCAGCGAATCCCATCAAGACCCCTGAACCTGTTTTGTCCTGTATTAACGTTTTGACATATGCATGCTTCTGGATTGCTGTTGCATCGGGCGGTTGTCCCATCTGGTCTCCTGTTACCTGTGCCACAGAAGCTCACAGGTGCTCTGCGTAGCTCACGGTTGGTCAGCTCAGTCTCCCGTATCACATGCCCCATGGCTTCCCCCTGCCGTGACACTCAAGACTGAGCTCCTGGTCATGGCCTGCAGGCATGGTTCCTGCGTGATCCTTCTTGCTCTGGGATTCCAAAGTTAGAGACACGGCCCAAAAAGATAAATCCTCAAAAACCACTTTAAAACAGTAAAGGTGAGCGTAGACGTGACCCATTCCCTTGTGCTTATAGCTTAGGCGGGGGCGTAGCGATGAATCACTTTTCAAAAGCTTTGAGGAATGGTATATGGGTGGTATCGTGAGGCTAGAGACCATTTCGTGTATTTGTGTTTGATTTCTTTCGAAATATCTGCAAATCATACTTAAAATTTTTCTCACGTAGAGTGCTTTTTATTTATGGCAGATTGACAACGTTGTTTTGTATTGCCGTAGTGTTTTGTCATGCTCATCTGTTATTTTGTTCGGATCGTCTACTTTAAGGAAAGTCTCTGTCATCCTCTTGTGTTCCTCTGGGTACGGAAGTTTTTCACGGTGTTTTCATTTTGGGAAGAGAAGTCAAGTTGAACAGAATCACCTTTAGCTTCAGAGCCCTTCCCTTTGCTGGCTGTGAGGCCTTCCGTTGGCTGCCCAGACCTCAGGGTCTTTGTGTGCACGATGAGATTACGCATCTGCTGCCTTGTCTCGCCGTCTGACATAACGCATTTGGAGGATTTATGGATTTGGTGTGCTCTAGTTATCGCTCTCTTCGTGTTGTGCCTTTGCTTTTGTATTAGCAAGCACGGGCTTCTGAATGTTCTCTGCCTTTTTTCTTCAGCTTTTACCATGAAAGACTTCTGTTTTTAGGCACTCTAAAAGTAAGGAACGTTAAACTCTTAGAGAACCTAGATTTTAAAATGATGTCTGAGATATGTTAATATGATTCTTCAGATTGAGAAGCAGAGCCCTGAATGGTAGAACCATCACCTGCGCCACGGGGGACCAGCCTCCCTTCCCCGCCATCGGACCCTCAGGCCTCCTCCCCTCCACCTTCCCGCCGTGTGTGATGCTTGGTGCCCTCCTCACGTCCTTCTGGAGAACCTCGGCCTGCCCCTGCGCGGCCCGCGGAAGGGGCGCCTCCGCCTGGCGCTCGGGGCCCTGCAGACCCTCCGGCCGCGCCTCGGTGCCCCTCGTTCATTTTGGAATGGTGTGCTTGAGGTTCCCCAGGGGCACTGCTGGGCTTTGGGTCTTGCTCCTTCTGTTCTGTCTTCCAGAAAGCTGCCTCTGTGCCCACGCAGTGTCTCTCGCTGCGGTTTCCTCTTCTAGTCCGCGTCTTCAGCGATCACTCCTGTAGCGAGCTCGGAGCATCTGTCCGCCTTCCAGAGCGTTTGCCACTCCGGGCATAAACTCCGCTCGGAGACGCACTGGAGGCTTCTCTCGCTCCAGCCGGTTCCGTAAGCGCTTTGCAACACACCGGGTATAATCAGGGACTTCCGGTAACTCTAAAAAATACATGTAAAAGCTAAATTCATGATTACTGATTGTTTTAGACCTTCCCATTTTAATTCTCTCTCTGAATCGTGATTTTCAAAGGTATTAAGACAGTACTTCGAACAATTTTGTGTTAAACAGTATGTTTTTGTATCCCTGTGATCACGGTACGTGTACAGGTATGAATAAGTGACAGAGCAAAGGTGTCACGATGGGGTATTTGGATAAAAAACTTTTATATGTAAATGTTAATATGTAATGTACTTGAAAGCGTAAAGACAACACATCAAGTGTATTTTTTTTCTGCCTGGAAACCTGATTATATGAATAAGTTCCTGTCACCCAGTCAGCAAGCCTGTTTCCCTTTAACTGATTAATTGATGCGGTTCTCTTTGAATCTGTGGAAAGCACTAAAATTAGAAACTGATTCATAAGGTTTTTTAAAATTTTATTTTATATTTAAAATTTTTATTTCTTGAGAGAGAGAGAGAGAGAGAGAGCGCACGCATGTGTATAAGAGCAGGGGGAGGAGCAGAGGGAGAGAGAGAATCCCAGGCAGACTCCAAGCCCAGTGTGGAACCCGACTCGGGGCTCAAACCCATGACCCTGGGATTATGACCTGAACCATAATCAAGAGTTGGATGCTCACCCGACTGATCTACCCAGGCGCCCCAGAAACTGATGCAGTCAGGTTTTGGTATAGATCGTGGGCCACATTTATGAAGTAGGCAGTTTTTTCTTAAGATCTCCAGATCCCCTCTTTTTCTTTATTGATGGATGCTTGGAATTGACTCATGGTATTGGGGTTGATAAGTCAGAGCTTTGTGAGGCAGGCTGGAAACTCAGGGTTTTGTGTTACAGTCTTGAGGCAGAATTCCTTCCTTCCTTCCCTCGTCCAGCTTGTGGTGTTTGCTGGCAATCCTTGGCAATCCTTGGCTTCTAGAAATGCATCACTCCCAATTTCTGCTTCTCTGGTCATATGGCTGTCTTTTCCCCGTGTGTCTCTGTTTTCATGTGGTGGTTTCCTCTTTTAAGGAGACCGGTCATATTGGATTAAGGGCCCAGCCTACCCCAGTGTGACCTCATCACAACTAATTCATCTGTAATGACCCTGTTTTCAAGGAAGGTCACGTTCTGGGGTACCGGGGGTTAGGATGTCGACGTCACCTCTCGTCTGAGTTTCCCATTTGGGTGTGGACTGCAGCGTTGGCCTCATCCATCTCTCCCTTTAATCAGCTCACGGCCCCAAGTGACAGATACAGAGGCGGACGTGCACACACACGCTACATATAAACACAGGCAGGACACCTGTAAGGCCACTAGAACTCATGAACAAGTTCAGCAAAGTTGTGGGTGTAAGATCACACAAAAATAAGTTGTGTTTCCTTACACCAGCAGTGAACAATCCAAAAAGGAAAATAAGAAAGCAGTTCCATTTACTGTAGTATCTAAAATAATAAAATACCTAGGAGTAAATTTAAGCAAGGAAGGGACTCGTCTACTGAAAATTATAAAATATTGCCGAAAGAAATCAAAGACCTAATTATCTTGAACAGAGCTCTGTCCCTGGATTAAAGACTTAACGTTAAGATGACAGTACTACCCACAGTGATCTACTACAGATTCAATATAATCTCTGTCAAAACCCGGCATATTTTTGCAGAAATAGAAAAACCCATCCTGAAATTTAGATGGTATCCCATGGGACCCGGCATAGTCAGAAGCCATCTCGAAAAAGAACAAAGTTGGAAGACTCTCACTTAACTGATTTCAGAACTTACTACAGAGCTGCGGTAATCAAAACAGTGTGGTCCTGGCACGGACTGGCCCCATGGACCAGTGGATCCGAATAGAGACCCTGGACGTTAAACTTGCACATTTGTGGTCACGGGACTTTTGACCAGGGCACCAAGACCAGTCGATGGGGAAAGGATCATCTTTTCAACAAATGATGCTTGGAAATCCTGGGTATTTCTAGTCGTATTGAAAGAAAGTTTAGTAAGAAAGCAAGTTTTCCTTCAGGATGGATCCCAACCTCTAAATCAGGGTTCCTCATCCTCGGCTGTATTGATGTTTGGGGTCAGATGATTCTGTGTCGTGAGGGCTGCCCTGGGCATTGTAGGATGCCCAGCCTTGCCCCTGGTGGCTGCCACTAGATGCCAGTAGTTCACCCCACCCTACCCCCACCCCCCGCCCCGTAGTGACAAGCAAAAATGTGTCCAGTGTCAGATTTTGAACGGGAGAAAAGTCAACCCAGTTGTGAACCACCGCTCTACATCCGGTAATGTCAGGAGCTACTGTACAATTTTTAAAAGTTAAAAAAAAAAGTTGGACGTTTATTAAATTTTTTAATGTTTATTTTTGAGAGATTGGAGACAGAGTGCGAGCAGGGGAGGGGCAGAGAGAGAGGGAGATACAGAGTCTGAAGCAGGCTCCAGGCTCCGAGCTGTCAGCACAGAGCCCGACGCGTGGCTCGAACTCGCAGACTGTGAGATCATGACCTGAGCTGAAGTCGGACGCTTACCAAACTGAGCCACCCAGGCGCCTCAAAAGTTTGACATTTAAAACATTTAAATGTTTTGTGTTTAAGTGAGAAAAAAAGGCGATTTTCATGCTGTTCCCTACTTTTATTGCAAAAGAGTCATCTATTTGGTTATTTAGACTTTAGCTTGGTAACACAAGCACAATTTGTAAATAGTGTTTTAAAAAAGAAAATCTATCCTGAAAGTCCTTTCATACATTCCCATTTGTAAGTTAGAAACTATATGAAGATGAAAAAAATAAGCTTTCGAATTTTAATGTGACAAAATAAAACCCATTCAAAGAAATTGTTATACCTCATTGTTAGTTGCATGTAAGTATTTAAAATAAACTTAGCGGTTTTTTTTTTTAAAGTTTATTTATTTTGAGAGAGAAAATGAACAGGGGAGGGGCAGAGAGAGAGAGAGAGAGAGAGAGAGGGAGGGAGAGAATCCCAAGTAGGCCCTGCACTGTCAGCGCAGAGCCCGACGTGGGGCTCGAACCTACGAAACCGTGAGACCATGACCTGAGCTGAAATCAAGAGTCGGGTGCTTAACCGACTGAGCCACCCAGGTGCCCCAGTTCATTGTTTTTTAAAGTTATTTTCATGATTAACTTTTGTGTCCCAAAGACTTGCTGAATTGTCCTCATTGATCCCGATACACGTCGGGCACGGGGCACGAGTCCCTGGCCAGAGATCACAGTGTTTCCGAGGCTAACCTTTGCCTACACTGGGTACAAACCAAATGGGCCAGCCAGTTACATAGGACAACTTTTAATGTTCTCTGCTTACGTAGAATGAGTAGATCTGTGGTTGTCATAGCTACTCTTTGTTGCACCTTCAGGGACAGGCCAGGAGACTTGCTAAGTGCTTCCCGTGAATCACTTCATGTGATGGATTAGGATGAGCCATGGGGTTGGTGTCCTCGCTTACGGTGGAGGAAACTGAGGCTTAGTCGTGTGGTTGGCGGATGACAGCTGAGGTTCAGATCAGAGTCCCGCGTGATTCCAAAGACCCTGGCCCTAGCATTCTGTGTGGCCTGTAATTCTGTTACCTTCCGGTGCTGCTTCTCAGATTCAATTTCCCCTCCCTAAGATCGCATCCAGGGCGGTGTCTGCCTTCAGCTAGGAGTTTGCGCAGGAAGGAGGCGATGGGCCGCGTGGCGCACTTGGCTGGGCGTTGTGAGTCTTTGAACGACAAAGTGAAACGACGTGCTGTGTGGGCACAGCTGCCCTTTGGGGGAGGAATTCACCTCGGCGGGGCCCTGGCCCGGGAGTGCCCGGCCGGCGAGCGCTGGATCCTCCTGGACCCGGCGCTGTCTCAGTTCCAAACCTGGATGTGCTTTGCCCCAGGTCTTCAGAGTGATTCCAGCTTTTCTCGTAGATGAATGACTTCCAATCTGTGGGCTCCGGGGGCAGCCATAGGCTTGTCTTGAGGAGTCCGTGTGCACCGAGCTTTGTCATCTGAGATGCCGTGTTCACGTGCGGTAGATGGCACGTGTGTGTACGTGCTGTTACATTACACAGATTAATTTAAAAGATAGGAAATTCAGACTGCTTTTAAATCACATTTTCTCTGTCAACATACATTAAAAATATACTTCATGAATTTAAATTTTTTTTAATGTTTATTTATAATTTTTGAGAGAGACAGAGACAGAATGTGAGTGGGTTAGGGGCAGAGACAGCGGCGGGGGGGGGGGGGGGGGGGGGGGGGGGGACACAGAATCCGAAGCAGGCCCCAGGCTCTGAGCTGTCAGCACAGAGCCCGACACGGGCTCGAACGCACGAACCGCAAGATCATGACCTGAGCCGAAGTCGGTCGCTCAACCGACTGAGCCACCCAGGTGCCCCTACGCTTCATGAGTTTAAAGGGCCTTCTCTTCGAAAAGTTGGGGAACACGGTTGTGAGTTTATCTGTATTTAGTCGGGTTTCTTCAGTGGGGCTTGGCAGTCATTTCTCAAGAGAAATGGGGAAATCCCAACACAATGAAAGGATTTCAGACCAGGGCCAGAATAGCTGCAAGCTTTTGGTTTTCTTTAGACGAAACCGAATTCTGTTAAAAAAAAAAAAAAAAAGTTTTATGAGATGTTACTAGTTACTCATATAGGTAATAACATAAAAATAGTTCCAATAAATTTTAGGTAGGAGAAAACTATTAGGAAATTGTAGCCCTTGCTTATAAATTACGATTTTTAGAAACTAAACTGAAAGGATCAAATTACTTCTTTTAAATTATGCAACAAAAGGTGCGTGGGTATGTTATTACCTTGGAGTTTTAAAAAAACCAACTCTTGCAGGTGATGCTTTTAGAAGAAGGGCGTCCACCATGAGTAGCAGTTGTTTCTAGCAGGGAAGCCCTGAGAGCGAGGAGACATCAGTGTCTTTCACGGTGCACAGGGGCTGGGATTTGGGTTTGGGATTCTCTAGTTCTAGAATTTGCATCCTCAGACCGCGGGTGTTGGTAGTGGTGTCTGTAAAACGGTCTTTGCATCCTTTCTCAGCCTCGATGGGGTTAAGTGTGGCTCGGCGAGTCAAGAAAAGGGGTTCTGTCTGCTTTCAGACCGCAGGATCTCGTTGCTATGCAACAAGCATTGTCAGTCAGTATAGGGTGTAGTAAATTGGTATTCTCCGTCCCTTTGCACCGCGTGCTCATTTCGTAATCGGAGAGATGTGCTTTGGGGCTATTTTGCAAGGTTTTATTTTAAAACACACGGTTAAAGATGGTTTTTGTTGCTTTTTATAATGAGCTCCCTTTAAGGCCTGTGAGGTCTTTCTGCCCCTGTGTAGAAGCTACACCAAAATGCTTGTGTTCAAAGAAAGGGTTTCTGGTTTTGTTTTGTGTTGTATTTGTATTTTGGTTTTGTTTTCATTTACTCAAAAATGAATACATTTTTGCTGGAAAATTCAAGTGAAATAATTCAGACATTAGAGCTTTGCCGGAGCACAATACATTATTTTGAAATTTATATTTTAGAAGTATGACCCAGAAGTTGATATCAGAATCCCTTGATTGATAAAGATTATTTTTATAGGAATCCTAGATTTGTATAGAGTCTCATGTAGAATCTGATAGTGTGTTTTTTTTCCAGGAGAAATTAAAATTCTAATAGCAAAGCCTTTTTCTAAAAAATTGAGGCACAGTATACACATGGTAAAACGTACTGTCCTAACTGTCCTCAGCATGCAGTTTGGGGGCCTCACGTGCATTCACAGCGCTGTTCCGGCCACTGGCTCCGTCCTCTTCCAGGACTGAGGGACAGCTTTGTGTGTCTACTCTGTGACCTAGGCCAGGCCGGCTTCCAAGTGTTTTCGATAAACCGACTTGTCTAATCTTCATGGCATCCCTAAAGGATGAGTCCTCTCGCTGTGTTCCAAATGGGGACAGAGGTGCAGAGAATAAACACAGTGCTGCTGGCAGCGGGGGTTCGGGCCCCGGCTTCCATAGCCGGCGGCCCAGCTGCCACTGGACGGCGCCCTCTCTTGGCATCAGTTTCTTTCCTGGTTAGTGGTCTTCATAAAATTACCTCTGTAGCTTTTTCAAGTAAATTTAATGTACCTTAGTGGTATTTTGGACACTTAATGAGTTTAGTTTGGCCATCAATCATAAATGTCATAAGTTTTAGGTGTTTTTTCCTAAGTATTTTTAAAGGATGCAGTTTGTATTATTTCATATTATGGTTAATTGTACATGAAATTATAAATGTTACAGCTAATCACATAAAGAAGATCGAGTTCCCTTTCCCAGTCTGTTTCTGGCCCATCTTCCGTGCTGTTCCTTCTGGGAGCATGTACAGAGAATGCAGGTTATTTTCCAACAGTGTAGAATGAACATAACCGGGAGGTACATGGTTACTAGAGAATTCTGATGTGATGCTGTCCGGAGTCCTAAGCCAGTCGGCACTGGAGTACCTACTTAGTATCTTCTGAATCCATGCTTTTCTTTTTCGCAGATAAGCTGGAGGTGATTTGGGGACTGGCAGTCTAATAACGGGCAGTGGGGCCAGAGTGAAGCCAGGTGTCACCCCAACTTTCAGCTGATGTGAGGTTCCACTTCTTTTCTGCCGGACACGGTGTCTCTGTTCCCATTCTTTAGCTAAAGAACTTCTTTTTCCCTCTGACTGCCTCCCTCAGCCCACCGAATATTCCAGCAAATTTTCTGCCTGAGATCCCCTTGCCCCCTATCTTCCCCAATTGGTATGCTCCCATCCTGATCAACCAGAGTTAGCCTACTGTTTGCTTCCATTTCTCTTCACAGTTGCACCATCTTAAAAAAAAAAAAAATCCTTTTTTTTTTTTTTTTTTTTTTAAATGTTTATTTTTGAGAGAGAAGGAGACCGTGAGCTGGGAAGGGGCAGAGAGAGAGGGAGACACAGGATCCCAAGCAGGCTCTAGACTTCGAGCTGTCAGCAAAGAGCCGGACTCGAGGCTCGAACTCACGGACCGTGAGATCATGACCTGTGCCGAAGTCAGACGTTTAACTGACTGAGCCACCCAGGGACCCCCAAAATGTCCTCCTTTTATTTTTGTACATTTACATACATGTTTGATTATACTTTATGCATTTTTGTTCACTTGATGTTTTGTATTTTCTATGCTTTAAAAAAACTCAGTTTTATTAGTTGCATATTTCACTGTAATTTACCTATTTCCTTGTAAATGGCTACTTACATGGTCGAAGGTGATTTTGTATAATGAATGATGCTTTCAGGAACCCAAAGGGTTTTTCCTCCTTATTGCAGACTAATTCCTTAAGATAGATTTCCAGAAATAGTATTAGATCTCCAAATAAATAGAAACAGTTCTAAAAGCTCCTGAATCGTAATGCCAAATGCTTTCCAGAAGCGTTGTAGCAGTCAGTCTTCCTGCCAGCCTGGGAAGGTACAGAGTGTCCACTTCACTGTAGCTGGAGCAGCGGACAATGTTTTGATGTTGACCTTTCAATCTAGAAGAATTGACTCACGGCTGCGCTGGGCTTTATCCTAAATCACACCTAGAGGCTAATGATGCGGGGATCGGGTTTGGGAGAAGGGGGGCCTGCCCACCAGCCTCTCCTTCGGCTTCCTTTAAATTCCGTGGTGATGCATTGGCCGCCCAGGTGGGCTTTCATTAATGCCGAGCCGTGGATGCAGGAAGCCACTGTCTTGTTCTGCTTCCAACACCCTGAATTGATTTGGTAAGTTGGATGGTGTGGGACAAAGTGGTGAGTGTTTCCAGCGCCCTTCCCTTGGGAGCTGGCCCTGTCCTTCCCCCAGCCAGTGGGCTCTGCATGCTCAGCTGGGGCCTCCGGAGTCCCATTCGGGAGCCACCTGTCCAGGGGCACCTCCTCTGATGGAGCCCGAGTCACTGATGCTTCTTTAGCTGGCAGATCGTTAACTCTGGAGGCACGCTGGCTTTTCTCGAAATGGTCGTTCTAGGATTCCGAGCAGTTACGTGCTGGTAGAATGTCTTCTCCGAAGGGAGGAGGAGGAGGGAAGGGATTCCTGGTCGCCCCTGGCCTTGTCCCAGCCCCCGGTGCGGTGGGCCGTCCTGGCCTGGAGCCTCTGTGACGTGGGGACTTGCGGCTCTGGCTCCCCCCCCCCCCCCCCCCCCACCGTTGGCTTCATCTCTTGGTCCTCCCCTGCGCTCCCTTCTCTTGTCCCCCTCAGACTTCGGTCCTCCCCAGTGTTCGTAGCCCCTGGGCTTCACCCTGCATGCTGCTGACTCCCACCCTTCAATTTCTGGCCCGCTGTCTCTTGTGAGCTCTAGATGATAAGCTGACAGCTGAGTATCTACTCAGCACCTTAAATCTCATGTGTCCAGATCAACGTGTGTGGTATGTTCCTATGAAGTTATACTTGCTGATGAATAGGTATCACAATGACAGTGTTTTCTTAAAGTTTTAACTGAGAAAATAACGTAAAGGGCTAAATTCCAAAAAAATGTCAATATAAGGCTTGTAATATTAACACAAATGTCTTCTGCCCTCATGTTGTAAGCTTTCGATGCCGTTTTCTTCTTCCAGTGAGAGCAGTGTTACCTGTACCCCCCTGCCCCCCATGGCTGAGTGCGGGGGTTCCTACTGGGCTGTCCCTCGCGTGAGCGTCCCCCCGCATCGTGGCCCCAGCCGGCAGACACTGCTCCTTGCTTGCACGTGGCACCGGTCCTTCAGCAGACGCGCGGCAACTTGAACCGTCGGCACGCTTGGCGGTTCAGTTTTGTCACTGCCCGGGCCTTCGTAGAGCCTACTGGGGCCCTTATTGGCATGAGGGCCCAGCGGAAGACACGAGAGGTTAATGACACAGCCGAGACCAGTCTGGAAGTCACCCGGTGTTCCTGAGGCGGTGGGGCCGCACCCCGTTTGCACTTCAGCTGGCTGTGTCTGTGCGGGAGAGGAGGTGAAGGAAGTTCACGTCCGCTCCAGAAGTGCGCGGCGTCCAGGACCCGAGCGGCCGTGGGGCCCGGGGAGGCGGGCAGAGCTGTGGTCTGGAGGCCCAGAGTCCCCCCACCGTGTCCCTCTGCGTGGCTTCACGTGGTTTCTGCACATCCCCGCTCGTCCGGCTTTCGTAGATGGAAGTCGGGGAATGTTTTCTGTAGCCTTCAGGTGGAAACATCTTGGATTAAGAGTGGCGACGGCCCCACTTGGGTCACTGTCCCTGTTCTCCAGTGCGGGTGGGGCACCGGGAGGAGCCCCAGTGGGTGGCGGGCACGGACACTCTCCCGAGTCCGAGGAGGAGCACTGGAAGCACACACCCAAGATGATCCCCAGCTGAGGGGAAGGTAGCAAAATTCAGTTACATATAAAAAAGATGGGAAATGTGTCTCAAAGGTGAAGACCTGTGATGGAAAAAGTTGATTAATACTTTAGGAATCTGTTGACTTTACAGGATTATAGAGCTTGTTGAGGAAGGAGGCTTGCAGCAACCCCTTCCTTTATGGTAATAAGAGGAGGTGAGGCTCAACTGGATTCTAGAAAATGTCAAAGAAACTTGGTAAGACAGCAGGTCATTTCTTACAAGACTCTGAGCTATTAAGAAGAAAATCACTTCCGTCTACCAAATGTTGTATTGGGTAAGTCAGAAAAACGAGAATTGGAGATGAGAATTATTTAGAAATGTACAATTATTTAGTATCATGTATTGCTTTTAAGTGGTTGCTTGTACCTTAGTGTTTGAAACTACAATATTCATCTCCTAACTAGGGATTTCATGTCTTTTGACTGTTGGAATGAAGACGCATTTTTCCGTTAGGACTGTTGCTAGGCTCTTGTCCACTCTGCTTTCAGGGGTGGGTCAGGTAGGAGAGTGGGGGTCCTGGGTGTTCCACGTGCACATCGTTGACCACAGCCTGCCACCGTCCAGTGTCAGACGAGGGGAGAGGCCACCTCGCGTCCCACCAGGTCAGGCGCACTTTCTCCTTAGCTTTCCCACTTTTTGGGGATACAGGGATAACGGTGATGTCCACACCGTGTAAGGGTGTGAGCTGGGGAGAATCGACCCTGCGACAGGTGTCACTAGTACCAGGACCCGGGCTGTGTCCCCTTCAGGAGACCTTCATCTGGGCTTCTTCAGCTCCTTGTGGTTAGAGTCCAGATGTGGGAAACAGAACACCCTTTCGTTTTCTGGGACAGATCGCTTCACCTCCACTACCTTACGAAGCTTTTAACATTTAAAATCTCTATATTTTCCAAGAGACTTGTTAACGAGAGAGTCATTTTACTTTGGATTAGCTTTAGGTGATTTTTTTCACCTCATTTATAGGTGAAATTATGGATTTGCTGATAAAAAGACTTGTTAGCAACTTACTTTCTTTTCTCAGTCTCTAAGGTAATACGGGTGTTTTTTTAGAATAGCTAACCAACCCAAAAGGGTTACCGTCTAATCTGAGAGCCCTTGGGAAAGTATTTTACTACTATTTATCAAAGTAAAAAGATTGGGGCAATATTTTAGGAAACAAATGGAAAGGACTAATTTACTAAATTATAGATAAAATACAAAAAACAGGGTAACCTATAAAAGCGAGGCACAAAGAGCATACATCCCTAAGCAAACAAAAAAACCCCCCATCTCTTTGTTTTATCTTGTCCGTTTCTCTGAACCTATTTTTTCTGAGGCTTCTCAAATCCACGGGAAGAACTCTAGTGTCTTCAAAGTTCTTTGCTGCCTTTCTTCTGGGTTTTAGTCTAATTCAGAATCGTTTCTGCAATACTAAAGTTCTTCTCCTAACCCCTTAACTTGTGAATTCTTTTTTGCTTCAAGTAAAGAAGGCTTCTGCACTCTGGGTGTGTGTGAGGGGTTCTCTTTAGAAGTGTGTTTCTTTTTTTCTCCTGATTGTCATTTCTTCCTTTTGAAATTCACTCTCTGAGTGACTTTATGGAGGAGGTTCCTGTCTGATCCCCCACCTTGCAGCCTGTTCTGTAGTTACATGTTTATGTCATTCTGCCATGGTTTCTCAAACACTGTATACCACGGAGACGTTTTAACAGCTTCATTGATGTACTCTTCGTATACAATCAGCGTCACATATTCAGCGTGCGGTCTGATAAGTTTTGACATGCACGTACCCATGAAACCATCACCACAGCAGTCAAGCTAGTGAACCTATCCGTCACCTCCAATTTAAAATTAAAAGCACTGTCAACAAAAATGTGGACTACAGGAAAGCGAAGGAAGTTACCTATAAACCCTGACACTGTAGTTGCATAACCTTTGGTATCTTTCATTTAACACAGTATCCTGAACACTTTGCCATATCGTTGCATGGTCTTGATAAGACTTAAAGAGTTGACACGTTAAAAACACCCTCTATGCACATCTAACGTGAGAGTACACAGAATGTTTCATGTTGGGGGTAGAAACAGATTTTTAGCTGCTTTTGAAGTCCGTGATTTGAGGAGAAGGCTCCCAGGAGAGAGTGTGTGTGAGCGTAAGTGGGTCCTGATGGTCCCTCCCTTCCATAGCCAATGCTCCTGTCACCCCAGCTGTGGGAGTAGAGCTTTGCAAGGGAGAACAGGCACGCCGTGGAGAGCTTAGGCGAAGCTGAAGCCGTGGGCCAAAGAGCGTGCCTGGGTGGGATGTGTTCAGTTGTTAGAGGCTCATGTGGCCCCTAGAAGTTTGAATTCAAAATATTTAACTTGATAAAAACCATTGAGGGGTGTGGTGGGTGAATGACGGTCCTCGCGACGTACGTGTAAAATAACCTCAGTGGTTGATTAAGAGGTAGGGTTGGGGGGGCGCCTGGGTGGCTCAGTCTGTTGAGCTTTGGACTCTTGATTTTGGCTCAGATCATGATCTCGCTGTTCGCAGGTTTGAGCCCTGCATCCACCTGTGCTGTCCAGCTCGGAGCCTGCTTGAGATTCTCTCTGTCACTGTCCTTCTCTCAAAATAAATAAACATTAAAAAACAAAAAGAGGTAGGTTTAAGATGAGTGCCTGGGTGGCTCAGTCATTTGGGCACCCAACTCTTGATTTTGGCTCAAGTGATGATCTCACTGTTTGTGGGCTTGAGCACTGAGTTGGGCTCCTCACTGGAGCCTGCTTCGGATTCTCTCTCCCTCTCCCTCTGGTCTTCTGCTTGCACGGGTGGGTGCACGTGCTCTCAAAAGGGGGGCACCTGGGTGGCTCAGTCCCTTAAGTGTCCGACTTCAGCTCGGGTCATGATCTTGAATTGAAGTTCGTGGGCTCCAGCCCCACCCACGTCAGGCTCTGGGCTGACAGCTCAGAGCCTGGAGCCTGCTCCGGATTCTGTGTCTCCCTCTCTCTCTCTGCCCCCTCTCCCCCAAGATAAACATTAAAAAAATTTTTTTAAACAAAAAAAGAGGTAGGTTTATTTATTACCTTACATGTCCACCTCTTTCCCCAGCTTTGAGGTTTTGTTCACATATAAGGTAGGTACGTTTAAGGTGTGCAGTGTGAATCCGTGATGTTGGGATCCGAGTATGTCGGGAAGCGATGACCACGATAAGGTTGGGTAACCCCTCCGTGTCCTCACATAATTACCTTTTCTTTGTGGTGAGAACATTTTTGAGATGCAGTGGCTGACCAGGGTTGCAGTGCACGGTATACGGTGAGCTGTGGTCACCGTGCTGTGGGGGAGACGCCCTGGAGTTCGGCTCCCAGCGGGACGTCTGGGACCCGTCCCCGGATCCGCCGCCCCGGCCCGTTGGCGGCGCCCGGCTCCGTTCCGGGGCGGTTGGCTCGTTTCCATTCCACCTGCGAGCACGCACAGTAGCGGGGTTCCCCCGTGGCCGGCCGTTCTCGAGGCCACACTGCGTGCGTGGGACGGCAGTAGGTCGGGAGGGCTGCTGGCACACGAGCAGGTTACAGGTGGACCGGGGGTGAGGGGGCTCGTGTGCGGAAGCGTCCCTACGGCAGTGGCTTCGGCGGCGGCGAGGCGACACCGCGGGCCGTGAAGGGTGGCACAGGTGTTCTGGAATCTGGTGTGATTCGGTTTTCTGGCGAAGACCGAATCCCGGGCGGGTGTCTTGTTTCCCAGCACGAGACTCCGCACACAAGTGCATTTCCCCAGACTGGCGAGGGCCCTGTCCACCGGCAGGGCCCGCACCCACTTTCTGAGGACTGCGCGGGGCGGGTTGGGCCCCAGCCCGGGTCCCGTGGGCGGAAACACGAGCGGACCGGGTGGGCCTCGCGGCGCCGGAAAGTAGCGTGCCCCCTAATCGGGGCCTGGGACTTCTCCGGTGGCTGGGGGACTGGCGCGGGGCGGGGACGCGGTCGGGGGGCGCGGTGCACCGTGGCCTCGACGTCAGCGGCGCGTGAGGAGCGCGGCGCCTGTCCCGCCGCGTTCCCGCGTGTGTGGCACGGCTAGGCCCCGCCCCGGCACGTGCTGCGTCTGGAGGGCGGAGGCCGCCGGCCGCACTGCATGCCGGGAGGGCGGCAGCCCTGGCCGGGAGGGCGGCTCCGAGCCCGACGTTCTCAGGGCTGAGGCGTTCCCCCCCCCCCCCCCCCCCCCCCCCCCCCCCCCGCCCCACCCCGCGACCGGCACTGAGGAGCGGCTCCTTTCTCGGCGCCGAGGAGCATGCCCCCAGCCGCCAATGAGGAGGACGTCCATTCCCGGGGCCGAGGAGCATCCTTCTCGGGGCTGAGGCGCACCCCACCCTGGAGGGCCGAGGAGGCCCGGCCCCGGCGCGGTGAGTCGGGGTCAGGATGCACCTTGCCGGGCGTGCGCGGTCGGAAGACCGAGGACCGTGTCCGGAACAAAGACCTGTCGCCTGAACGCGGCTGGAAAAGGGCCGGCCTGTCTGCCGCTGGGCGGTGCCGACATCTGGAGGCCAGCAGCCCCCAGCCGCCACGTCGGTTCCTGCTCGTCCAGTCCCTCGTGCCGCCGGCGAGCGACCCCCGCCCGAGCACCCGCCCCGGGCTGACCGGGCTGAGCGGTGCCGCAGGGGCCGTCGTGAAACGGCCCGTGGCCCACACCCTGCGGTGGCTGGGCGCCCAGACCCCGTGGGGACCCCCGCGGACACCCCGAGGGGGACCCCGTGGAGACCCCAGGAGAGGCCCCGCCCGCAGCGCGGACGCCCCCCGGCGCCGTGACACCCGCGATAAGGCTAGGGCGTGTTTTCGGGTGGTGGTCCTCAAACCGAGTTTTTAACCGTGTTTATCACAACTGGAAGAGTAGACCGTGTTGGAATGCGTGGCACGTGGCAGTGGCAGATGCCGTTCCACGCAGCTGTGCGTCTGCAGTGCTGGGTTGAAGTCTGCACGGCGTGTTCGTCACTGGCCTCAAAAGGTGGCAAATGCCGTTTTGGGAGATGAATCGATGTGGGTTGGCCGTCTCTGCAGTTCAGGGTACCCATCGTAGGGGTGCTGGGGCTTCTTAGCCTTTTGCCTTCCTACTGTGGCAGCATCCTGTGGGTTGTCTTGTCTTGCTTGAAGGGTTTCCTGGTAGTCGTCCGTATAAAGGTAGTCAGAAAGCCCAAGGCACAGAGACAGCAGTCTCGTTCGTTCCAGCGTCGTAAGCAGATTATGAAAATCCCCAGTTGAGTTTTGCTTCTGAAATCCCTGAAGATTCATCAGTGACTCAGAGGAAAACAAGGCAGCATAGTGCTTGGCATCTAGCAGGCTGTCGGGAATAGCGGTGGACTGAATGAATGGATGGATGGGGGGAGCCCTGAGCACTTTGTAGGGTCCGTGACCTCCTCACTAGCGAGTGATGAAGCAGGAGTGACAGTAGGCACAGAGGCGATTATTGCCACTTAGTTCCGTGCGCTACTCTCTGGGAAGGAGAGAGAGAAGGAGAGGGGAATCCCAGACCGGCACCCGGTTGATTAAAAGCAATCCCCGTGCCCAGTGTTGTATCCGGATGGCCATTCTTTTCAAGGGAGATGGGTAAGTAAGCCCTTCATACAAAGAGCTGCTGGTGGTGGTAGTTTTTAGGGATATTGGCCCTTGGTTAGCCCTTTCTTTTCCCCAGTTAGCGGAAAGTTGAATGTTAGGACGTTGTCATTTTCCTCCAGGGGGATGTTTGGAGGAGGCTGGAGGCAGCTTTGCAGGGGCAGCAGCTGCTGAACAGTCCGTTTGGGGATTAGGTGCACATTGGTTGTAGCTGCCGTCTGCATCCTGGTTCCTCGGGTCGGGTCGTGCTCCTTTGCCTCAAGGATGAGTGTATGCCCGCTCGCTCGGTTACATTCACTTAGTTCTGCTGGCTGGTAATGCTTCTAACTGATAACCTTTCTCTTTAGGGGAGCTTCCTTGGAAGAGGAGTTGACAGCTAGTGTTGAGCAAATTAAAAATGTTGCTTCTGTCTTCTTTGTTGCTCAGCGTTTCATCATGAGCTGGTGGTGGGAGAACACGAAAAATTAGCTACGTGTTATTTTGGCAACGGCAGAGACACAAGTGCCTTCCTATTGTTTGGATGGCAGTGTGAGCGAGATTTATTCATATTTTGTGTTGGAATTTTCAATTCTAATAGCTTTTAGAAGCATTGGCATAGAATTTACTTGACCGCACGAATCCTGAGCTTGCCTAGTGGGTTTGGGTTGCATCCGGGGGGCAGATATCTTACCGGTTCTGATGGTTCCAGTTGTGTCAAGACTTTACAGAAGAGACTAACTTGATTGCCACCCTGTGACTTAGTACCGCTGTCTTGAGATTCTTTTGATCACGAGGGAACACTTCTTTAATACTACATAAATGAGAACCTGCAGTGAGTACCTTTCATGTGGGTGTATGCTCTTCTTTTATATACCAGATAATGCGTCTGCATCCTAAGCCAGGATCTGAATAACCCCAGTGTCTATTTAGGCTTGGGCTTCAAGCTGTCAGTCATAAGCTAGGAAGTCTGCGTGTGCTACCTAGGGACGTCACCTAGAAGGTCTTTGGTGTATCTGAGCCTGGAAGGGTGAGGTACAAGATTTTGGAGGTACGTTTGTGTATGTAGTTTGGTTGTATCATTGTGACTGGAACTTAAATCTGCATTTAAAATTGCTGGCACGTTTGTTAGTAGACTGGTAATTACAGAACGATAAGTGGAAATGGCTGTTTTGTTATGTTTTGTCTTGATGGTCAGGGTTGCGTTCTTGGCCCGAGCTCAGTAGATTTTCAGCCCTTAAGCTGGGCATCTTCAAACCTTGATTTAGCGGATGGGTAGTTTTCCAATCACTAGTGGAAACATAATAACAGTAAATTTTGAATGCTTGTATTTTATTGGAATCTGGCATTGTCCTCTACAAAATGGTAGCGCTTTTTTTGTTTTTTTTAATTTTAGAGCGTGTGTGTGCGCACGCACGACTGGGGGAGAGGGGCAGAGGGAGAGAGAGAGATTTTTTTTTTTAATGTTTATTTTTGACAGAGAGAGACAGAGCATGAGTGGGGGAGGGGCGGAGAGCGAGGGAGACACAGAATCCGAAGCAGGCTCCAGGCTCCGAGCTGTCAGCCCAGAGCCCGACGCGGGGCTCGAACCCACAGACGGCGAGATCGTGACCTGAGCCGAAGTCGGACGCTTAACCGACTGAGCCACCCAGGCGCCCCGCAAGAGAGAGATTCTTAAGCGGGGCTAGATCTCACAACTGGGAGGTCATGACCTGAGCTGAAATCCAGAGTTGGTTGCTTACACTGGGCCACCCAGGTGTCCCAGCATATTTGATTCTCGAATATCTCAACCAACTCTTCAGAAAAGGAAATTTTTTTCAAGTTTTTATATATGGACGCAACATAAATATAATTATAGATACTAAATATAGTTATATTCTTGTGAAACTGCATTTCAGTTACAGATCAGAAGAGTAAATGTAGTCAGGCTGGTTTTTTTTTTTTTTTTTGAAACTCATTTATAAGAGTAAAATGAAATTTATTTATTTCTCAACATTATTTCATATTTTTGCATACCGTTTCCGGTGAGTTCTGAAATAATTTTCATGCCTCACATGCGACTCTTTCAAAATACCACTCAAATGATGTGTGTGTTCGGGGAAGGGCATGGGTGGTGGAACTAGAAATTTGGGACACGTCTCTGAGCTTCTGAAAATAGAAAAGATAGACTGTAAAGTGTACTAGAGCATTATCCTCTATTAGGAAGGATTTATAACTAGTTATTTTTGTTGTTAAGATTGAAAACCAGATCTTTGGCTTGTCCTTAGGGAGAATCCAACAAAGTTCTATATTTTCTTTGGTTTGGTAAGTAATTATTTACCCATTGAAATAGTTTTATATTTAAAAACAGGATTAAAAACAAAAATTATATGTGTTTATTATAGAAAATTGACAAACTGTGGGAAAGTAGATGCAACATGTTAATCAGTCAACTGGTATTCGTTGATTAGCTTCACAAATACTCATTTTTGCTGGCAGGTACGGTTATCTGGTGGGGATATGTGTCTAGACAAGGTAAAAGCCTCTGTCCCCAGGGGGCGTACGTCCTAGTAGGGGATGGAAGAGAAACATGTACCAGTAAGTCAGTTATTCTCAGATGGGTGCAAAGAAGATAAAACGTGGGGTGGGAAAGGGGCGGGGCAGGGGATGCGCTGAGGCCTGATGTGATCCGAGTAGGTAGGGAAGGGGTGAAGTTTGAGGTGACCTGAAAGATGAGGAGACAGTCACGTGAGGTGAGGAAGAAGGGTACTCAGAGTCAACAGAGCTGTTCCGAGGGCCCTGAGGTGAGAAAGCTTGTTTTGTTCAAGGGACAGAAGGCAGAAAGAAAACAGTCACCGCAGCAAACCCATAGTAAACATTCTTTGAGGTGTTCTTGTTTATAGAATTTTTATTCCTTGCTTTTAATCACATTTGCTTCGTAACATAAACATTCCCCCATTTTATGATAGATGCCATTAGTAAACATTTTTAGTTTTGCCGTAATTTCTAACTAAATTGTTGATTTACTTACCTATTCCCTGATGGCTTGTCCTTTAGTTGTTTTTGGTGGTGTGTGTGTATGTGCGTGTGTGCTTGTTTTGCTATTATAAATGTTACATCGGGCCCTTTTGGATCTAAAGCTTTTTCGTTTCTTAGAGCTCTCAGGAGGAGACATGAACTGGGACAAAGATGAATTACTTATTAATCGCCAAAATACTTTGCAAAATGGATTGTTTTTAGTTTATGTTCCAATTACCAATGTATGGAGAGAGCTTACTGTATCCTGGCCTGCATTTAAATGTTCCCTTTTTTCGAAAACATTTTTTTTATGGTGGTAAAATATGTAACGTAAAATTCACACCATGGTAACCATTTTACAGTGTACATTTGGGTGACATTAAGTACATTTATAATGTGTGACTGTCAGCACGATTTGGTTCCAGATTTCATCACCGCAAGTAGATGCCCTGTACCCATGAAGCAGTCACTTCCTGTTTCCTCCTGCCCCCGTCCCCTGCCCAGCCGTCCCCTCAGTCCCTGACAACCACCAGTCTGCATTTTGACTCTGCAGATTTGCCTATTCGGGGCATCTTATATAAGTGGAATCATAAAACATGTGGCTTTTTGTGTCCAGCCTCTCCTGTCTAGCTGAGGTCTCGGGGTCACCCGCGTTCCAGCAGGTGTCTACTTCAGTGGTTTTCACACTTTGATTCCTTTTACTCCTTTGCCGGGTATGTGGATAGGCTGCATCTCGACTGTTAGTTTATTGTAGGTAGCAATTTGGGTTGTTTCTGCCTTCGGCTGTTGTCCGTAGGGCTGCTGTGGACACATACATACAAGTGTTTGTTGGAGTGCCTCTTTCAGTTTCTTTGGACATACACCTGGGAGTGGAATTGCTGGGTCATGCGCTAAATCCACGTTCAAATTACTGGCAGTGTGTCAGACCGGTTTCTCCAGGGGCCCTACTGTTTTACGTTCTCATCAGCAATGGGCGAGAGTTCCAGTTTCTCCACATCCTGTACCGACACTTGATTTTAGGTACTGTGTATGGGTTTTTGGGTTTTATTGTGGCCATCCTAGTGAGTATGAAGTGGGACTTCGTGGTTTTTGATTCATCTGTCCCTAATAATTAATGATGTTGAATATCTTTTCATGTGCTTGCTGGTCATCTGAATCTTATCATTTTTTGATTTGAAGTTTGCATTGATGTATAACGAACGTACACAGAGAAGTACACGTCCCGAGAGTTAGCTCAGTTTTCACTGACTCAGCAGACCGGCGTAATTCGCACCGATTAAAGAGAACCCTGCTCCCCTCCTGCCCTCTCATAGTCACAGTCTGTCCCCACAGGGTAACCACTGTCTGACATGTAACCACCTAGGTTGGTTTTGCCTGTTTGGGCACGTCTGTAACTAGAATCGCAATGTTCTGGGTCTGGTTTCTTTCGCTCTAACGTCAGATTTGTGTCACTCATGCATATCGTTCGTTTTACTCTGTGAAAGGCTGCTTTGTTTGTCCATTCTACTTTCGATGAGCGTTTGCATTAAGGTTGGGATATTATAATGTCAGGAACATTTGAGGATTTGTTCTTGCCCGAGCATTCGTGTGTGGGCCAAAGCCAGCCTTCGTAGCGGTCGTCTTATAAATATTTCCTCTATTTTGTTGGTTGCCTTTTTTTCTCTTTGAATTTTAGCTCTGTTTTGGACATAAGGGAAGGTTTAAGTGGTTTCCTCGTTCCATCTCTTCGGTTACATTTTAAGCTTAGAAAGCGACCGTGTCGTCTAGCTGGAAGTCAGCTCTCTGAGTCTCGTAATCTTGGTGTGAAGTTTAAGACTGATGAAATGGAAGCACCCTTGGAAAAAAATGAGAACACGTGAGGACCGGGCATTGTTTTGTTTTCTTGCTAGATTATAAGAGTGCCCCCCAGGGTTTTTATAGTATTTATCAAAATCACAAGTTTATTTTTAACTGCATGGCGGGGCCTAAGTGACTTATTGGGGCAGGAATCAGTATTAATTTAATTCACCGGTCGTGGGGCTCTGCTAACCTTTTACTCTTTCTTGGGTAGATTGAATTAGAAAGTAATGCACGTAAATTATAGAAAATTTGAACAACACAGAAAACTTATGTAAGAAAGTGAAAATAATACCACTACTCCAGAAAAAAACACTTTCAGTGTGTATTTTTATTTTTTTTTCTTATGTAGGATTGGTTTTTTTAATTGAACATAATGTTCTATATTGTGATTCCTCCTTGGTAATGTACTGTGAATACTTTCCTGTGTAATTAAATATCGTTCTAAAGCGTGATTTTTAAAATTTAAAGCTGGATTCTAAAATGTAGTTTTTATTAAAGTAGCATATAGTTCGCGAAGTCAAATAGTAATACAGGACCTAGAATTGAAAAAAAAAAAAGGGCTTCTTAGCCCTATTCTTTTTTCCTCTAGAATCCAGGTCTCCACAGGAACCACCGCCACTTTTTCCTTGCTTCTACGGTTTCTTGGTATTTCCAACATTTAACCTGCTCCAGTTTTAGAATTTGTCTCTTGACTTCCAGTTACGGAAGGTAGGGGTTTAGTTTTTTAGCACTGTCTCCCCATGATGTATGTGTGTTTTTCTTTTCATCTTGTAGATAGTTATGTAACAAATTTTGGTTAACCAGGATTTGCATTCTAATGATTACATAAACACCATTTACAGCTCGGCTTGGTGGTGTACCATGATCACATTTACCTTGCAAAAGACTGTCTTATCTAGATTTAGTGAATCTTAGTGTTCGTGTGCTTGATTTTCCATGCACTCACTACTTACTCAGCCTCAAACTCTCCCACTGATGGTTAACTTGCCTTTTAGCACAGACCAGGCTTATTTTCTTCTTGGATACCTTTAACCTTCTGTTCCAGTTTGGACCAGTTGTTTTTGTGGCCAACTTCTTGTAGTACAATTTTCACCGACCTGGGGATTCTCTTTGCCTGTTTTTTGTCTTGGTTACCACTTGTAGCTTCCTAAGAAATGAGGCATGGGAAGCAAGTTCTTTTAGACCTCCAATATTTAAGAATACTAGAGGGGCCCTGGGTGGTGGGGGGGGGGGCTCAGTCAGTTAAACTTCTGATTCTTGGTATCCATTTAGGTCATGATCTCATGGTTTGTGAGATTGAGCACCACATTGGGGACTGTGCTGACAGTGTGGAGCCTGCTTGAGATTCTCTCTCTGCCCCTTCCCTGCTCTCTCTCTCAAAAATAAATTTAAAAAATAAACTAAAAAAAAGAGAGAATAATATCTTTTTTAAAATCTTGATTGGTAATTTGGCTGTGGCTAGAAGTCAAGGTTGGAAATTATTTTTCCTCAGAATTTTGAAGGCATCACTCCAGTGTCTTCAAGTTTCCAATGTTGCTCTGAAAAATTTGATGTCCTTCTGTTTCTCAGTCCTTTGGAAGAAACCAGTTTTGTCTTTCTGGAAGTCTTTAGGACTTGCCTTTATTCCTGGTGCTCTGAAACTTTACGTGTCTTAGTGTGAATCTAAAAAAACAGTTCATTGTGCTTGGCTTTTGATGGATGCTTCATTTATTTTTATTTTTATTTTTTTAAGTATTTTATTATTTTTAAGAGAGAAAGTGTGCAAGTGGGGGAGGGACAGAGGATCCAAAGCAGGTTCCATGCTGATAGCAGCCACCCTGATGTGGGGCTTGAACTCACGAAACATGAGATCATGACCTGAGCTAAAGTCAGATCCTCAACCCACTGAGTCACCCAGGCGCCCCTTGATGGATGCTCTAAATCTAGAAACATGTGCCCTTCGATGCTAAAGCAATTTATTATTCCTTTGGTACTGGACTGTCTGAAAAGGAAGATGTTTTGTTATGGGGTTTTGGGGCCTCTTGGACCAGTTTTTTTTTTTTAATTTTTTTAATGTTTATTTATTTTTGAGAAAGACACAGAGCGCAAGTGGGGGAGGGGCAGAGAATGAGGGAGACACAGAATCTGAAGCAGGCTCCTGGCTCTGAGCTGTCCGTGCAGAGCCGGATGTGAGGCTTGAATTCACAAACTGTGAGATCATGACCTGAGCTGAAGTCAGATGCTTAACCAACTGAGCGACCCCGGTGCCCTGGACCAGTTTTTATTATTTTCTCTTTTCTTCCTCATTTATCTTAAAAAAAATTTTTTTTTAATGTTTATTTTTGAGGGAGAGAGGGACAGAGCGTGAGCAGGGGAGGGGCAGAGAGAGAGGGAGGCAAAGAATCTGAAGCAGGCTCCAGGCTCTGAGCTGTCAGCACAGAGCCCGACGCGGGGCTCAAACTCATGAACCATGAGATCGTGACCTGAACTGAAGTTGGACACTTAACCGATTGAGCTACCCAGGTGCCCCTATATATATTTCTTCTAATAACATTCTTATTTCTCCAATGAATATCTTTATTTTCCCTTTGAAAATATTAATTATGTATAATTTGCAATCTTTCCTCTTCCCTGCATTGTCTTGTTTTATAAAAAATTTCTCCTTTCCCTCTATTTTGTTTCTTACCTTTCAAGTTAGAAGATTTCTCAAATGTTCAAGGGCGCTTGGCAGTCAGTCAGTGTTAAGTGTGGGGCTTTGTTTTTTTGTGTTTTTCTTTTGCCATGAGCTGGGAGGAGTGTTTGTGCTGTGGGGCCGCATGAATGCACCTGATCTCCAGGAGGCGGCAGCTGGCCGGGCCGGTGGCTTTTCCCTTCAGCGGACGGGGCTTCTGGCCTGCAGGCCTTGACAGGTGCTTAGTTATTCTGTTGGGTGTGTGTCAGAGGGTCTAGTTCTAGGATTGTAAGGTTATTCATGCTTATTCTGAATGGACCAGCAGTGCTTTTTAACTAACATGGTGATTCTAGGAAGTTAAATTTATGTATATTTCTAAAATGATGTAATATTTCTTTAAAAGTATCTGTAGGGGTACCAGGGTGGCTCAGTCAGTTAAGCGTCTGACTTCGGCTGAGGTCATGATCTCATGGCTTATGAGTTCGAGCCCCGCATCAGGCTCTGCCCTGACAGTGTGGAGCCTGCTTGTGATTCTCTCTCTCCCCCTCTCTCTCTGCCCTTCCCCACTTGCGGTCTCTCTCTCTCTGTCTCAGAAATAAATAAATAAACTTAAAAAAAAGTATTTGTAAAATATTTTCTTTTGGTGCTTTAGAATACTGTATCTAGAAGGAGCATGTTTTCTTTAAAACCGGGGGACGTCATTTGTAGGTTTTTACAGCGTTCAGTATTTGTAGAGTAAGAGCACTGTATCAGCCTGCTGCCGCCGCTGTAACAAAATGCCACAGGTGGTGGCTGAAACAGAAGTGTGTTTTCTCACAATTCTGGGGGTCGGAAATCTAAGACAAGGTATTGGCAGGTTTGTTTTTTTCTGATGCTTGTCTCCTCTGCCTGCGGTCGGCCCCCTTCTTGCCGTGTTCGCACTCTCTTCCCTTTTTGTCCTCATCTTTTCTCAGAAGGATTAGGGCCACCAGTATGGTCTCTTTTTACCTTAATTACCTCTCTAGAGACCCGTCTCCACATACAGTCACATTCTGAGGTGCTGGGGGTTAGAACTCCAACAGATGGACTTTTTGGGGGGATACAACTCAGCCCCTAACAAGTATTTTCATGATCTCTTGTGCTTTGAAAGCGGTATTCTTTCATTTTTAATATACATGTTTTAAGTATGTTCTGGATGTCTTTTACTGATTTTATTTCATAATATCAGTTCTAATACCATGGGAGAAAGGAATGTATTGGGGTGACATCCTGGAAATAGCATGGGCTTTGAGGTAGAATATATAAGGTCTGGTGTGAAGATTAGCCTTGCCTTGGACCGGTTCCCTGAATTACTTAACCTGAGATTTGCTCCCAAATCTGTGAAGTGAGAGCAACAGTACATTACAGGGTGATTGTCAGGAAATAAGGGATGATGTCTGTAAAGGTGCCAAGCATAGAGTTGACTGTAAGATATTCTCTTTGTATTGGTCTTTCTTTTTTCCTAAAATAGGTGTTTTGTATCCTATTTTTCCCTATTTAATATTTAAAAAGTCAACTTTAAATATAGTATAGATCCATATTATTTAAAAAATTGCTATATGCGTGTCTGTTCACGAGTGACTGAATATCTGCAGTTTCATGAGATCTTTCATGCTTTCAAAGCACAAGAGATCATGAAAATACTTGTTAGGGGCTCAGTTGTATCCCCCCCAAAAAGTCAGTCTGAAAATGTGTTCACCTAGTTGGTCCCATGTTGGAATTTTCCATCATCCAGAGGGGCTGTTGGTTTAGCATTCTTTTTTTTCTTTTTTTTTAATTTTTTTAACGTTTTTATTTATTTTTGAGACAGGGAGAGACAGAGCATATACAGGGGAGGGTCAGAGAGAGGGAGACACAGAATCCGAAGCAGGCTCCAGGCTCTGAGCCGTCAGCACAGAGCCCGACGCGGGGCTCGAACTCATGGACCGTAAGATCATGACCTGAGCCGAAGTCGGACGCTTAACCGACTGAGCCACCCAGGCGCCCCGGTTTAGCATTCTTATATGTATATACACACTTACCTTAAGTAACGTGCTTGTAAACAATGTAATTGGCTGAGTCTCTGCCTGTCTACATTTCAAAGACTCTTGATTTATAAGGGCAAATAGCCCTTGGAAATGGTTGTACCATTTCACTTTTATCAACAAGGTAGGCCCCTTTCCCACATTGACACTATCAGGGTTTAAAAGGATATCTTGTTTTACTTTGCATTTCTTTGCCATAGAGAACTTGAATATTTTTCATCTCTGTCCATTTTCTCTAAATGTTTTATGAATTGTCCATTTTTATATCAGGGCATTTGTTTTTATTGATTGATCTCTCCTTTCCACAGCTTCTAGATCTGTCTTGTTTCATAGTTGAAAACACTATTGCTCTTTTTACGTTTCTTAGAATGTTTCATCACACGGATGAAGAAGTTGGAATGAAAAAGATCCAATTTATACACACTTGGTGGTAGTTTGGGGAAGCACCCTGGGCTCAGATGGCTCTTGTTTGAATCCTGGGCTATGGCTTCGTACATTTATAACCTTAGGCGAGTGGTTTCATGTCTGAGCCTCAGTGTCCTCATCTGCAAAATGGGGATAGCAATAGTACCTACTTCTGTGAATTTTGTGAGAATTGAGTATGACATGGTTGTGAAGCTCCTGTCCAGGTAGTGAGTGAAGCTAACCGTGAACTTGGCTGTCAGCCTTCGAATTAGTTAATGGCTGGGGGTAGAGTCCTTGATTCAGTGTTCTTCGTTTCTGGCATCCTTAACCTTCTCAATAGAAATCTCATTAGCATTTGATAGAATTTAAGAATTTTAAATAGTATTTATCATTTTTCACTTCAAGACAGAGTGTGTTTCCACCTAATGTAGTTAGTGTTAAAATTATTTCTCGAATACGATCTATTTAGTTGCTTTTGCTTTTCTAATTCTGTGATGCTAGTTTAAAACCAGTATACGGTTAAGCGTCCGACTTTGGCTCAGGTCACGATCTCGTGGTTTGTGAGTTCGAGCTCCATGTTGGGCTTTGTGCTGACAGCCCACAGTCTGGAGCCTGCTTCAGATTCTGTGTCTCCCTCTCTCTCTGCCCCTCCCCCACTCACGCTCTCTCTGTGTCTCAAAAAATGAATAAACATTAAAAGAAAATTAAAAAAAAAGAAAAGTAAAACCAGTATAGGACAGAGGACTCCTGTTGTAACTCTGCATTGGTTTTCAGTGGAGATCGGTAACCTGTGTTTGTGACGGTGCTTGCGTTTTTTAAGGTTATAATTTGGTATTTCCTATTTGCATTTCAGAGATGAACAAGCATTTGATTGCTCTGGGTTCATATTTTTGGAATTGTTTTTCTCTTGTGTAGATTTTCTTTCAGAAACCCTGAGAGAAATCAGCACGGTAGGGTGACATCATCCCCTTTGGGTATAAATTGTCTAACCCTGGACAGCCCCTCCTGTAATGTCTAATTAATGTTGACAAAAGTATGCTTGCAGCCATTTTGTGATCTTTTCACTTAGGGCTTGCCTAAACAGTCTGAATTATGCTTATTTTCAAGTCTTGTGTTTTCCCCATTTAGAAATATATTGTGCTTTTTTGTGATACTCAGCTGAATACAAAAGGAGGCTTTCTACTGTTTGGTCTTATACATGTTGTTATTAACATAGTCCAGTGTTGCATGTTAACACGTAGGATTTATAAACACTGGTGGTATTTCCAGTGGGTAAACTGTGTGTAGCTCTCCCTTGTTCAGTAGCAGCCAGTGCGGGTTTCCCACCAGCTTGTTTGTGCTCCTGCTTGTAGGAAGCTCTGATTTCCCCTCTGGCTCCATTTGTCCCTTCTCTCCCAAGGCACTGACATGGTCTGAAGGAAAAAAGGAACAGTAGTAACTTCATTGGCCAAAAATGGTAAAAAGAGTCTGGACTTTAATTTGCCTGGAATGCCCCCTAAGAGTTGGGTGTTTTCACAATGAAGGGACAAGGCATTCCTGTTTTTATTGTCCACCACTAAAAATTGCTTAAGATTCTGAGTTTATTCAGTGCGATGGATGACTTAATATTTTACTCATAACGTTGTACTGTTACTGAAAGTTTTTTGGCATACGCACAACTTTTTGCTTATTAGCAGTTTTTTTTCTAGCAGAAATTTCTAGCAGAACTTTCTCACAGAAAGTTTTACATTGTATTATAGTTGAAAAAAATAACATTGACCCCTTACAACCTGATACGTGAAAGGCGTTTTGGTGGTTATTTTCATTTGTTTTATGTGACACATTTCTGATTTGACCATAATCTTGTTTCTTTATAATTCTAAGTGACTGACAATTTTTAATTTGACCATTCAGTCCCATAGCCATTTGCTACTTAAGTTGTTGAAATTTTATATAAAGTGATTTCATTTTTTTAAAAATGTTTATTTATTTTTGAGACAGAGAGAGACAGAGCATGAATGGGGGAGGGTCAGAGAGAGAGGGAGACACAGAATCTGAAACGGGCTCCAGGCTCTGAGCTGTCAGCACAGAGCCCGACGCGGGGCTCGAACTCACGGACCGTGAGATCATGACCTGAGCCGAAGTCGGACGCTTAACCAACTGAGCCACCCAGGCGCCCCTAAAGTGATTTCATTTTTATGTTTTTGTTTATTGGCTGATGCTATGATTTTTTAAAACTTTACGTTTGGTAAATACAAATGTCATCCTTAATGTAGTTTTCCATAGTCCTTTTGATTTATATGCCCTGAGTGTTGTCTTTGAAAATGAGAGTGACTCATGGCACTAGGGACGAACTTTAGGATTTACAGAACTGCATTTTGGAGAAAGAGAAAAGCAAGGTTCTATTTGAAGGTGTACTTTGTCCACTTTTCTCTAATTTAGAGTATTATATAATTAAAAATAATTTTATGGGAGCTGCAAGCTATGGTATCTTAAGTCATTTCAGGGGTTGTTCCCTTTAATAGTTTCCTAGCTTATAAACATGTACTTTGAACTCTAGTAAAGAACTGTATGTGTTGTTAAAAAAAATCCTGTGAGGTTTCAAGAAGTTCCGCATCAGGGCACCTGGGTGGCTCAGTCGGTTAAACGTCCAACTTCGGCTCAGGTCATGATCTCGTGGTTCATGAGTTCGACCCCCACGTCAGGCTCTGTGCTGAGAGCTTGGAGCCTAGAGCCTGCTTTGGATTCTGTCTGCCTCTCTCTCTGCCCCTCCCCACTCATGCTCAGTCTCTGCCTCTCAAAAATAAATAAGTGTTAAAAAAAAAAAAAAGTTCCACATGTAATCTTAAGTGTTAAATTATTTACCTAATTTTTCTTAGGGAAAATGATTGTTTTCAGGTAGAGTCCACAGTTTGGACAGTTAAGAACCATTGATTAAACAGTCCATTTTTTGGCCATTGATTTGAGATGCCCTTTTAGCCTTTATTAAGTCATCATTTCATTCTGTGTCACAGAGAAAGTTCCCATTTTTTCTGTGTGGCCCTTGTGCTTGGGCTCACACTTTGCTGTTCTCACTGTTGCATCTAGAATTTAATAGTATGTCTCACTGCCTGATTGTGCAAGTTTATTCTTTTTCAGCTTGATTTAGGTGTTGCATTATTTTTGCATAAATAGCTTAATTTATTGAGCTTCTTGAAGAAGCTGACTAAGGTTTGAGATTGCATGAAATGTACAGATTTGGTGGGGAATGGACTTCATCGGTTCTTTTAGCTAGATGGGCGTGTCACTGGCCATGGTGCCAGCTTGCTCTCTTCAGGTGAGCTCTCTTTCCTTTTTCTGTGTTGGCCAGTACAGTCTTCTGTGACTCACCGGAAGCAGGGGCTCGGCTGAAGTTTCTCTGTATTTGTTGTGGGCTTTTGTGGTATATATAACCTTTACCAAAAGGAGGAAATTCTCCTCTGTTCTTGGCTTGATAAGATTTTAAAATTACTAAATAGACTCCTTCAAATTTTCTGCTTCTATTGAGGTAGTCATGTTTTTTCTTTTTATCTTTTAATATGGAGAATCTATTTTTTTTAAATTTTTTTTTAATGTTTATTTATTTTTGAGACAGAGAGAGACAGAGCATGAACGGGGGAGGGTCAGAGAGAGGGGGAGACACAGAATCTGAAGCAGGCTCCAGGCTCTGAGCTGTCAGCACAGAGCCCGACGCGGGGCTCGAACTCACGGACCGTGAGATCATGACCTGAGCGGAAGTCAGACGCTCAACCGACTGAGCCACCCACGCGCCCCCTATTTTTTTTTTTTTTAAGTACACTATTGGATCTGTTTGGTCTGTAATTTATATACCTACTTTTGTAAGTGAATTAGCCTGTAACTTTACCTGGTTTTTGAAGTGAGATCACGGTAGCCTGATAAAATGATTTAGGCAGCCTTTGGTCTTTACTTTCTGAACACACTTGTTTAAGATAAGAATACTTTCCTCATTAGGTAAAACTTGATAGAATTTACCTAATAAAAATAGTCTCAGTTTGTGTTGGTGTTGTCTGGTGTGTGTGTGTGTGTGTGTGTGTGTGTGTGTGCATGTGTGCGTGTGAGTGGTGCATGTGTGGTATGTGTGATATGTGTCTGTGTGGTGTGTATGTGGTGGGTGTGAGTGTGAGAGGAACATTGCCATTTCAGTTTCTTTAATCTTTTGATGTGTTTTTTGATCTGTTTTTCTTTCCAATCTATTCAAATTTTCTATATTTTCTTGTGACAATTTTGGCAGTTATTTAGATTAGGCATTCAGTAGTGTTTAGTTAAAATTCCTGTGTTAGGAAAATCCAGTTAGTTCCCTACTCTTGGGTTGTCTTTCTCTTTTTCTTGATCACTCTCAGCAGCCTGTTGTCTGGCTTATTAGCATCGACCAGGAACAGGTTTGGTGGTGTTGATTTCCTCACTTGTTCTTTTGGTCTAAATTTGCATTGGTTTCTGCCTTTCTTGTGATTTCCTTCCTTTTTATTCCTTTGAGTTTTCTCTTTTGGTTTAAGATTTTTTACCTTTTCTATTTTCTGATAAATGTGTTTAAAGCCACACATTTTCCTCTTCAGTTCCACCTGTTCCGCCTTTGCTCTAACAGCTGTTTACTAAATGTTTCTTAACTTTTATTGATTTCGTCTTTAACCTCAGGGTTATGTAATTATACTTTCTGGTTTCCAAATTTGGGAATTTTTTGATACTTATTTTGTTATACATTTCTGATTTCATTGTATTATATCAGGGCGTAATCTATAAAATAGACTCTTTGGCATTTAACAAGGTGTCCTTTTTTCCAATACAGCGTTTATTTTTATAAATGTTTCAGATATGCTAGAAAAACTATGTATTTTCTCTTTGGAGTGGCATTCTGTGTACTTCCAGTTTGAGCCTTCTAATTGTGTTGTTCAGGACTTTGATATTTTTGCTTATATTTTGTTTGCTTGATTTGTCAGTTCTGAGCAGTAGGTTAAATTAAGAATAATTGTTGATTTTCTTCCTACAGTTTTGTTAGTTGTTAGGTATATTTTGAGGCATGTTGTTTAAAGTGAATTTGTTCATGGTAAATAGATCTTACTCTCCTGTTTTCATCAGTGTGTAACCTCTTTATTTATTTTGACATTTCTCTGAATTTACTTTTTTGGGAAAGACTTCAAAGTTACAAGAATGTTACAAAGAAAATTAATGTACTTGTTACATAGATTCACCAGTTAATACTTTTTCATATCTGCCTACCTTACAAGAGCATTCCTGTGCTCTACTCCCCAAGTATACTCCCCTTGTATATTTGTGTGTTGGGTACAGCCTTTGAGAGCTGCACGCAGCCCCACCAATGTGACAGCACAGGCACTTGCTTCTGTCACACAGCGAAGTCATCCCGCTGTAGGTGTTTAACGCTGATGCATGATGTCTAATGTACTGTCTTCACCCAGATTTTCTTAAGTTTACCAGTAAGTTCATTACTGCTCTTCCCCTCCGTCCATTCACCGGTTACATCTCATCCGGTCTCTTTGGTTTCCTTTAATCTAGATTCTTAAAACCATTCTTCAGCCTTTCCTCCCCCTTTCTTGCCATTGCCATTTTGAGGAATCCTGGCCAGTAGCTTTGTTAAATGCTCATTATTTTGGATATGTTCGATTGTTTCTGCTTGAGTGTATGTGGGCTAAACATTTGAGGCAGGAATATTACATAGCGACGTTGTGTTCTTTCCAGCCTGTCACGTGGAGCCCCGTGATGACCTTTTTCTCCAGTTCTGGGATGTTAGGTTTGATCATTTTGTTGACATGGTGCGCGTGCATCACGTCTCTTTGTTACAAAGGCCTCCGTGACGCTCTGTTGTTATTAATAAGTCTGTGGGGTGATGCTTTGAGACGGAACGAATGGCCAGCATCTCCATCTCAGTGTTTGGCATCCACTGATTTTTGCTTGAATCAAACATTATCATCACAGTTAAGATGGTAGTTTTCTGTCAGTTATCTTTTTATTCTGTTAACTGCCATGCCTCTGTATTTTGCTTTATATTTTATTGGGTATTAAGACTGCTTTTCCAGCCTTTGTCTTTAATTTACTTTGCTTTTATTCTTTTTCACCCCTCTCTACTCTTCCCGCCTTCCACTGGATAGGTGGACTTTTCCCCTTTGGTTTGAAAGTTATACTTTGTGTGCCCACGAGTGAGTGCCATTGGCTCTTAAAACGTGTATGTTTGTTTACTTTCGTTGGTTTTAAAAATTTACCAAAGACTGTATCTTCTCTAATGAGACAAGTACCTTATTACACGTGATGGTCTTGGTGAGGCCTCCCTTCTCCCGTTGAAGCTCCTGCTGATGTAGGACTTTTAGTGCCTTTTGTTATGGATACACCTTCTGACTGTCTTTCTTTTTTCCCTTTTTCTTTCTCCCTTTCTTCGTCCTCTTCTTCCTTCCCTCCTCCCTTCTCACTTTCTTGTTCCCTGTGTGCTTTTGTGTAGGTTTTTCTTAGACGGCAGCAGGAGATGGTATGTTTTATAGTCTCTTTTTAAATGATTAATCATTAAAAATAAAGTTTCGGTACTTGGGGAGTAGAGCACAGGAATGCTCTTGTAAGGTAAACACCTTCCTTCTCTCTTAACTGCCCTGCCCGGAATGTGGCTGTAGTAAACTCTGTGTGAGGGGTTTGGGTCCAGCTGCACGCTCTGTGGTAGGTTCCCTCAGTCCTTCGCAGCTGCTACCGTGTCTTTAAAAAGCCATCAAGACACTGACCTTGCAGAGGTTTGTGAAGGTTAAGGTCATTTGGAAGCATAGAACTAGATAATGCTGATACCGTACTTGTAAAAAACATTAAATAGAGGGAAACTCTTTATGCCACCGATTAAAAAGATTTAAACAAAAAGTTAAACAGCTTAACTTTAGATCTGGGTTGCCACAGACTATGATCTTAGAACATACCTTGTAGGCCTTATGAGTCGTTTATGAAAATGTGTTCAGATTTAGGGTAGCAAAGGGGTCCACCCAGATGGCATGCGGGGTTTCCTTGTCACATGTCTTCTAACATGGAACAGGTCCTTGACCTGTTGGACGAAGACAGATTATTCTGTATAGCGTCCTCCAGCTTGGGTGACAGGCTGGGTTTCAGGGTTAAGCTGGTCCCGGGGCACTACCTTTACAAAACAGAGTCTCTCTGGGTAAAGATTCACACTGTCATGCGTCCCTGGGAGAATCTTTGCTCTTTTGCGGACCAGAAGCACACACGAGTGGTTGCTGTGAGTAGGGGTGGTGTCCAGGGTGTGACTGGAGAGCTGCTCTGGTCTTTTTCAAGAGGGAGAAAGCAGGGGAGATACGGAAGGTGGGGGGAGGTTCCCGTGAGTCTTGTGCCCCAGGTGCTCATTGAAATGACAGAAATGGTGCCACGCCAGCTGCCAGCTACGGCGCTTGTTCACCTGATGTGCCGTGTTCCTCTCACTGGTCAGGTATTTCATTTTCATGAGAACATGTAGAGCGAGTCCAGTCTTAGGTGGCAGCTGTGCGAGGAGTTGCCTGCCAGCTGCCGCCTGCGAGAGAAGCCCTTTGCCACCGGGTTGCATCTGGATCACCTGCCTATGTTTTTATTTAGTGGCTTTTGAAGAGAAATGGCTGTCTGTCTAGTAGATCCAGTTTTTAACTCTAATCCTAGACCAAGTAAGTTAAATTTCCTGGAAATTGTCGTAACTAATTTAGAGTAGCATAACAGGCTAAATCACTCATTTCAGGCTTAATAATTGGACAAGACTGTGTGTAGTCTTTGTTCTTGTAGTAGAATTTAAGTGCTACTTGATAAATTTAAATAGTTAAACTTTTTGAAAAAGCTTCATTTGAAGCCAGATCTGCCCCCTCCCGGCCCCGTCTTAGTCTGCAGCTGTATGGACAGCATCACTAGGGCTGTGTGTGGTCCTGCTATTTTGTGATACGACTTGGGTGACTTCAGGAGTCCTTCTGTTATAGAGATCAGGAAATCATAGCCCAGAGAGAGCTGAAGTGCCCCTGAGCCCCCTGGACCCCCTGCTGATCCAGCCCAGGGGCTGACTGGTCGAGGGACCAGTCGGACAGGTTTGCTGGGTTACACCTAAGTGTAAGTCCCTGTTGTGATGGTCACCGAGGGGAGAAAAGTATCTGAATATTGGGTTTTTCAATAAGGAGTGCTTCGTGTGAGATGGAGCCATCTGTCTGTCTCACTAGCGATGGGACTTGCAGAATAACAGTATTAAAAGGTGACACGAACCTTTTGCAGTTTAAGTGGCTTATGAGGTCATTGGAGCAAAGACGAAGTAAGCCGGCTTCAGAAAAGTCTTTCTCCGTCACAGTTGCGGGAGGGCCGAGAATTATATCAGGATACTGAGGAAGCTATAGTTTCTAAATTTTTAGCCAAAAAGAATATCCTCTTTAGTAGAAGGGAAATAATAATAAAACGATTATTCTAAGTGCAGTTAGATGCAGGCATTACGTATCTTGAAGAAAAAAGAGGACACTTCTAAAATTAAAATACGGCCCAAAACATTTTTATTTTTTATGAATTGGATTATGCATCATTTTGAATGCTGCCTTCTGCTAAATTACTTTAACGTGAATTAGGTTCAGTGATATTCCTAAATGCTAGATGAAATTCATTTAATGTTTGAACTTTATATTTTTAGATGTACTATGAAAATCCCACAGCTGTGCTTGGAGATGCTGTGAATGACAGAGGAATAAGATCAGGGTTTGGGACCTGTGCCAGTTGGTAGTCAGCTGCCACACATGGAAAAGATTAAGCTAACAGACGAGAACGTGGCAGAAACATCATACATTAGAATGTTCTGGGTAGTGTGTGGTATTTTAGGTACCCATTTGTCATGACAGAGCACGTTTCGTGATTCGGAGACTGTTGGGGAGCCGGGAGTACCTTCCCCTAATTTTGCTGGGAGTAAAGTAAGATCGGCCACCTACTCGTGTCAAGATGTGACTCGTGATCTGATGAGTAGAAATACTTAGTTTGAATCTTTGTGCCATGATTAGTGTGGTAGTTTTAAGAGTGAGTTGCTCCCAAGCTTCAGTGGCATAGACCTGATACTGTAAATGTTGAGTTTTCTGTATGCCTGTTTTTCCTAAATTGTATCAATTCTGGATGTTTGGATAGTGCATTTTCCCTTGATTTCAAATACGGAGTTGTAGGTTATTTCTGTGAAAGTTGATCTCTAATTTTGTAAAGTCTGAGAAGATTAAAATAGTGGTTGTCCAGTGTTTCACGTGGGCGTGGTAAATTCATTTGCTCATTTGACATTCGGCAAACACTTGACCATGCTTCATGTATTAACATTGTGGATAGAGGTGCTGCCAGGACACCCCGCTGCCCTGCCACCCCTTCGGGTCAAAGAATCGTTGTAACACAGTGGGAATCATCGGTGGTAGGATTATTCCTAGACTGACTTCTGTGACCCCTGCAGGCCTGCTGGAGGGGCGGCCCAGTGGATGTGAACGGGGAGAGGAGACTGAGCGGTAACAACTAACGAGATGATGAGACGAGGAAGGCTTTCCGCTTCCGCACGGCCGGCAGTAAATAGCATGCTGAACGGAACGGAGAAAAGAGAGACTGGTGCCTCCGTGGGCATGACGAGGTTTAGTAGATTGTGATGATGGGATTTCATTGAAGAAATCCCAGAAACAGATTCTGTGCTGTGCTTGAAAGTGTCGTCGGTGAGGGGGCGCCTAGGGGGCTCAGTCAGTGGAGGCTCTGACTCTTGATTTTGGCTCAGGTCAAGATTCCAGAGAAGCAGTGTGTTTGGTTCTCAAGATGACAGAATCATCTTTCTATTCCTAGCCTTACTTGTACTTTTTTTTTTTTTTTTTAATGTTTACTTATTTGAGAGTGAGCAAGTGGGCAGGGGAGGGACAGAGAGAGAGAGAGAGAGAGAGAGAGAGAGAGAGAGAGAAGAGAGAATCCCAAGCAGGCTCCTCACTGTCAGCTCAGAGCCCAGCATGGGGCTCAATCTCATGAACCATGAGATCATGACCTGAGCTGAAATCAAGAGTCGGAGGCTGAACCGACTGAGCTGCCCAGGCGCCCCTGTCTCACCTGAACTTTTATTGTGCACATACTCCTTTCAGCTTCTTAATGCAGACCAAAGAGAATTTTTACAGCTGATACCAGGCAAGGTGTGTAACTAGGTTACCACTTTGGCAGGTGCCAGTAAACAGTCTTGCCTGCAAAGAAACCATTGACTGTTGGGGTGCCTGGGGGGCTCAGTCGGTTAAGCGGCCGACGTCAGCTCAGGTAGTGATCTCACGGTTCGTGAATTCGAGCCCCACGTCAGGCTCTGTGCTGACAGCCTGGAGCCTGCTTCGGATTCTGTGTCTCCCTCTGTCTCTGCCCCTCCCTCACTTGTGTTCTTTCTGTTTCTCTCTCAAAAATAAACACTGTAAAATTATAAAAAAAGAAACCACTGATTGTAATATAACTCCGCTTTGCCAGTAGTATCAGAAAAGCACAGCACTGAGGCCTTTTTGTCCAGCACCTTCTTTTTAAACACGTAATAGTTACCATTCCACCTTGTTTCAACATTTTGTGGAAGCACAGGACAAAACATGCCCAAATCTCTTGAACGGCATGCAGTTCGTATCGGGCTGAAGACCCTTGGTACAAGTGGGCCGCTGTTGTTCAGATTATAGCCAGTGATTCTCTTCGATCCTGCGGTGCTGTAATTCCTCTCTGAACACACCGCTGAAGTGTGTGAACAAAACATCGTGCTAGTGACTCCTGAATCCCTCTTTGCTTCTGTCATGATACTCTGTTGTCAGTGACAGTCACATGACTTTTGTGCGGGCGCTCTCCTACCCTCGCGGGGACAGGCCATGGTATGCAAGATGAATGTGGCGTACTTACCTGGAGGTCAGTTTTATCGAAAGGCTTTTGGGGGAGCATCATATTAAAATAAAACAGGTTGGATGATGGAGTGAATTGCAGAATACTCATTAAGTTTTAATATGAAACATGAAACTTGCAAGAAATGTGTTTGCCGTGGGCTCTCCAGGGCTCGCAGACTGGTGTACGTTATTGAAGGTCCGCTGTGTGCCGTCTCACATAATCCTCGGATAGCCGTTTCTGTTGTTCCTGCTGTGTGCAGTCCCGTGGTCTGGTTCGCAGAACTGAAGCGTGCCGACCTTGCCTGATCTAGCTAACCGTGCCAAGTGGTCTGGTGTGTCGCGTTTAGGGCCCGGACTCCTGGTGCGTATGCAGGAGCCTTACACGGGAAAGCGGTGAGGACGTGCTTTCCCAGCTGCAGAGGACAGGCCAGAATTCAGGCCAGAATTTCGCAACATAGGAAATAGTTTTGAGCAGGAGTCGGCAGCTGGCGCATATGAACGTTCAAGAAATACTCTGGGAAAATTGAGGGTTTCCTTAGGATGATGATTGAAGCAGGCTCAGGAGGCCATCTGCCAGCGGGAGCAGCATCAGGTCGTAATCCATTTAGTTTGACCAAGTATCTGAGGTACTACGGTGTCATGTAGACATACGTCTAGTTTTGAGTTGACTTTTCATTCAAATATTAAACATTAACAAAAAGCACCTTCTTAGGACCCAGAGCACCCATAACCCTGGCTGAGTCACACACGGTGGCCGATCACGTAAATAGAAACAAGCGTGCGACGCTTCAGGGCCATCGTGAAGTCCCGGCCCTATAAGTGGCCGCCCAGCCTTGGTAGCTGCCCATAAAACAGCAGCCCCGGGATGAGCAGAGACAAGGAAGGCCCCGGTGATCACAGATGGTAGGAAGTTGGCCGGGCTCCGTTCACGCACGCCCACACCGGCAGAGTGGGAAGTCCCGATTTTGCACCTGTCGGAGGACGGCTCCACGCCCGCGGTGGGTCTTCAGGTTGTCGGCACGTCACACGTGAAGGGTGCACGGTGGCAGTTTGGTCGTGTTGCGCTCACCTGTGATTCTGGAACCCCGTCGAGTTGCTATCCTCCTTTGCCACAGTGCCGTTGCTGCAGTTCTAATAACGGATGGTGTTACGGAGTAGTCCCCGTGTGCCAGGCCCTTGAAGTGCTTGACGCACATGGTTTCATTCTCAGAACCGTTCTACGAGGTGGGTACTACTATGATTTCACTTTAGAAATGTGGAGGCGGAGGCTCTGAGAGGCTAAATAACGTGTTTGGGTCCACAGTTGTGTGAATGGAGTCCTCAGCTGGCAGCGAGGTTCACACCCATGCTCTGTGCATCTGAAGACACCCGCTCCCTACAGTTTGCCACTGATGTTACGATTTCGGAAGGAAATCGGAAGCCTTGTTAACTGCGGGCTCTGTGAGGAAGAACGATATGGTTTGTGTAGCGATGGTTTTGGTAACGTATACTTAGCGGTAGTTCTGTAATGAGGAAATCTGAGATCTCAGTGTCATCTGGTCTTAACTACAGAAGTGGTGTGGTTATGTGAATGAACCGTCTTCAACAGTTTACCTGAAAGTGACATTAGTTAAACCAGCAGAAATGTGGCTCTCTTTTGTAAAAGTCCTGCTTAAAATACTCTTAACTAAAGTCTCCTAGGGAGCAAAGTGGCACGTTCCATCTTGCAGGTAGTGTTTGGAGGCCTGTCCTTGTCCAGGGCGTGCTGATGCTGGGCCGGGAGGCAGACATGGAGCCCCGCAGCAGCAGGAGACAAGGATGCGCCAACTCCGTGGCTGCCTGGCCGAAGGAGGAGGGGCCGGGAGAGACGCTTGGGTGGCGCCGGCCAATGCAGAAATGGCAGTCGGAGCAGCCCTGCTCTTTCTAGCTGGGGCCGGACTGCAGGGGGTCTTCGGTGTCCGTCAGCTGGGATGGAATAGAGGGAGGAGTACTTAGGGCGGGGAAAGCAAAGAGGGGGTGTTCTGAGGTTTGTTGGGGACATACTAGGCAGTCGTCCATGTGGGTTTGGAGCTGAGGAGAGAAGTATGGGCTGTAAATACCTGTATGGTGCTTACTCACAGCTACTGCTGAAACTGTCTCCACGGGTGTGTGCGTGTGTGTGTGTGTGTGTGTGTGTGTGTGTGTGTGTGTGTGTGTGTAGTGAGAACAGGGGAGGGGACCAGTCATTATACTGCTGCCAGACTATTTTCATCTACACATTGTTTCTAAACTGTTCCCGTTTAAAACTTTTAGAATTCTTATTTGAATGGATATGGAGAAATAAAGCATGCCAGTCTTTTGTCTTTTCTTTATGTTAACAAAGATTTTAAAACGTACCGTGTCACATAATTGTCATTATGGGTGTGAAGTGTGTGCATAATTAGCTCCTTTACAGAGAATGCTGCACAGGCATGAGCCCTGGGTTAACCCCCTTACCCAAAAGTTTGTCGTGAGAAATTTCAAACGTACGAAACAGTTGAAAGAATTGTTCAGTGAAAATAAGTACACCCACAATCCAGATTCCGTTAATGTTTTTTTAACATTGTTTGGGATTTTAATTTCAGCAGTATGAAATGTATATGCTTACTGGATTTTGGCACAAATGTGAAGAAAAATTACATGTGGTTATATCTTTTTTCTTCTTTAATTGAGATACAATTGACATACTGGTTTCATGTGAACAGCATATAATGATTTGATGGATGTTTATACCATGAGACGATCACCATAGGAAGTCTAGTTAACATCTGTCACTATGCACAGTTATAAATATTTTTTCTTGTGGCGAGAACTTTAAGATCTCCTGTCTTGCCCACGTTCAGGTGCACAATACGTTATTAACTATATTTGTCATGCTGGGACTTCTTTATAACTGCAAGGCTGTACCTTTTGACCCCCGCCATATCTCACCCCTCCCAACCTCCTGTCTCCGGCAGCCACCTGTCTGTCCATTCATCTTTTCCTGTATTTATCACATATCTATCCACTTATACGTGTGTGTATAAATTGCTTATTTAGATGTATGTCACTAGTTGCTAGCGCACTGCTCAAGGACTTCAGTATGTGTATCATTAACCAGGGTCCAGCAATAGTTTTTCTTCCTCTTGTGGCAAAACCGTTGGGAGAGTTTTGACAGACGCAGAACATGCTGGGAGGCAGAAGGCAGCGTTCCTTGAGGTCCCTTCCCATGTCATCCCCACTCTCGTCCCTCTCCTGCACAGGTAACCGCTGTTCTGATTTATTTCTGCTATCGATGAGCGTTTCCCGTTCCAGAGCGTCATTTGTTAGCAGTCACAAAATGCGTCCCCGTGTGTAAGTCTTCCTTCACGGCGGATGTGTGTGCCATTCACCTGCGTTGTTGCAGGTATCGGCCTTTCCTGCTCGGTGACACGGCATTGTGTGAATGCACCACAGTTACCGTTTTCCTGTTGCGGGATATCCGGGCACTTTCCAGGTCTTGGCGTCACCTAGCATTGGGATTGTAGGGTCAGAGGGTAGACACGTGTTGAGCTCTGTGAGCAGGTGCCGCACGGCCTTTCGGAGTTCCCGAGGCATTCGTGTGTGAAGGCCACGGTCGGGCCGCATCGTAGCTATTCGGGGGGGCGGGCGGTGGTATCTCATTGTGATTTCCATTTGTGTTTCCCTGAGGACTAATGATGTTTAGCCCTTTTCTGTGGATTTCCTGACCGTTTATATATCATGTTTACATCATGTTTATCACGTTTATATATCATGTTCTATCTGTTCCAGTTATTTGCCCAATATTTGATGGGTTATCTGTCCTTTAATTGCATACGGTTTCTGACTTCCAGTGGTTCAGCCGAGGACTTTCTGGCTTTACAGTGGCCCGAAAACATACTTGTAGCTTTGAATCTTGATCTTTTCCCAGGCCGGCGGCGTGCAGGGCTGCTCTCTGGCGGTGCTGGGCAGCGGCCTGGAGCTCCCCTGCAGCTACACCGTCGGGGGGCAAACGATGGACGCAGCCATGCTGTATCCACACGGCGTGCTGGGCCTCACTTTTTGTACGGCGTTCAGTAAACTACGTGAGATACTCGACGCTTTGTTGTCAAACAGGCTTTGTGTTGGAGGATTTGGCCCACCCGTAGGCTAGTGTCAGTGTTCTGAGCACGTGCGCGGTGGGCGGGGCCACGCGGGATGTTCCGTAGGCTGAGTGTGCTAGGTGCATTTTGACTTAAAAAATATCATTATCAGGACGTAATAACCTCATCCCGTCATAAGTGGGTGGAGGATCTGTATTTAGTTGCAGGAGTTTTAAAAATAGAACCTGGATACATGTCAGGCTTATGTTTTGCTGATTTTTCCTCCTCTGAGCCTTGCTTTCCTCCCTCCTTCCTTTCTTTCTGTGATAGCTTTACTGAGATCTAGTTAGTGTTCATACGTGTGCATTTTCTTAAAGGTGTGTGTTTGGATGGGAGTAAATTTTAACTTGCCGACTTTTTTCTTCCATGGTTTTTGCTGAAACTTCGCCTGTCCCCAGTTCACTGGACACTCTGTTTCCATCTAAAACCTTTCTATGTTGAGCTTGTTTGTTTGAGTCGATGATACATCTTGAATTAATTTTTTTGGTGGCAGGAGGTATGGATTGACATTCATGTTTTTCTGTCCTCTGGTCCCAGTTGTTTCTGAAGAAAAGTCCATGGTCATCTGAATTATGTGTAATGTTTCATTTTTTTTCTGGTGTTTCAAGCGTTTCTCTTTATCTTGGGCTACCATATGCCTGCCTGTGGTTATTCCCACATCTTTTACACTTGTTTTTGTTTTGGTTCCAGACTCTTCTTGCACGTAAGTTAGACCTGCTGGTACCACCCTAAAGGTTCATCTTTTCCCCAGTCTTTTTTTTTTTTCTCATCTTTAGATTGGGTAATTTCTATTGATACTTGGTAAAGTTCACCAATTCTTTCATCTGCCATCTCCATTCTGTTAAGCCCATCCAGAGAATTTTAATCTTCAATAGTAAGGAAAACTACATATTTTCAATAATAGAGATTTCATTTGGTGTTTAAAAATTTCTCACCTGTTCTTTCCTGTCTTCTCATTTCAGTTCTATCCTTGAACACGGAGATAGTAGCCGCCTTCAGTCCAACGCTGCTCACCTTCATCTTGTGGCGAGGCCCTGGTCTCTGTCTCTCCTCTGAGGCTGCTGAGTACTTCATTGAGTTAGGGGCCTGGTCGGTGATGTACTCTGGAGCCCGTGACTTCCCTTACAGTGATCTGCGGACTGGTGGTGACCTCGTTAGAGCAGGCGGGCAGCCACTCGTGTTTTAGTTGGTCTTTTAGCCTTGGAGAGGTTGCTCAGAAAGTTCCCGCACATGCATCATTTTAGGGGTCGCCAAGAGAGTTAGACCGTGCACCCCCTCTTTGTTCCCCTACAGTTATCCTCTCAATTTTCCAGCACCTTGGATTGCCCTCAGCATTATCTGTTGGTTCTTGAAGCTAGAAACACAGGGTTTTCTGTTAGGGCTGTTCTGCCTGTAGCACAGACTCTGGGCCTGTCCTTGGGCTGAAGCTGTAAAATCAGGGATCTCTTCCTGTATTGTTTGTTTTTACCAGAGCTGATTGCCTTCCAGTCATTCTTCAGCACTTTCAGATAGTCGTTCTGTACCTTTTACCCAGAGTTTAGAGTTTTATCTATAGGAGGCTCATTTGGAAAAAAGTCCATGAGGCCACTACTTGGGCCAGAAGCAGACCCTCCTGGCACAGACTTTTTTGGGGGGGAAAGGTTGAGATCCTACAGCATTCTTCAGTTTTTCTCTCTTGATCGCATGTGGCACTTGTCTTTTGGTTTGTTGTCACACGTGTTCACTGAATTATTACCTCAGGAGGTTAATAACCTACCAAAGTGAGAATATGAAGGATATAAGTGAAACCCCAGCCTCCCCTGCCCCACACCTGTTTTTACTTCTAAGTCAGTCCTAACTTGGTCCTCTCTGATGTCTTTATAGCTAAAATCATCTGTATATGGTCTTTATAAAAATTTTTTAGAAGATTTTATTTTTTTAGGTATTCTCTACACCCAAAATGGGGCTCGAACTCACAACCCTGAAATCAAGAGTCACACATTCTACTAACTGAGGCGGCCGGGCGCCCCTTTGATATTTTTAACTCAGGCAGTGCTTGGAAGTAGGGTGGCTGTTTTTTGCCCTATAACCTGGTGAAAATAATGTGAGGCTAAACCCCTCGGGAAACAGGTGAAATCATCTCTGATCAGTGGTTCCGAGAAAAATTTCTTGTTAACGGGAGGATTTGCCAGGATAGCGGAGGTATATGTTGCCCAGGGAAGTGTTTCCACATATTTCCCCCTTCTGTGACTGTTTCTAAATGTATATACTTTTTGTCAGCTCTTATGCTATTAATGAGGTTTTAGGTTCGCTGGTATCTTGGAAATTGATCTTTGAAACCGCAAGTTCAGTTCATAAAGGTGGGTGCCTGCCTAGAGAATATGCACCCTGTGTGTGTGTCACGTGCGAAGTGCCATGGGGTGTATGGAGTGTGAGATCCCCAAGGAGTCTCATTACAGTGCTGTATTGTGTATTTGTTAAGTTCTTAAGAGTTCTCATCACAAGAAAAAATATTTTTAACTGTGTAGGATGATGAATGTTGACTAGATTTATTGTCATTATTTTCACAATATACACACATATTGAATCATTGTCTGTACACCTGGAACTAATATAATAGGGGAAAAAGTTTAAGGTCTTAGGGACAGACGAGAGGGTATCGGTCCAGGTGGTGAAGTAATTCATGGCCGTACGGTAAAACTACAGCAAAACATAATGACTTAAAACAATACACATTTGTTATCACACAGTTTCTGTGGATCGGGAATCTGAGTACGGCTTTCTCAGCAAGTGCTGTTGAGATGCTGGCCAAGGCTACAGTCCCAGCCAAAGTCACCGCTGGAGGACCTGCTTCGAGGCCCCTTCACAGAGTTATTGGTTGGATTCAGTTGCTGGTGGGCTGTTGGACTGAGGCGGGGGTCAGTTCCTTCCTGCCAGGTGGCCTTGTCATGTGGGCCTTTTCCTCAGGCGGAAGCCACTGTCTTTGTAAATTGATCTTGGGAATGATATTCCATAACTTCTGCCGTAGAATGGAAGCAGGTCTCTGGGTCCTGCCCACGTGCGGTGGGAGAAGATTACACGATGGTGTGAGTACCAGGAGGGCAGGGATCATTGGGAACCCTCTTTCTAGTCCTTGCGGGGGCCAGAAATACATGGGAGTGAGATTTTACAGCCAAAGTTTAGAAGAAGGAAGAAGTGGCTTGTCAGTAACAACCCAAAGAGATGTCTTAGAAACAAGTCAGAGCAGTGAAGTATCTCAAACAAAGGACCATAACAAACCTTAAAGTTTTTATTATAACAAGTTAGGTTAGTTCTGTAAGATGTCATCCGTTTTCTTTAGTAAAATTAAGTTTTTTAAACTTGTGTTAATACAACCTTTAACCAAATGCAAGTGAGGTGAACATAGTTTTATTCTTTGCTGGACAGAAATACTTTCTTACATTTTAAAAATATTTAAAACTATTATGTATATAGTTTTCATTGTGGTAAAATATATATAATTAAATTTACTATTTTTGTAATTTTTAGGTGTGTATTCAGTGGCCTTAGGTATATTCATATTATTATGTACCCGTCACTGCCACCTGTTTCCAGAACTTGGTTATCATCCCAAACTGAACTTTGGCGCATTGAATAATCAGTCCTCATCCGTCCCTCCCTTCAGCCCCTGGCAGCCACTGTTCTCCTTTCTGTGAATTTGACCACTTCGGGTGCCTTGCGTAAATGGAGTCAGTCACACAGTATTTGTACTTTTGGGTCTCACTTATTTCACTCAGCATGACGTCTTCAAGGTTCATCCATGTTGTAGTGCGTGTCAAGATTTCATTCCTTTTTAAGACTAAGTAATATTCCCTTGTATATACAGTTGACCTTGAACAGCACAGGGGTTAGGGGCACCGGACCCTCCTCGTGTAGTCAAAAATCCGCGTACAACTTCTGACTCCAAAACCCTCAACTATTATAGCCTCCTGTTGACTGGGAAACCTGACAAATAACATGAACAGTTGATTAGTACATATTTTATATGTTATATATGTGTTATATGCTTTATTCTTACCACTAAGTAGGCTAGAGAGAAGGAAATGTTAGGGAAATCATAAGGAAAATATGTTTACAGGACAGATCGTCATGTATCAGAAAATCCCCACACGATTGAAGCCCCTGTGTTCAAGGGTCAATTGTATGTGGATTCCCTTCCCCTAGCTTCAAATAAAACATTACATAAAATGTAATGTGGAAACAGCAGAAAACTTTGAAGAGGTAGTTTTGTGCGACTAATAGAATTGAAAGACTCTGTTATTCAGGTAGAGTGGCCATGAGCCCGTACTCTGAAGCAGACTGGCAGCTCTGAACGCCCTTTCTGTCTCAGTTTCCTGTCTGTACAATGGGGATATTGACAAATACCTACCAAAGAAGGTTGGCAAATAAATGGATTAATAAAGGCAAAGTACGTAGAGTAGCGTGTGGCACCTAGTGCTGTATTCATATATTCGTATTTTTGTTAGCATCGTTTTCTTCACAACACTGGCTCAGTAATTAAATACCTGTGTCACTGAAGTGTTTCTGGGTTTTAGGTCTTCGATAATGTAAAGAGATTTGGATTCTTATGACTATGACTTTTATTATTTTTTATTTTTATTTTTTTAGAAGTTTTATTTATTTTTGACAGAGTGCAAGCAGGGGAGGGGCAGAGAGCCAGGGGGACAGAGGATCCCAAGTGGGCCTGAGCTGAAGTTGGACACTCAACTGGCTGAGCCACCCAGGCGTCCCATACTATGACTTTTAGAGGGGGTGTGTCTGTCTGTACAAGGTACTATGGGGAGTAACCTGTTAATATATTTTCCTTCATTCTGTTAGGATTTTTGTGCATGCAGTTAAGTCATATGTTAAAACATAGGCTCTGAAAATAAGTTTGTCCATGGATAGTTGTAGAGTGCAGTCTTCTGATGCAGTTGGTTTTAATATTTTTATAAAAGTAACATTTGCTTGGGACACCTGGGTGGCCCGGTCAGTTAAGTGTCTGATTCTTGATTTTGCTCAAGTCATAATCTCAGGGTCGTGGGATCGAGCCTCATGTTGGGCTTGAGAGCCTGCTTGGGATTCTCTCTCTCTCTCTCTCTCTCTCTCTCTCTCTCTCTCTCTCTCCCTCTGCTTCTCCCCGCCCCACGATAAAAAAAGAAAACAAAACATTTGCTTTACTTTTGTTACCTAGTCTTCTTGGGTGCCCCAGAAGAGGCGGGGGTGGGGGAGGAGGGGCGGGCTTGAGTTTCCCTGTGCTCTTTGGTGGTGAGGCCAGATCTGCTTCCATCCGTGCCCAGTCTGGGTGGCCCTTGAGAGGTCCCCATCACCTCACTGCTCCTGCTGCTTCCTGCCCGGCATGACCCCCTTTTCTTCTCTCCCCACAAACTCCCGTTCTCGTGTTCTCGAGAACACCACGATTGTGCCTTTTCATTTGCTCTGTCACTCCTCCCTCTCCAGGGACGCTGTGGATGGAGTCGAGCTCTTTTTTGTACTTAATTCAAGTAGGAGGCGGTCATGGTGGAAGCCAGGTAGTACATAAAGGTGGCTATAAAGACCATCCTCGTTATTCCTGAAAACGCATGACTGCATGTGTAAGTAAGTGCCCCCTTTCAGGTACTTCTGCATTTTACCCAACCTAATGATTTCTCCCTATTTTAAGAGATTTTTTTTCAGCCTACAGGAATACCCAACAGATTTGCTCAAACATTTTCTAACACATGCTATCTTGCCTTAGATGTACTGGTCGTCTTCCTTGGTGACTGGGTCAGTTATTACACCAGATTGTACGTGTGCTTCTCGCGTGCTGTGGGACAAAGAGTTTAGTAGTGACACACTGGTGTTTTTACTTGCTTTTTTAACCTTGGCATTTCTTAGAAAGATGTACAACTGTGTGGTCTTCTCGGGAGGGTTTGCTTTTCTACGTACTTGGATCCGCTGCCTCCCAGACGGTTTTCTTGCCTTGCAGAAAACGGATTGCTGCCTTTATTTTGTCTCTGTCAGTGGCATTGACATCTCTCACGTGTCCCTCGGTGTCACAGCTGTGACAGCGGCCCCTGACTGTTACTAGCAGGCAGCTCTCCCCCTGAATCTTAGCAAGTTTTTCGTGAAGGAGAAAAGCTTATTTAGCATTTCCTAACTGTGCCCTAAGCTCTCGAGCCCAGGGTGACCTGCCCTGGTGGTAATGGTAATGGTTGGGTAACCGAACTAGTTGAAGTGTGGCGTCCTTAAAAATAATACGTGCCTTTAAACGTCTTAGTCTACCTTATAACATACGTGTTAATTCTGTACCCTTTTTCTCTTAAGCTTTTCATGTTGGTCTGGTGGTGAGAATTCTACATTATTTTTTTTTCCTAAGGCACGCCCGTGTTCTATCGTGCGTTTCAGCTTTGGTTTCTGGAAGGTGGGAGAGAACTGGGGTGCACGTGAAGTGTTCTGAATGTGAACCCTGCCAGACCCGGGTGAGCCCTCCGCCCTTGATAACGTGCCTCACAGCTGTTGGAGTGATTCAGACCTTGACAGAGACTTTCCGCAACGCTCAACCTAATTTGGTAGGATTTCTATGTACTCGCACGGTGGCAGCTTAATCAGTTGCACAATTGCGAGACAAATACAGTCGGAATGGCTACATTTGGGCCAAACACAGCTGACTCTTGATCAGGACACAAGGCAACTGCTGGGAGAAGAGAGTGGGGTGTGGGGAGCCTCCCGGCTCTGGCTTTTGAGTGCTGATGATAGGTTTTACAGCCAGAAAGCAGAGGGCTTGGTAGGTTGTCCATATGGGTATTGAAAGTAAAAAAAGGGGGCTTTCCCTCGCATACTTCGGGGCTCTTACCCAAACTTACATTTTTTTTTTTTTTTTTTTACGTTTTTCAATTACTGTCTGTCACTACTTTTCAAGTCACTGTTTTTAACAGATCTTAACTAGGAGAGGTGAAAAGATACAATGCTTGCCCTTCAGGGGTTTAGTACGATGTTGGTGGAGAGGTGGTGCACATAGTGGGTTGTGAGAACAGAATGGGTGAACTCCTTTTGTGGGGGTGGGGGGGCAGGAAAAACTTTCAAGAGGATGTGACAGTTGTGTCTAAAATTGGGGGGCCAGCTGAGTACTAGGCAGAAGGCATTTGGGAAGAGTCAACGTGCAGGTAGGTAACGGGACAGGCAGGTGCAGGGTGTGGATATATGGACAAGGATGGCATCATGTTCACTGTGCTGTTGGGGGTGGACTGTTGTGAACATAGGTGTGTCCCCAGCACTAGGGTGGTGGAGTGGTGCCTGGCACATTTTACATGCCTAATACCTATGTGTGTTTAAACATTTTTAATTTTACTTTACATATTTTTTAATTTTAATTTTTTAAAATGTTTATTTTTAAGAGTGTGTGTGTGTGTGTGTGTGTGTGTGTGTGTGTGTGTGTGTATGTGAGCGGGAGAGGGGCAGAGAAAGAGGGAGACAGGATCTGAAGCAGGCTCTGCACTCTCAGCAGAGCCAGATGTGGGGCTCAAACTCACAAACCTTGAGATCATGACCTGAGCTGAAATCAAGAGTCGGATGCTTAACCGACTGAGCCACCCAGGTGCCATCAATACATATTTGAAACAAAGAAAGGATGTTGAGGAACACAGAGGTCAAATCACCGTGGGCCTTGTCTGCCACGTTAGGAAGCCAGAGTCTGTCCTGAAATGAGTCTTTGGAATGTCTTAACCTGAAGAGTGACACGATCAGGCTTCACTTAGCAAAATGCCCCTGCAGAAGCGTTGGAGGAGGGAGTAAGATGCAGTCAGAAATACCAGTTAGGAGACTGCTGAGAAACTGGGGAGGGCCCAGAGCTTCTGAGCACTGTGAGCAAAGGGAGCTAAAGAATTTAGAAGTTCATTAGGAAGTAGAATTGGCAGGCCTTGGTGCCGAGTTGAGTGCCTGGGCGGATGAGGGTAGGGAGGATTCTGGAATGACCCATGGGTTTGCAGGGCTGCTGGATCCTGGAGTGGGGAGCCAAGAGAAAAAGCACTCTCGTGATTCTGCTGGTGCTTAACATCACACAGGTGTTCTTCCAGCCGGAGTGCATCATCTTTTATAACTGAGATGGCCTAGTTCCGTTTTACTCTGTGCCCGAGGAGCTGTGCAATATAGGCGTGAACGGTGTTTGTGGAATTGAATTGAAATCTAACATTGTTTTGCTTTCAGCCTCTTTAATGCTTGACATGTTATAGAATTGCAGGCTTGAGCAAAAATATTGACATCAGAGCAGAAGATGGGAAATCCTGTCTTAAAAATTTGCAACTTTTGGTGTAATTTCTGTTTTAATATTTTATCTTCTGAATTACTGTCATCTTAGTTCATGGAATGACTCAGTATCACAACAGACCAGGTGCTAATTCTCTTTCTCTAAGAGGTTGGTTGTATAGTAGAGGTTGTATAGTATAGGCTAACCACGGGTTAGGCTCTGTGTTGCATATTGGGGATTTCAGGGGTGCGGAAGGCACGTTTATATGTGTGTAAAAATAAATAAGTGAATTGGGACCATGACTTTCAATAGTGATATGCACATGGTGTTGCGCTCCTTATCTGTAAAATGCTGGGTATTGTCCATTATCTCTTCCTGCCTCTGCTTGTCGTCCCCCCCCCCCCCCCCCCCCCCCCCGCCGTCTCCTAGCAGCAGACTCGTCTGGTGCGCTTCCGGCCTGGGTTCGCGTGCTGCCCTCCCCGCGCCTCCCCACGCGCATGGCCCGCACTGGTCTTCATGCCAGCCTGAGTGTCTTGAGTTCCTGTCACCTTCCTGAACTCTTTCTTGACACAGTAGCTCTGGTCCGCTTTTAAAAACGGAAGTCATGTTCTGCTTAAAGGCCTCAAGTAAAATCCCGGCCCCCTCTTGTGGCTCAAACATCTCAGAGAGTCGTCCTCGTTGAAAGATCCCCGAATGCTACGGCAACTCATTGGGACCCCAGAAGCACTTCTCAGAAGGGATGATACTTGATTCAGGCCTTGAGGAGTAGGATTTTGTTGGGTGAAACTGCACTGATTAGGCACTCAAAGAGTGCCTACTGTGTGCGAGGCACTGTCATAGTCATGCTTTATCGACAAGTTAATGACTAACGAGTGGTGTCTTTGAGAAGTTGCTGTTTTCAAAAATTGGGCTTTATTGCAACCTCAGTAAGTGGTGTGTAGGAGAGTAACCTTAGTCTGCTGTTTAAACCCTGGGACCTATGAGAATAGAATTTGGCATGCCTTCTCTACCATCATGTAGTTTCGTCCCAGAAATTCGGCTATATTCAGAAATGAATTACCTGGTGAAGCCACAAAATTGTAATGTAGTGTCATGGTTTTTATACCATGGTTTTTAAAATACCAAAATGAATATTAGGAAGATGAAATATCTTCCTAATGCATTTGGTCATAAAATGAAATTAAAAAAAAAATTTAATGTTTATTTATTTTTGAGAGAGAGTGAGAGAGGGAGACACAGAACTCGGAGTAAGGTCCAGGCTCCGAGCTGTCAGCACAGAGCCCGACGTGGGGCTCAAACCTACGAACTATGAGATCATGACCTGAGCTGAAGTTGGGCGCTTAACCCACTGAGCCACCCAGGTGCCCCTGAAATTTTTATTTATAACTAATTTAGTGCTTGATCTTCACAAAACTGTAGCTTAGTAAAATATTAATTAATATTAATCTTATGTGCAGTTCCTTTACTGACTCAGAATGTTGACTTCGACTAGGTGTTTATTTTGGAGGCTTAGTATAACACAGATAGAATGGTATTAGAAGGGCCATAAAATTTTTGTCTCTTTTGCCTTGCTTTTGTTTAGATCTTCATCTTCTTAATTTTTTTTTTTTTTTTGACTCTTCGGTAGCTTTGGTACTTAAATCTTTCACTTTTCCCTGAAAAACCACACATATGTATATAATTTCAGCAATTTGGAAGTTTACTCGTTTTCTCAGCTAACATGCTAGAGAAAGCTAGACATCTATCAGAAAAATCTGATTTTTCTGTTTCTGTCAATTCTCCGTTGCTCATATATATACCCACGTATAGGCAGTTCTTTCGTGACTGAGGCCAGTCCTACTTGAAAGTAGGCCCTTTTAAGTATTTCACTGGACCGGGGAGAAATGGGGAAAAAACAGACTGTGTTCTAGAGAATTGTATAGAAAGCTAGTTATTACATTTACATTATTACATTGCATGATTTTTATTTTGAGATGTTTAAGTTCCAGAATATTCTCATTTTAATAAGTTGCTGTGATGTTTCCTCCCTCCCCCCACCCCCCATCTCCTCCCTGGAAAGTAGACCAAAATTTTGCCAGCCGATTGTAGATCCATCCGGTCTATTTTTGAAGGCTGTGGGTTCGTGAAATCCCAAACTGGGTACCACTGGCCTGTTTTATGCTCACCTTTAATTGGAGCTGGTGTCTGTGTGGTTTTCTTCTTGCATCAACCAACCGCCAGTTCCATTTTCCAGCACCAACTGGGTGTCCCTGTTCAGTTCACTTCTGACACCCTCTGGAGTCAGCGTGGGTGCCGTCGTTAAGGGCTCGGTCCCCCGGGACTGGCCCCACTTCAGGGACCGGCAGCCAGTGGGCTCCTTGGGCTGCCTGCACATTTAACGCCTAGCTGACCACAGATTCTGCTGTTCCCACCACCTCCCTTCAAGTTCAGTAATTTGCTAGAATAATTCCTAGAAGTCAGAAAACTGCTCGGCTTACTATTACTGTTCTTTGTTTTGTTTTAAATAAAGGATCTAATTTAGGAGCGGTCAGGTGGAAAAACTGCATAGTGCACACTCTGGGGCAGGCACAGGGCTCCTGTGCCCTCTGCCGGCTTGCCACCCTCCCAGCACCGCGGGGTAAAGCTTGTCTGGGTGTGTTTGTAGAGGCTTCGTTATGTAGGCGTGAGTGATGACATGATTGCCCACTGGTGAGTGAAGTCAGTCTCTGGCCCTTCTACCTTCCCCGGAAGTGGGGGCTGGGGTGGAACTGAAAATTTCAACCCTCTAAGCAGGCTGGGTATTTCTGGCAGCCAGCCTCCATCTTGAAGCATGGAGCCACTATTAGCAGGCCAGAGACATGTCTGTCACCCAGGAGATCCCAGGGCTTTTAGGAGCCCCTTACCTGGAACTGGGGCACAGACCAAGGGATGTTTATAATGGCAGAGACGTCTGTCCAGTGAGGACAGGCCCTCCAGTGCTGTGGAATGGAACTGGAAAGATTTGGTTTGCGTTTGTCACTAAGAATTCCAGCGGTCAGCGCCATCCCTTCTTGTCCGGGCCTTGCCGTGGCTTCCCTGAGTGCCCGGTGGCTTCCAGGACGACAGGGTTATTTGGGCATAACCTGTCCCTTACAGCTTTGCCACATGGCCGTGTTCCTGTTACCTGCTTCTTTTTCTTCTCTTTAATCTTGGCTTCTCTTGGTGCTTCTTGGCTTCGTTTAGAGCTGGATTTATATTTTTGACATCTCATTTTGAAGATTTCCTTTCATCTTCATTAGGAAACTAGTCAACTAATTTTTGCATTTTTGTCCTTGGCTACCTGGCTGTGTCCATCTGGCTTTGTTTCTGTGGTTGTAGCTTTCCCAGGGAAATGGAGGTGATCAGACATTTGATTGCTAAAGTAGTTTGTATGTGTCTTGATTAATCAAGGATTAGTCAAAGCTATTTGGTCAACTGTGTGCTTCAGTATTTGGAAGGTCTCCAGAAACCCATTCTAGAGCAGTGGGGAAGGAAAATGGAGGTAAAAGTGGGGGCATCTCTTGCTTTTAGATTTCCTACGTATATTAAAAAACTTGGGATGGGGGGAGTGTCTGGGTGATTTAGTCGAATGAGGGTCCAACTCTTAATTCTGGCTCAGGTCATGATCCACGGTTTGTGAGTTTGATCCTTGCTGTCAGCGCAGAGCCTGTCTTGGGATTCTCTCTCTCCTTCTCTGCCCCTCCCCTGCTCACTGTGTATCTCAAAATAAATAAATAAACTCAAAAACAAATGAACACTTTTTTTAGGCATGGAATGATTTAATATACAACAAATGGGGGGTTATTGCTTTGGCTTATATGATCCCGCTGGGACTTCTGGAGGAGATAGTGTATTTTGAACCTTAGGAAACATATGTCCCGAAATACTAATTTTTGAGAACGGGAAAATAGTGTTGTGTATTAATTTACAGATTTGTAATTTACGATTAATGGTAGATTTGTGTCTTGGATTGTATGCTGTAAGGGGCACTTTGCCTAAGCTTGTTTCACATAATCTTTGTGCAGGGCCCTGTAAATGCTGTCACTTGGCAAGTATTTCTGCTGTGAGCCATGAAGAGATTTCAACTTTTGAGCTGACAGGTGCTCTTTAATTAGGCATTTAGAAATAACTCACACTTTTTGTAATTAACTTGTTTTTATTCCCAGAACTAGTTTACCAAGAAATTTCAGTGCAGCGTGAAAGTTTAGACAGTACCACTTTATTTCAGTGTTTGTGCTGCACACGTATTGTTATGAGTTCGTTTTTGTAAAGTTTCTCTGATGGAAAGGTAGAAATAGTGATGACCTCGCTGTTCTGAAGCAACCGTATCGCTCAGTGCTGTCACCCCAGTGGGTCTCCCCTGATCTTCTGTCATCATGTCACATGATAAGAGTAAAACACAGGCTATTGAGGGACGGGGCAGAGGTGTGAGTAAGAGGGGAGGGTCTGAGAGTGACTTGTTTTTGAGGATATTGGCCAAGAACCCACACTGATAACTGTTTAAAATCTTTGAGGCTAAAATTGGTAGAACGGGCAGTACTTTTGTTAAGGGTAAGGTTGGCTGAGCCACTGGGAGCACCTCCACTGGTCTCCGCTTTAAGCATCAGCTAAGTCTTGGATGTGGTGATTGAGTCGTTTTAATTGGTGTGGCCTAACATAACGTACCTGTTTTCTTCTGTTACCCATTCTTGGTACTTGATTTTTTAAAAATAAGATATGGTATGAAGTAATAAAATTCAAAGCAGCCCTTTTTTCCCCAGTAGTATTATAGAATATTTAAAAGATGAACCTAGTACATAATATGAAATTAAGATCATCTCTACATTTTATTTGTGTATCTCAGTCTTATTTGGTAACAAATAATGGGAATGAAACTGAGATTTAAAGATCCTTCCTGGAAATTAGTCTTTTCTTCTTTAATGTTTACCTATGAGGGTTAGAATCTAAAATCTCGAGGGATCTTTAGAAAGGATCTCATTTTACCTTCGCATGTTTAAATGAACATGGGATGTTGTCTTGCCCACGTGGAGTCAAGGACTTAAGTCACATTGCCATCAGTTGATTGTTAGTGGCCACTCCATATCTCACGGACCGGAGGGAAGTGGTCAGAGTTTGTTACGTTGGCCTTGCAGCAAGCCCGATGGTAAGAATCACGTTTCCAGTAAAGAGTGGGTAATCACAGGTCACCAGTATTATAAACATACGTGCAGTTGAACGATGACGGTTAATTTATATCTGTGGTTGTGTTCAGTTTGACGAATGTATTAGATAGTGTATTAGATTAGAAAACATTTCTTGTGTTTCTTATCTATGTGCTCTTCGTGGATCCTGACTTCCCGCTGGTCCCACACTACACTTCAGTTTTTGGTCTCTTTTGCCCCCTTAGACTCTACCCATTGAGGCAGGAAGCCTCTGTCATGTTCCCCGTTGTTCTAGCAGCCAATGAGGCACTAATTGTGGGCTCACTCTGGTTTGTAGAGCTGAATGGGAAACTTAGCATATTATAAATGTCTTAAGTTTGCATGTTTTATTTTTTACAGTGAACAGAGTATTTGTCAGGCAAGAGCTGCTGTGATGGTTTATGATGATGCCAACAAGAAGTGGGTGCCAGCTGGTGGCTCAACGGGGTTCAGCAGAGTTCACATATATCACCATACAGGCAACAACACGTTCAGAGTGGTGGGCAGGAAGATTCAGGACCATCAGGTAAGGGTCTCTTACCTTCTAGTGAAAGTTGTGTAGAATTACAGAAGGACTGTAAAGTGGTCCGCACCCTGAAGGAGCTCTTGGCAACTACAGTCAGCCTCTTCCGTGTGGGAAAACTGGGATGGGGTTGCCTTCCCGCCCTGTCCACCTTGGATGGATGAGGATTTAGAGCTAACTGTACAAAAATACAAATATGACTTTAAATTATGAACATTCGTTAGGTCTTCTGGCTTTCCAGCTAGCTAAGTTTGGGAATCTAAGGTAAATTTAGGACCAAAAAAATGTGAAATACCACTTAAATAGCAGGTTGTGTGTTTAAGGAATTCATTTCCTGCCAAAGGTGTGGGGCTAGAGGAGGGAGTTGAAAATGTTAGTAATTTCAGCAAACACTGTAAATTCACGTATGATGGAAACATTGTAGGTTTTAAGATTGCTGGAATAGTTGGGCGTTTGTAATTCGTACCTGGGATGAAAGCTAAGCCTTTCCTATTTCCCTGCTCCGGATTTCTCAGAAAGGTGACTGCACTACCTGATGACGTGATGTCTTGGGTCTCAGCGGACTGCGAGCAGTGGTAGACAGAGGGAACGTGGGTGGGGCCTCACCAGCGCCAAGTATATGCGAACTGCAGCAAGAACTTGTATAACGGACAGATTTATGAAATACTTTTGGTTCTAGTAAGACGGTGGACTCGACCAGTGTCAAACCCATGCAGGAAAATAGGAAATTTCCGGCTGAGTCCTTAACTAAGGAAAGGCCGGTCCCCGGGTTTCTGCCAGGAACCCTGGTGTAGTGTGCCGACAGGTGCTGCGGCAGCCTTGTGTTTCAGGATGGCAGTTAAGAACTGTGAATAGCTACGGACTCAGGTCTGTCGTCGGTGTGCAGCCGCTGTGGGCCTGCAGGAGGTTGGGCTTTGAGACCTCCGTCTACACAGGGTGGGGCTCCGCGCTGGGCCACACACCATCAGCATAGGACGCAAAGGAGTGTGGATTTTTCTTTCTTCTTTCTTTTTTAAAGTTTATTTTGAGAGATAGAGATAGAGAGCGAGCAGGGGAGGGGAGAGGGAGAGGGAGAGAGAGAATCCCAAGCAGGCTCTGCACTGTCAGCACAGGGCTCGAGATCGTGACCTGAGCCGAAATCAAGAGTCACTGCTCAAGTGACTGAGCCACCCAGGTGTCCCAAAATGTTTGGAAACTTAAAAACACTTTTAAATTCATGACGTGAAAATCACATCATTATGAAGAGTAAAAAATGTTTGGAAAATAAAAGACTTAGACTTGAGTGACAGGATGTGATATATAGAAACCTCTGGCACATCTAAGCTGCCCTCAGATGGACAAATCTTAATGGCGAGCTTGACCCAAAGAAAACAGAAGGAAATAGTAAAAATATAAGGAGAAATTAACTAAATAAAAAACGTAAATAGAAATCATTAACCCAAAAGCTGTTTCATTGAATGGAAAAATTGGCAGAATCAAATAAAAAATGAAAAGTTACAAAAAATAGTAGGATTGGAAAAGAGATGTCATTATAGTTACAGTAAAGAGATAAACTGTATCATAAACAGCTTTATGCCAAGAAATGGGTCATTTTGTAGAAAAATACAATTGACCAAGACTGGCAGAATAATGGAAAGACAGACCCACAGTCAATAGTTAATAGTCTCCCCCCAAAATCTAAAAACCAAGGAGGGAGGGAATCTAAAGTATTTACAAACAAAATTTAAAAACCTTTAAGTTGTTACCTGTTTTATACAAACTCTTCTAAAGAGTAGTATTTTATGAGGTTAGTACAATTTTGGTATCTGAAACAACAATTTGAGAGAGGAAAATTATATGCCAGCCTCAGTTATGAACACTGGCATAGATACAAAAGTCCTCAATGAGATATCAATGGACCAAATGCAGCAATGTATATGAAAAAAATACCACCTCCTAACCAAACAAGGTTTGTCTCCATCTCAGTAATGTAAGGCTAGTTTAACATTAGCTAATTTTTTAATGTCCTTTACCAGGAGAAACATGCAAGAAATGAGAGATTCAGAAAAAGCATTTGATAAAATCCGTACATAAGCATCTCAGCATATTTGGCATAAAAATGGATTTTCTTAAGCTGATAAGGATGCATTGTATAAACCTACACCACACATCTTACAGGATAGTATAATATTGGGGGGGAATTTCCATTAAACTCGGGAATTAGTTGAGGATTTCAGCTTTCGTCATTTTCATTTAGCATTGCAGAGGCGGAGGTAACCTAGTGACATGAATATGATGGAACACAAGCTATACAGATTGGAAACAGAGTTGACCTTATTCACTGAAGCACAGAAAAAATGCCAAGAGCAGCTGTAGATAAAATAGGAGAACTAGTAAGATTGCTCATCATGGTTGCTGGATGTAAGACCAGTTTAACTAGCAACAAACAACTTGAAAATGACAGCTGACCCTTGAACGAGCTGGGGGTTAGGGGCATCGCCTCCCGTGCAGTTGGAAATCCATGTATAACTTTTGACTCCCCCAGAGCTTAACTGTTAATAGCCTACTGTCTACTGGAAGTCTTTTTTTTTTTTTTTTTTAATGTTTATTTTTGAGAGAGAGCGTGAGCAGGGGAGGGGCCGAGAGAGAGGGAGACACAGAATCGGAAGCAGGCTCCGGGCTCTGAGCTGTCAGCACAGGGCCTGACGTGGGGCTCGAACTCACAAACTGTGAGATCATGACCTGAGCCAAAGTTGGACGCTTCACCGACTGAACCACCCAGGCACCCCTAGATTGGAAGTCTTACCAATAACATAGTCAATGAACATATATTTTGTAGTTTATATGTATTATTCATTTTGTTCTTAAAGTAAGCTGGAGCAAAGAAAATGTTGTTAAAATCATGAGGAAGAGAACATACACTTACAGGACTGTAAACAAGACTATTTTGGAAAAATGTTTGTGGGTAAGTAGACCCATGTGGTTTAAACCTTTGTCGTTCGAGGGTCAGCTGTATGATTTTATAAAGATATTGCTTGGAGTAACAAAAATGATTACCTAAGAATAAATCTAATAAATAATTGGTTTTCCAGAGTACCTTGTTATATTTTTTAATGGTTATCAGTGAAGCTGAAATTATAATTTATTAAACAGTGTCTAAACTTTCTGTAGTAAGAGCCGTTTAAAAAATCACCTATTCCCCCCCCCCTTTTTTTTTTTTGCTTCCCACTTGGTGCTTCCTGTGTTCTGGGCACCGTGCTTGGGTTTGCAGGAGGGCGGCAGTAGGGAATGGGGGGGAGACACGCGGTGAGTGGTTTCAGCCTGGTACGTGCCATTCGCAGCACAGAGAGGTATACAAGAAGGATGTTTGCTGAGAAGACAGGGAAGAGGGTCGTGGACAACTTCGCAGATGAGATCAGGTGTTGAGCCAAGGAGACCAGGAAGAGTTAGGCGTTCAGTGCACAGTGTGCTCGTTAGGGTCCGGCGGGGAGTGGGTGAGCACGTGTAGGATGGAACGTCACCGTTAATCTAGAGAATGACCCGCGGATTATTGTCAGGTCCGGACGTGAGGGCGCCCCTAGTGGACACCCCGCAAACACTGAGTGTTAAATGAACACGCGGGCTTTCCCTTACTTGTGAAGTTTGTAGAGAAGTGCCTGGCTGGCTTAGTCAGTGGAGGGCGCTGCTCTCGATTGCAGGGCCCATGAGTTCAAGCCCCATGTTGGGTGTGGAGCCTACTTGATAAAATAAAATAAATGAATAAAAAATAAAGTTTCTCGAGGTGATGTATGGCACTGCCTACCCTTGAAAGTTAAAAATGAATGAAGCAATTGAACGAACGTGTTAAATTTCTCACAGTGGAGAAAGTGAACCAGTGATGACATAATGTGATTTAAGTAACAATCTCCCCCCCTTCTCTTAACGTTCTGTTACTGAACAATTGAAAAAGTGAATGTGGCTGTCTTTTTTTTTTTGCCTGACCTTTTCAGACCGATTGCCAAGTAGGGATACAGACCCACCTTGCGGTGAGACTTACACCTTTATGGATGGCTTGTGTGTGGCCCCCCACCTCGATGCTTATAAACATCACATGACAAAAGGCCATCCTCTTTTAAATTACGGTAAAGTGCACACAACGTAAAATTTCCCATGTTACCCAGTTTTAAGTGTACGATTCAGTGGCATTAAGTGCCTTCACAGTATTGAGCGTCACCCCTGTTCATCTCCAGAACCGTTTCATCCTCCCACACTGAAACTCCAAACCCGTTAAATAGGAAGTCCCTGTGTTCCTCTTCCTTAGTCCCTGGCAACCTTCATTCTATCTTTTTTTTTTTAATGAGTTTGATTATTACAGGTATTTCAGATAAGTGGAATGAGACAGTATTTGTCGATTTATGTCTGGCCTATTTCACTTAGTATAAGGTCTTCATATTTTATACATTTTATAATATAAGGCCATATTTTAAAAATAATTTCAAGTTTGGGTATTGGTAGATGAGGTAACATAGAGCTTCTCTGTGAGAACTAAAACAATTGGACAGAATGTTAAGAAGAAACTGTGTTTGGAGAGCCTGCATGACAAAGAAGAATTCTGGGTCCAAGATCAGAAAGAAGTGAGAACCAGAGGAGTGAGCCCAGCTTCAGACCTCTGAGTCATGTCTTGGTTTTGAAAGAGGACTGAGCAGAGCTTTTGGCAGACCCCTGGGACCAGCAGAACAAAAATCCAAAGTTAGGGCCTGCTAATGAGGGGAAAGCTTTCTTGGTAATCCCCAGGCTGTGATGTGGGACCCAGAAGCCCAGAGGTTTGACTCAGAGTGAGGCTGGCCTTTATGGGAACTGAAACCCAGCCTGTAATCACTTCGTTCACTGTTGGATGAAGTTGACTTCAGATTGTTAGTTTCCTAGCTGCTTGCCAGAAGCAAACATAAATCTTCCCTGGAAAACTAGAGCATCATTGTGGGTCTCAGACTTTCCATACAGTTGTCCACATACAATGTCTGGCATTAGGTCAAAGTAACCAGGCATATGAGGAGACAAGAGGAGCAGTAATAGAACAGATCCACTGGGAGTCCATCCGGTTGGCTGAATTATCAGAAATTGACTTTAAAATAACTAATACTAAATATATTCAGGGAAATAGCACAAAGGTGAGAATTTCAGCCGAGAACTGGAAGCTTGAAAAAAGAACCAAGGGACATTTCAGAATTGAAGAATAACTGATACTGACGTGTCAGTGATGACTATGACGACAAATTAGTAACAGCTAAAAAGAATTTGTAAACTGGAAGACAGATCATAAGAAAATGTTCAGACTGAAGCTAAGATACTCGGAGAGGGAAAAACATGGGCATATGAAAAGCTTAAGAGACCTAGGGAAACAAAAACTAATTCCAAAAGATATATGTACCCCTACGTTTATTGCAGCAATACTTACAGTAGCCAAAATGTGGAAGTAACCCAGGTGTCCACTGACACACGAATGGACAGAGAAGACGTATGTGTACACGGTGGAATGTTACGCAGCCAGGAGCACAGAAGGACGTTGCTGTTTGCAATGACATGGATGGAACTGGAGAGTATGATTCTGAGCAAAAATCTTATCTTTTTTTTTTTTTATGTTTATTTTTGAGAGAGAGACGGAGCGTGAGCAGGGGAGGGGCAGAGGGAGAGGGAGGCACAGAATCTGAAGCAGGCCCCAGGCTCTGAGCTGTCAGCACAGAGCCCGAAGCGGGGCTTGGACTCATGAACCGCGAGATCATGGCCTGAGCCGAAGTTGGACGCCTAACTGACTGAGCCACCCAGGTGCCCCTGAGCGAAAATCTAATCTTAACCCAAACCTCAGTGTGGTCCTAAAACAGAAACTGTGACCCTTGCCTTCAACTCTGCCCTCTGGAGAGGTCTCTGCACTGTGGGTGGATAGGCCCCTGTCTTCTCCTGGGTCCGAACCCTAACCCAGCCATGGCTCTGGCCCTACCCAGGCCCAAATCCTGGGTCCGAGGATACAGTGGATTTGGGACGCATGACCAACGCAGGATTACTCCGCCAGGTACACAGAAAGACACCGTGCCATTTGCAACGACCGGGATGGATCTGGAGGGTAGGGACAAGATGAATGAATACCATAGGATTTCACTTACATGTGGAATCTAAAAAACAAAGGCTCATAAACCTTGAGAATAAATGGGGGTGGGCGGGGGTGGGGGGGTTGGGCGAAAGAGGTGAAGGGGATTAAGAGAAAAAAGACCTAGTGAATATAGTGGAAATTGTGTGTGTAATTGGGGGCCCGAAGGAGAGGAGATGATGGAGGGCAGAAGAAAAACTGAGGAGATCATGAACAAGAATTTTCAAGTTTGTAATCGAACGTCAACTTAGAGATGCTGTAGACCTAAAGTAGGTAAATGGAAAGAAAACCATCTGAACCTGTCCCGTTGCGAGCACCGGACGCTCACGCCTCGCAGCGTGAGGCCTGCGGGCTGCCAGTGGAAACAAGACTGAAGCGAGCGAGAGTGGTCAGCTGACTGACCAGCTGACCAGTAGCAGAACCAGCAAGAGCTAGGAAGGTACTGGGCTTGGAAGAAAACAAGTGACCCCTTCAAATTCTGTACCTGATAAAAATCCTCTCCAAAAATGAAGGTGAATTAAAGACACTTTCTGACAAAAATGGAGAGAATTTCTGACAAAAATGGAGAGATTCGATGCAAATCTTTCTTAGATTTGCATCGAAAGAAATTGAAGTTCTAAAGCGTGTTTTTCGGGATCAGAAAGGGTCCCCTCAGAAGCCTGGAGAGGGCAGGAGGAATAAAACGCAGCAGAAAGTGTAAATGTGGGCAAATCCTAAGCAATCAGCTGTTGCATAAATGTGACAGTCATGTTTTGGTGCCTGTTGTGATCTCTGGGGCAGCCGCTGGCACGACAGCGGTGTGACTGGAGCTGGTAGAAGGGTAATAATAAGTCCAAAAGAAGGCAGGATGGATTTAGACCCAAATTTATATGAAACATCATCAGTGGACTGAACACTCCAGTGAAAAGCGGAGACTGGCAGATGGCATAACCAACACAGAATGAATCGTGTGAATACAGAGCCGTGGCCGCACACAGGATTGAAGATAGCCCCGGAAGAATGAAGGGCAGAGTAAGGAGGACAGCGCTCCAGCGGCAGTCAAGGCTTCGGAGAAGCCCACGATGAGGGAGACGCTCTCCTTTTGGCTCACAGGTGGGCATCTGACCAGTAGAACAAAATGGAGCTGTTTAGCCACCTGACTTGTGGAAAGTAGAAACCTGAAGCACAGTTAATAGACAGTGCCGGATCGATTGGACGGCCGTCCTGGGAAGGAAACTCGAGCCTTCTCTCACACCAGAGGCCTGAACCGTCTGCGGGTGGATTGGAGATGTAACTCTGGAAGTTAAAATGATAAAGCTCCTAAAATAACACGGGATAGTATTTTCATGGTCTTGGGACTGAGAAACACTTCTTAAGCAGGTTATAAAAGCATTAACTGTGAAAGGAAAGGAAGGCTAATTTGGACCGAATAAAAGTTAAGAACTTCCCTTCATCGGAAGACACCGTTAGGGGAGAAGATATTTGCAGCACAGGTCACTAACACAGGTAACAGGGGTCTTGTTCAGAATATATAAAGGACTCTTTCAAATCAATAAAGAAAAAGATGGATGGCTCAGTACAAAAACGGGTAAGAGATTTAATTAAAGCAGTGTTTATAAAAGAAGGTATCCAGATAGCCGTTACAACATGAAAAAGCACTAAATCTCATTAGTGATCAGAGAAATACAGTTCCAATAACGTGGTGTTGTTTGTGCACTCGTGCAAGCTGTCGCATGCTGCCAGGGGAGTGAAAAGTGGCAGACCCAGTTTGGAATGCCATGTGGAGTTTTTTGCTGAAGCCGAATGTATCTTTGGCCCGTGACCACCCCACTCCCGGGTATACGCCCGACAGAGTGGGCGCTCACGTACCGGAAGACAGAAGACGTGCGGGATGTTCGTGACATCACTGCTTTTAATAGCGCTGAACTGCAAGTAATCCAAATGTCCAGTATTGGGAGGATGGGTCAGTAGGCATGGTCTGTACGATGGAGTGCCACCGAGCAGCAGCAGCGGGAGAGGACAAAGCACAGCCGCTCGCAGCGGACCGATGACGCCCACGCCCAGTTGTACTTGAGTCATGTGCCGTGAAGTTCAGAAAGCTGCGTGCCTGATCTGGGAGGTGGAACTGCGCTAGAGCCTTTGGGAGGTGGAGCATTTAGGAAGGAAGTTTCTGGTGGTAACATCCCATTTCTCCATCAGGATTTTGGCTACGTGGGAACGTTCACTGAGATACGTGCTTACGTTTTGTATGCTTTCTGAATTGATAATGCTTTATTTATTTTTTATTTTTTTTAATGTTTATTTATTTTTGACAGAGAGAGACAGAGCACGAGCGGGGGAGGGGCAGAGAGAGAGGGAGACACAGAATCTGAAACAGGCTCCAGGTTCCGAGCTGTCAGCACAGAGCCCGATGCGGGGCTAGAACTTACAGACCGTGAGATCATGACCTGAGCCAAAGTCGGATGCTCAAACGACTGAGCCACCCAGACGCCCTTATAGTGCTTTAATAAACATGTTAAAAATATATTTAACGAAGATATGGATTTTCTTTGGTCCTGCTGACTTACTGTTTAAAGGCCAGACCTTTGTAACCATCACACAACTAACTTCTGTCAGACTGTTATTTTTACAGGCTGATTTTACCATTGATAGTTGTTGTAACCAGTTTGTTTTGTTTTGTTTTGTTTTGTTTTGGCCAAGGTCCATCAGGACCAGTTTTGAATGAGTCTATCCAATCAGGATTTGTTGATATTGCCACTTACTGGGTTGACTCTATAAGGAATTACTGTCTTTTAGGTCGTGATAAATTGTGCCATTCCTAAAGGGTTGAAGTACAATCAAGCTACACAGACCTTCCACCAGTGGCGAGACGCCAGACAGGTGTATGGCCTCAACTTTGGCAGCAAGGAGGATGCCAATGTCTTCGCAAGTGCCATGATGCATGCCTTAGAGGTGTTGAATTCACAGGAAACAGGTACGGTGTCCAGGCTTACTCATTTCCTTGAACCGAGGTGCCATGTGTGTGTATGTGTTAAATAGATTTGAAATAATTCTTGAATTTTTGTTGTTTTCCACAGAAAGGTGAACTTTTGTTTGTTGATGCTAAACGTAGAGCCTGAAGATAGTCTTATGAGATTGGTTAGTTAGTAAATTTGTAACCCTGTCATTTGTAAGTTAGTTATGCTCATTCTTCTCTAGAACCTCAGCTTTTGTTGCACGGATGTGAGGCTCAGAGAATGTGCAGTGGATAGAAATTACATGTGTTTATCATCTCACCTCGTATGAAGACGCTAGTGTTTTCTGAAACACGTTTTTGAAGCCACTACTGAGCCCATGAGCCTCAAGTAGGACTGGGTTTCCCTCATTCTAGTAGGCAAGAACTGGATTCTGAAAGTTGTTTAAAGTTTTTAGGAGTGCCCTCAGGTGGTGCAAGCCATGAATTGCATTTCCTCTGACACTTGATGATGGTTAAAGATCTGCAGAGATAATTCACTGTAAAAACCCGGGATTTAAAACTGTATAGGTATCAGAGATAAGCTGTGTTTTAATTTTGGTCCACAGAATTGAAAACGAAATACACCAATGTGTGGTTATGTCTTTGGGGAGATAGGTTTTATATTCTGAAAGTATGTAAAACAAGAGAAGTACAATTATTCTTGACTTTGTTGTGTTGTTAGTAGTGATCTTGATGATATGAATGTGCTATCAACAAAATTTGTGTATTTTAAGAGGAGAGAGAGATTAATTTTGGATATTCTGTTGAAGGTACAGAGTTTGAAAACCTATCATAGATATGTTAGATACCTTATTTATACCCTGCCTCATCTAGCCCATGTGTTAGTCTATTTCAGATACGAATTTCAGAGCAAGAAGACAGTTTGGAATCTTGCCGAAACTACGTTCTTATGCCTGTAGATGGTTTATGTTAGATCTTTTGAGGAAATTAAGATTTCTGCAGATAATCTGTACATAGCTCTTACATCCTGTCGATCTGAGAAAATAGGCCTCTGGAGCTTCTGATTTGTCACTAAGTGCAGAAGATAGCATGGGATCGCTTGCCGGTGTGTACAGTCATGGGTGTGGATGGTCGAAGTGCCGCCGGTGGGGGTCCCTTGTGGGCGCTGTCGCGGGCACAGTGCTGCTCCTCTCTCGTCATGGTCTCACCCTAGAGAAGAAACCAGAGTTGTGACCCTTCACATCCCATGAAGAGGCCAGCCGCATAACACATAATCCAAGGACCAGAGTGTGGAGGGGGTATGTAGACAGTGACATTCGGCTTCGCTGCGTTTAAAACAGACGAGCAGTATTTTTATTTCTCAACCTTCAGAAGAGTGTCGGTGGACTTACATTAGGAACTGAATGCTATCGAAGTGGTTAAAATGATTGTTTTTTATCTTGTCATCCAGGTTTTTTTAATTAAATGGAAAGGATTGTTTTTATCAGCATGTAATCTGATAGTTGGCTTTCAAAAGGCAAATGCTAATTAATGTTTTTTCTTCTGATCTGGATCTTTTGAAATTAATGAGTCTTAATGTAGAGAGACTCGATTACATTTTCTTGTAATTTCCGAAGATCGCCCATCATCTCACTAGCTACAAACATCTTGGTAAGGCCGAAACATTTAGCAGAGTCTTCTCAGTTGGTCTTGAAGTTTTGTTCTCTTCTGTGTCGCAGCCTGAGCCTGTACTGCCGTGGGCTGAGGCGACGGAGAGGTTGCTAGGACAGGCTGGCCCGTCTTAACTGTCTCCCTGCATCGTGGCCCCTGTCAAGGCACAGAGGCCCTTGGTTTGATGGCAGTTTCATTAGAGAAAACAAAGCATGTGAGATGGATCATGTTCTTTATAGTCTGATCTTTTTAGAAAATGGCTTTTTTCATAAATTACTATAGACAAACGGTAATTTCTGATCTTTGATGGCATTAATTAATTGGCTTGGAAATGGAGGCACAGGAGGATTCAGATGCTAGGAAGCAGAAGGGTAAAATTTTTTCCGTGGATCTCCAAACTGGGATCCGGACGTATCACCCCAGTATTATTCAGGGGGCCCCTCCCAGTCACCTAAGCAAACACCCCCAGTAATGTCCCCTCTCATCTGGAGCATGCCTTGCCTTCCACAGCTGTTTGCTCTGGGTCCACAGCCAGTTCCTTGCTGAAACCATCCATTGTCTTCCTGCCAAAACCAAGTCGAAAAAGCTTAACTTGTGTGTCCCCTCCCTACACAAACAATATACCCAAGAAATCTCTGATCAGAAGCAACAGAAATAAACATTCCTAAAGGTAAAGCAACTGCAGATCCCCGTCTTCCTGCTTCTTCATGGTTAGCACTTTTTAAAACCATTTTTCTATATTGAATACTTCTGTTTCTTTGTTTGCTGTTTAGCTGTTAGTGTCAGTATTAGCCACTGAATACCGGTTTATCCTTCTGAGTAAATTTTAGGCTTGTTAAAGTCATACACACCTTTGTTCAGACAACGTCTTCTTCAGAAACCCAGTGCACACACACACGAGACCGTGAAGCCGCTCTGACCTACGTGGGGGTCGGGGCCCCTGGCCGCCGAGGCACCAAGCGGGGGCAGCGGTCACTAACCCGTCCGTTCTGCCAAAACCCGCAATAGCCCGGTTTTCCTTTCTCTCTCCCTTGCCCCCGAGTCCTCTAAACCCTCAAAAAAAATTTTTTTTAATTAAAAAACAGCTTTCTTTGGGGCTATTCATACTGACCTTTATAAGGTACTCTGTGTGGGGTGTGTGTGTGTGTGATATTTCCATCTCTTTTATGAAAAGGGAGGGTGGCAGGAATGTTTTCCTTTATTTTGTTTTTAACTTGCTGTGCAATTATCTAATATACTGGAAAGTACAGGAGGTGCTAAATACAGCCAGTTATATTTGGAATTTAAAAAACACAAATCACATGTTCTAACATTCCTGAGAAAGAATTGAATTAGGCTTCATTCTTTTATACCAAATGCTACAGTTTCTCGGTCTCCTTTCTCTAACGGACGTAGACTTGATTTTAAAGAGTTACATTCAAAATGTGTTATCCAGACTGATTATTTTTCATTTCTGTGTTATTTGTCAAGTACATTTATAACAGTTTTGCAGACAATAGTTGTGGATTACATAAAATACACAGTTAGTCCTTGTGATGATTAGTGGAGGTAAATTTGCACAATCTGTTTTTGAGAAAGGTTCAGGTCATTTGAAAATAGGAAATAATCTTTTAAACTCACTTGTTTAAAAGGAAAATCAGACTGAAACCAGCAAGTATGTTCTGCTTTTGTTCTTTTCAACCAAGATTAAGCATACCTTTGTAGAAGGAACACCTTCAAATACCTTACCATTAACTAAGACTGTTTTTGATAGATATTATTTTATAGCTATTGAAGATGGGACCACAGTCAAAGAGATCCTCATGTTTAAAAATTTTTTTTTTATTTTTTAAAACATTTAATATAGAGAGATTCCATTAATTATTTTTTTTTTTTGCTCGAAACTTGGTCTGATGTATCTTTCAATGGGAGCATTTATATGAATTTTATCTCAGCATTTTTTAATATTTTTGAGATATGCTTTAGAATTAATTGGATTTTAAAAATCTCAAAAAGTTTCTAGAAATATCTTAAGTTACTAGCGACACTTTCAGTCCTGAAGTTTTCAGTCCTGAAGATGGCAGTATCCACAGGACAATACTGAGGTCATGTTGCAGAAGCTGTCCTGTACGTTTTGAGCGCAGGGTCTGTGCCAGGCACTGGGAATGTTCTCGCCAGAGAAGCCTGTCCCCGGCCTGGGCTTCCAGTCTGGCTGGAGCTGCTGGAAACAAGAGCGGCTCGTTGGCACACGGTGTGGAAGTGCTGTGAGTGAAGTATGCAGAAAGGCCTTTGGAATGCCTGAGAAGGTTCCAGGGTCAAAGGGGGGATTTAAAGGAAGATGACACTTGAGTTATGTTTTGAAGAATGAGTAGTCCTCATGAGTGGTAGAACATTCTAGATGGGGTTGGGGGCATTGGAACTTGGGGAGATTGGGAAACAACAGAGAGACGTGTGGTGGCCTGGACGCAAGGGGTTATGGAGGAGGGGACCCCGAGGGAGAAGTCGGGAGGCTGGGAGGGCCTGCGACTCGGTGCCGGGCTGGGGGACACTGAGTGAGTGCTCCTGTGACCAGGTGGGTGCTTTAGGACGGGAAGGGCTGCCCGGCAGGAGGTTGGTGCCCCTGTGATGCCGCCCCGGAAGTGAAACAGCCCCAGCAAAAAGCGAGCAGAGTGGAGCACAGGTGACACTATGACCTTCCATGCCCATCCGTCGGCATTTTGTCCTTAAAGCAGGGCTGAGGCGGGAACGACGTGTTCATCAGGTGCCTGCTGCCCGCCGGCTCCTGATTGGGCGCATGCGTCACTCGTGGTCTTTGTAATGGCCCACAGTCGGCCGTGACCTCCTGTGAGAGGTGGGGGCACAGCCTGCACAAGTCCGGGGACTGGCCTCGGGCCACAGCCACGACGTGGCCCTGTGCCCTGACTCTCTTACAGTTGTCCAGTGGTGTGCCGGGCGGGCCGGGACGAGGCTATGCCGTGGTCAGGTGGTGCCACATGTGTCCGGCAGGGGCCGTGGTGAACGTGGCCTTAAGCGGACGGGGACGGGGGTGGGGAGGCACAGATTCGGTTTGGACACCTGCGTTGGGAGCACTTCAGTGCCCCCAGAAAGCCGTACAGGATCGGACCCTGGGAGGATCCGACACGTGACCTTGGGCGGTAGTTTCCACTTAGTTTGTTCGGTCACTTAAGCTTGTCACTATTGTCGCAGAACTAATGCCTCATACTGAGGTTCGTTGTCTCGCCGCGTCGAACAAGGAAGGTGTGGGCACAGTAAAATGAGCAGCAGGCAGAAGTTGATTCGAGTAGAAGATGAGGAAGGCGGAGTACGGAAGCTCTTGTTACAGAGAGGGGACACGCGAGAGCGAATGCCCGCGACAGTAGGCAGGGGTCCTTGTTCTGTAAGGTTCTGGTGGCTCCCATCCCTCTCCCCTCATCCCTCACTGCTGGCCAGCCACAGGGGCTGGGTCGTCCAGTCCTGCTCAGCAACCGTCTGTGGCCACGTGGTCCCTGGTGTGGCGCAGGTTTTATGCCACTCCTTATTTTCAGCCAGGTCTTCAGTCAGATTCCTAGGGGGACCTGAGGGGGCGCAGGTGGGGTCTGTTACATTCTTTAGAGGGACCTTAGGCCAGGTCAGCCAGGTCAGCGCTCCCAGCATCGTTCCAGAATACGTGTTCTGCCCCCCACCTCCCCCCCCGGGACCTCAGGCCCTAATCTCTCCCTCTCTGCCTGTTTCGTCCTATCTTTTCTTTTCGCACCGATAACCTTTAGAAACAGGAAGCATTAGCTGCTCCTCAGGTTTGGGGTCGGGTCGGTGGGACTGTCTTTTTGGAGGTGGCGTCACCGTCACCTGCTGCTTCACTTTTGCCCTTCCCTCTTCTGCTTATGAAGTCAGTCTTCACAGTAAGGTGAGGTTGACCTGCAGGAACTGGGACCCCGGCTTCTAGTCACAAATATTGGCAGGGGAGACATGGGTTCCCTCAGGCCCCACATAACCTGACGGACACACCCAGAGGAGGACCCACAGGGAGGCCAGCCTGGGGTTGGGTCCTCTGGCCCTCAGGCCACTGCTCTGCTTCTCAAATGGCATCTTCAAAGTGCATTTAAGAGGCTTTTGAGGGAAGTCACTTTAGGGTGAGAAAATAGGAAAGAAAGGAACTTTCATTTGTTTTCTTGTTTTATGTCTTTCAGTAAAATGTCACCGTCTTTTATTGTGATTCGGTCTTTTATTGTGATTCGGTGGAAAGCACTTACAATTGGAGCCCAAGCTGTCTCCTCCTCTGGCGGGCACCTTCTCCAAAGTGGTTTCCCTTGTGGGAATGTGTTAGGATATCGTTATGGGAATTACAGGAGATGAAGGCGCTAGCAGTAGTGAGCTATAAAATGTTACTTCTGAACGCTGATATTTATAAATTCCTAGAAAATTCTGCTGTGTGGATTACCTTCGAGGACTAAAAAGTGGTAGAGAGACTTTGAAATTTTCTCCAGCTTCTTCCTTGGCTTTACCCCCCGGTGAAGACCTGCCTCGTTGCTTTTATTTCTCACAGGAAATTAGCGAATTCATCCATCATATGAGTGCATCTAAACGCCAGGGGTAGTAATCAGACTCAGATCTCCTCCAGGCTTCTTCTGGTCTCGTAGGGTAAGACACAGCTATAATCCGAAAGACGTTCCACGCGAAGGGGAGCGAGGCTGCTTTTCGCCGGAGCAGCTGGGCGTGCGTTCCTGCTGAGGTGGCGTTGTGAGCTGAGTGTGAAAAGTGCGTGCAGTGTAACGGTGTAAGTGCCGGGGCGGGGAGGCCGCCCGGCAGGGAAGGAGCCAACGATCGGGTTATCCTGGGGCAGAAGGTAGGTGTGATCGCTTTGAGAACCTCGTGATGCCGCTCAGCGGGAGGCTGGGAGCACGTGGATCCTGTGGATGAAGCCAGACCCCAGCAACCGGCGGTGGTTTGGAAAGGGGGCTGCGGGAGCCCGAGGGTCCTGACAAGAGAGGAAAACCGAAACCGGAGATTTCAGTGAGGGCCAGGCGAGTTTGAGCAGGAAGCCCTCGTTCCAGCACCGTGTCCCCTTAGGTGAGTGTGTGCATGAGAAAATCCCAACCGGTCATTTCCCGTGCCCCACGCCCGCTGTAGCCTGGGGGGGCGGCGTGTTTGCAGACCAAATGGCCCCACTGTCAGATGAAGAAAGTCCCCGGTTTGAGAGAAAGACATGGAAATGAAAATGTAGTTCAGCATAAAGCTGATTTCTCTATGAACCTGAGTCTGGGTTCTAGAAAGAAAAGCACACAGGCACAGCTTTGTTTTCAAGTAGCTCACGGTAGGGAAAAGAAACTTACTAACTTCTTTATTAGATGTTAAAATGAAATTAGAGCACAAATACATTAATGTTAAGCCCACAGTTCAGTGATTTATTAAGAGAGTTAGCGTGTGCGTTACATACGAATGTCCTTTTCTGTGGAAGAGAATTCTGGTCAGATGAGAGCGGTGATTTTCAGGCTGTCACCAGAAGACCACTGGGACACAGCTGAAGTTGTGTGTTTTGGAAAGTTGTGGGAACAATGTGTGCCATACGTTGTTACACCTACTTATTCAGATCCTGAGCTGCTTTGTTTGGGACTGAAATTTACCAGCTCTTGGTAGAGATAATTAATCTAAAACCTATCAGAAGTTCTAATGGACTGTTGTTGACATTTAGGAATTTTCGGATCTTTTTGTGCTTTTGTGATTGTGCCAAGATACTGATAAGAAAAGTTGAAACAATCCCAGTACCTGAATTGAAAACATGACCCATTATGTATCTTTGATTACTCGTGAAAGATAGTTCTTTGGACAGGCTCACTCTGAACATCTGTCTGGTCGAGGGTGTTGGTTAACGTAACAAAGGGTTTCCAGCTGTTGACCAGGCTAGGGGCTGCAGAGCTAGGCTCCTAGTTTCTGTGCCCCACCCGTCGCGCAGCCTCAGTGTCCAGCCCGTGTCTCTGCCCTTCCCAACTGGGGTTCCATGGGGGAACTGAGGGTTTCTGGAAGGTGATTTGGGTGGTGGGTCTCGGCTCTCCCAGCATGGTACGTAGGTACCCTCACTTTCAGTGGGTACACCGAGCCAGATTTTCTCGGAAGGCTGCCTCTGGTACGTTCTGTACCCTGGGCCTCCCTTTGCACCTCTGCTCTCTGATCTCACGTTCACCCACAAGGACTGCCTTGAAGTTCTGGGACAAGAAAGTGACTGTTGGATTCATGCAAATGATAATGACTCATGTATCACACGTCCTTCTCATCTGTTTGGGATAACCCTGCCCTCTAGCATTTACACTAACTAATCCTTGGAATTATTCTGTATCTAGTTTTTTAGTCACCAGGGGGAAAGTTCGAATGTTCACTTTGTAGCTACCACTCCTGTCGTGTCGTGTCGTGTCGTGTCGTGTCGTGTCGTGTCGTGTCATGAGAGGGATTGATGCCTGGATTGAGGTCTGCCTGAGTGTTCTCCATATTCTCCTTTTCTTTGGGCTAAACTACCTGCAGCATCAGAAATCTTGAATTGAAAGCCCTTACTCAGGGATCTAAAAAGTGTGCTCCAAGGACCCTTGAGGACCCTCTCCTAGACCCTTTCAGGGGGTCCGTAAGGCACTCCTTTTTCCTTACACTTCAGCCGGAACAGTGTGCCACACACAACACACCGAATGTGAACGAGAGTGAAATAATGCAGCTGTGTTCTACTAAACCAGACATTAAAGAGATTTGTAAAAATAGAAAAGCATGCTGTCCTAATAGCTAATATTTTTTTATTTGGAAAATAATAATGATAATTTTTAATTGCTATTTTTAAAGTGAATTACTAGAAGTTAAAAGTGGAAAAATATTGTCTATTTAATACAGCAAATGACAGCAACTGTAACTCACGCAAATGCTTTTCAGGGGCTTCAGTAATTTTTAAGAGAGTTTGGGGGCCCCGTGACCAAAACTTTTGAGAATGACTGTCCTAACCCGTCATCAGGGAGACTGTTGACTGAGAAAAGAATTTCCAGCGTCTCTTTAGCTTTTCCCGGCAGCCTAGTGAAAACGTCTTGCCTGTGGGATGAGAATTGATTATTGCATATTTTTTATTTCTTTAGTGCAGGATTCTGTCTTCAATACAAGCCTTGCTTTGCCTATATCAGAGAAACCTCTCTTCCTATTGTTATTATTCCCTCTTTTTCTGTTTTGTATCTTTTCTCCTGCCATCAGGGTGACTTACTGGGGGCTGGGCGTGTGAGGGCGGGACTTCACCCGTGGAGAAGTGGGCGGAGCCCAGTCCTGATCCCCCGTCGTCCTCATCTGTCAACGACAGGGAGAATGCAGGTCTGGTGGCCCTGTTTTGTGCCTGACGTATGGAAATTGCGATTAGATTGAAACCACCTTCTGTCCAACACGAGTATCCGTGGTTGCTGTTCTAGCTCTGCCTCTTAGAAATTCAGGTTCTTCTGGTTTCTGACTGGTACGTTTGTGACTTCTTGGTTATGTTACGATAGATGAATGGTTTCATGGTCATATAATGTGCGGATTATTATTTATAATAAATGAACTGAAAATGGTTACTTCAAGACTTACAAGCTCCTGATCACTTGCTGTTTGGGAAAGCAAACAGCTTGGCCACAACTCGACTCTAATATTGCGCTGTTCACGAGCATGGCCTTCGTCATACATTGTAGGCCCAGGATACCTTGTCCCGCTCCAAGATGGATGTGACCGAATGACTAAAAGGGACAGATAGGACTTTTCTGATTAGCTTACATGTCCTGGTCTTACCGAAGGTTACTTTAGCCTGAAGTTGGCTGTCAGGCAGACATGACAGTCTGTCTACGTCTCGTTCTTGTTTCTTTGCTTCTCTGGCAGTCAGACGGTTAGGCATCTCATAATGCATTACCTGATGCAGGTCTAGCGGGGGACCGCATTTCTCAGCGTATTTGCGTTTAGCCTAAGTTTAATTAATTGTGCTGCAGTGACCCAAGGATGTCATCCTTGATGATTTGCTGGTTTCAGGGCCTGAGAATAGTAATTTATGTACAATTACTTCACTTGAAGTCCTGATTTTAGTCCTACTTGTTGCCCATAGATTGGAGAAGCATTTGCTAGATGTCAGAAATTCAGATACCTGTTTTATAGGACTTTTCCATCTGTAAACACGGATGTAGGGGGTAGAGAGAAGCTATAAAGGTTTTTTTTTTTTTTATGTTTGTTTATTTTTGAGAGAGAGAAACCGAGTGGGGAATGGGCAGAGAGAGGGAGACACAGAATCCGAAGCACGCTCCAGGCTCTGAGCTGTCAGTGCAGAGCCCGACACGGGACTCAAAACCGTGAACCGTGAGATCATGACCTGAGCCGAAGTCGGACGCTTAACTGACTGAGCCGCCCAGGAGCCCCGAGAGAAGCTTTAATCGAATAGAGTCTATTCTGTTCATTAATGGTAAGAAATGAACCGTAGGATCCACTTCTCTGGGGAGACCGTCACAACCCACAGTGGCCCCCAGGCCTGCTGTGCAGATGTAATGGTTGGGAGTCGGCCGTGCTCTCATCCGCCTGGAAGTGTGGCAGTGGCCTGTGGGCTGTGGGCTTGTCCGTCTGTGTTTGTATCCAGCACGTTGGTGCCGTGCGTGTGGGTGAACCTCGGGCATTCCTGTTTTATGTTGTAGGCAAGATAGGAAAATTCTGATCCATTTTTTGAAGATGGTATTAAACAGTGGTATCTTTGAAATCGGTATTTTATCCATAAAGAATATTGTTTGGGTAATCCATAAAAAACTCCTAAGAGGCAGGTGGTCTCGTAATGTCAAAGAAGAAAAGCATTTGTTTTCCTAATAAGGTACTAGGTTGCGTGCTATGAGAGAAACAAAAACGAGTAATTTAAAATAGTCGACCCGAAGGGGCTGTGACCTGGGCAGAGAAGACAGATGTGGTCAGAAGTGTCTGCGAGGCAGCCCGAGTCCCACGCGTGGGACAGAGCGGCGGGGTCAGGTGGTGTGAGCCAACAGCGTACTCTCGTGCGGAGGAACCGGGAATAGTTCTTGTGAGTAGGCCTGCTGTTTCCGTGGGCTTCTGCAACGTCTGAGAAAATTCTCGCGGGAAACAGATGACCTCTGTTTTCTGGAAATTCTCAGGGGTATTTGGTTATGACGGTGTCATTCGTGTAGGAAGAGAGACGTTTACAGGGACGGGGTTCCTTTACAAACCCTGTTCTGCTCTTTACCGTGGTGCTGCCGTAGAAGAATTCCTTTTCCTTACTCCCTCAGGCTCACCGGTCTTCTCCACTTAAGCCTTGAGTCACACTTGCCAGTCTGAAGGTGACCGGGAGCGGGTCTCTGGTCTCTTCCGCAGATGGCACTCGGGGCGGACCTTGTGTTGATAGGACCGAAGTTAGTGTGATGTTTTCAAGGTTCAGCCGTCTTCTAAGAGCATGTGTCCTGCCTGGCAGTGTGATAAGTAAATCCTAGTAAACAGTGTGTCTCCTGTGTCCAGGTGTGCTTTTTTCACCGTGCCCGTGGATTGGCACGCTTCGGCAGTTGGCTTCCTCATTTTAAAGTTGTGTGACTGGTGTACAGTAAGAGTGATGACTGAATCTTAGCAGTTAAAAAATTTTTTAATGTTTATTTTTGAGAGAGAGAGAGAGCACAGGAAGGGGAGGGGCAGAGAGAGAGGGAGACGCAGAATCGGAAGCAGGCTCCGGGCTCTGAGCCGTCCGCACAGAGCCCGACCCGGGGCTCGAACCCAGGAACTGTGAGATCGTGACCTCAGCTGAAGTCGGACGCTTCACCGATGGAGCCACCCAGGTGCCCCATGGATCTTAGCAGTTTTTTAAAATAAAGAGTTTCAGAGCAAAGCAAAAAGCCTTCCACGGATTCTTTAGTTTAAAAAAACTGAACATTTTAGAGGCACCTGGCTGGCTCTGTGAGTGGAATGTGCGACTCTTGATCTCGGGGTTGTGAGTTCGAGCCCCACTTTGAGTGCAGAGATTACTTAATCTCTGGGGTGCCTGGGTGGCTCAGCTGGTTAAGAGTCTGCTGCTTGATTTTGGCTCATGTTACAACCCCAGGGTCGTGGGATTGAGCCCCACATCAGGCTCCGTGCTGGGCGTGCCTACTTGAGATTCCCCCTGCCCAACCCCCCCATCCCCGCCCAACCCCCCCATCCCCGCCCTAGCATTCCTGTGCGAGCGCATTCTCTGAATGAATTAATGAACGAATGAATGATTTTTTTTTATAACCCCAGCATTTAAAAACTTGGTGAGTTATAGCAGAATTGTGCAGTAATTTTCCGTGCCAAGCTGTGCATAGAGGTGAATGCGTGACCGATTGGTGAAGTCTCTGACATTTATCCTCTTTTGTCTCTAAGCTCAGTTTTCCTGCCCAGAATTGCCCTGCCTTCATTTTTTCCCCACATCCAAGAGCATTAGCTTAGAAACTGTGTACTTTTATTGGTTCTCTTCGTTCTTTTTCTCCTGTAAAAGTAGGGAAGAGACTTGGTCTTTGAAAGTCTCCATATTGTACATTTAAAATGAAAACACTTCTCGTGGTGACAAGACTTTCAGCTCTACGTGTGGATAAGCGAGCAAAGTTGTGACTTTCCATACAAATGATCTGAGACATCCTCATGTCACTGAGTGCGCCCCCCCCCCCCATGAACCTTGCCCACGGAACTGCACGTCTTTACCATCACCCCCACCCGACTTCAGTTTTGTGGGCTGTCGCAAGTCCATTCTCTCTGTCTCTCTCTCATCCAAGTGTAAGTTTGGACCACTTTGCCTAATTGCAATATTCTACTAAAACCTTTCTCCTAAGTCTTTAGATAGATTCTTCATCTTTCTTAGAAATTCTGATAATTATCTAAGTTTATATTTATGCTTATTATCTCCTTTCAGATTTTTTAAGTGGCTAACAGAAAAAAACATACATGATAAAAGTTGAAGTAGGGGAAAGCGCTCCTGGTGAAGGGGGTGGTTCTCTTATTTGTCTGGGGGTGATAGGGACTCCAGTTGAGTGTTGGCCACCCACAAGTTCTAGTTGGCTCAAAAGGAAATACTCCCGCCGACCACACCACGAGAAGAATGGTGTGGGCCTTCTGTGTGTGAGGTGGCCCTGTGGAGGGAGGGACGTAGGGGGAGCACATCTGAAAGATGGAAAGACCAGTGTGCCCGGACCATCGGGAGACAGAGTATGGACTGGGTGAGATGGGCAGTGGTCGAGTCACGGAGAGAAGGCACTGGAGTTTGCTATTTATCTCAAGAGCAGTGAGAAGCAGTGGAAGAAATTTTACTAAGGCAGGCAATTCCGTCTGGTTCGGTTGTTAGGGTCTCACCGGCTGCCGTGGGGAAGGGGAGGTACCGAGATCAGAATGGGCAGCTTCATCCAGTGATGCTGTCGTCATCGCCCAGGCTGCTGGTATCTTCGTTTTTGAGCTTCTCCCCTGCTCCGGGTGTGTGTGTGGTTCAGTATATGTACTTTGGTGTGGACATACGGAGTACACGATAAAACATTAAGAAAGCAAGAAAAAGGATGAGAGAAAAATGAGCAGAAATAGAAATGCCGTTCTCTTGCCCACCCCAGTGTATGTTTAGCATTCTGGAGAAATGTGTCCCACTTTGAAAACCACCAGTGTGGACAAGAGGTCATGGAACATGACCCGTGGCAGTGGAGACCCAGAGATTACGGGGTTGCAAGTAGGTTAACTGGTAGTAGTAGTAGAAAGGAATGGGTGCGGAGGGCCCGAGGTTTCTAGTTGGCGCACCTGAGATCACCGTGCGGGCTGAAGAGTTAGCCAGTACTCCAGCAAACGCTGGTCGGGTTTTTGACAACAGTCTTCTGCTTGGCTATGCACATACTTAATAATAATGCCTTTAGTGACCGAGGCAGGGGGGAGGTTGTCAGCTGGTCTGCTGGACGGCTCAGCTCTGCAGGGAAGAGGATGTGGGACGTGGGTCACTCCTGCCTTTACACAAGTGTTAGCACGTGGCAGGACCGGGCCACTACTTCCGGTTGACTCTTGAGGCTTCTTTGGCCGGAGGCAGAGCCTCCACGGCGGATCGGGTGCTGGGCTGGGAGCACATGGAGACTGTCGCCGTTGCAGTCTCTAGTAAATGATCGGCAGTCTGTGAGCTGTTAGCAGCTGTTCTCACTCACGTTTTTGCTTAGAAGGAAATAAAATGCCTTTGAGGCCGTAAGTGGGGGAAAGATCGAAGAGATGAAGAGAGGCAGGGGAAGCCCATCACATGTGCAGTGTTGCCTGAGACCCGGCACACGGACGGGAGAGCAGTGCGGCTGTGGGCGCTGTTCCAGGTGTGGCTTTAGATGCGTGGTGCTCCAATTCCTGACATAGGTAAAGATTTTCTTTTGTTAAAAACCACATATTTTAAGAGGAAAATTTTTTTGAAAATGTATTAAAGTGCCACTTTAAAAATGCCATCCCTCTGAACACAGTTTACTCTTTTCTCACGTCTTCTGGCACGGAGCCCTGCAGTCTCACACACACACACACACACACACACACACACACACACACACACACACACGTGTATACATCCAGTTTGATTGAGGTATTACTGAAAAATAAAATTGTAAGATATTTAAAGTGTACGTCATGGTGATCTGATACAGTATATATTGTGAAAGGATTTCTCCCATCTAGTTAGTTAACACATCCATCATCTTACCTCTTTTTTTTTTTGTTTTTTTAATGATTTTGGTGAGTTGGCAAATTTCGTTTATACAGTACAGTGCTATGAAACTGTAGTCACCATGTTTTACGTTAGATCCTCGGTCTTTACTCATCTTGCAGCTGAAAGTTTGTACCTTTTTACCAACCTCTCTCTATTTACCCCCACGGGCCCTGGCAACCACTTTTCTACTGTTTCTATGAGTCTGGTGGGGTTTTTTTGTTTTTTTTTTTTTAACATTTGTTTATTTTTGAGACAGAGACAGAGTGTGAGCGGGGAAGGGGCAGAGAAAGAGGGAGACCCAGAATCCAAAGCAGACTCCAGGCTCCGAGCTGTCAGCACAGAGCCCAACGCGGGGCTCGAACTCATCAACTGTGAGAACATGACCTGAGCTGAAGTCAGATGCCCAACCACCTGAGCCACCCAAGCGCCCCAAGTGTGTTTGTTTGTTTTAAGTCACCGTACAAGTGATGCCACGTGGTCTCTTTCTCCACCTGGCTCATTTCACGTAGCATAATGCCCGCAGGGTCCATCCATGTTGTTGCCAATGACAGGATTTTCCTCTTATGGCTGAGTAGTGTTCCACATCGTGTTGTGGAATGGAGTATTACACACACACACACACACACACACACACACACACACACACTCTGCATCTTCTTTGTTCTTTCATCTCAGGTAGTTTCCGTGTCTCGACCGTTGTGAGTGATGCTGCAGCAAACTGAGGAGTGTGGGTATTCCCTGGATACCATGTTTTCCTTTACTTTGGGTATGTACCCGGAAGCGGGATTGCCGGAAGTTAGGGTAGTTCTGTTTTTAATTTTTGAGGACCCTCCATACTGTTTCTGTAGTGGCTGCAGCAGTCGGCATTCCCGTGGTACGTGTTTTTGTTTCGTGTTGTTTCTGACGCAGGCAGTGCAGTGTCTCCCTGCGTTCGGTTCTGGACACCATAGAACAGACACACACGCGTTTGCCTTCATTCCCTTTCAGTGTATGTAGTAGGACTTTCCAATCACGAGGGAAATACCGGGGGGCCCTTATTGATGGTCAGAAGCATGAACACTGCTCATTTGGAAGCTGGTGATGTGTGCTCACTCGACAGATCAGCTTTCCAGAGAGTAAATCAAATTAAAACTGGCTTTAAGCAAACGATCTCATTTAATCCTCAGAAGAAATGATGACATGGGTAATATCCCCTTTACAAGTGGCCGTGGGATGGGATGCTACGGGTCTGCTGTAGTGATCACATCTAGCGGGAAAATGTAGTCATGCCCGTCGATTTGACCCGCCTCTCATTTTCGCTACTGCTGTCTGACCTGGCCTTCACCGTTGCGCCACTCGTACAAACACCTACGGGGAGAGAGTGGCGAAAGGCCGAGCCTGAGGGATCGCTGCCTTCCAGACCACGTTAGAAATGAGCAAACAGCCACGACGAGACTGTTCTGTGGTCAGAGTAGCTGATACATGTCGTCAGTTTTCTTCTCCGGAAGTCAAATAGAGATGCTCAGTTTTGCTTGCTTGATTCCCCTTAACCTACTCCTCAGTTGATGCTTTCGTGGAGGGCCCGTCCTTTCTTCTCCCAGCTCGGAGCCCGTTCACAGCGAGGCCGACTCGGGGAGAGGCGCTGTTGCGGAGGCACATGCGCGGTGCCCGGGGTACTGATGGCAGCCGTGACCCTGCTTCCGCTGCGGGCCTCCCGGCACCGGACAGTGAGTGCTCCTTCCCACGCTCCTCCCTCCTCCTCCTCCTCCTCCTCCTCCCCCCCCCCCTCCCCAGTGAGCATCAGAGTTCAGCAGGAAGTGCCTGCAGGCCTATGCATGTGACTGAATGAATAATTCAGTGTCTCCGGGGAAGGGGAAGGGGAACTGCAGTAGGATGGAGAGGTAGCCGGGAGCTGGCGGGGAGCACGGGTCCTGAAAGCAGGTGCCTGAGGATCCCAAGTGCAAGCGTGAGGCGTGATAGCGTAAACCGTGACAAGCACAGACGTTTCTGGTTGAAAATGTTCTGTCTCACGCAGTCCTAACGGTTCACCTGCATTCTGACAATTTGTCAGATGACTCTGCCGAAATGATCGGTACTGGAATGTGGCAGTTTCTTTGCTGTCAGAGGCGACATCATTTCTCAGGTTTTCCTTGTGAGTTTTTATATTTTCCTGACTCTTTTTCCCTTTAAATATGAATTAAAGGAACTGAAGAATAAAAGCTGAAGATCAGGCATGTTTACTTAATAAAGGCTTTATTAGAAGTGTCATTTACAGACATCGGTAAGACAGGTTCTTTTAAAGTTTAAACTTGAAATAGAATTATTGACAGTTTCCTAAATCGTTTCTCTCCTCTGCAGTGGTGTGCTTGACTTGGTAGACGTGTTATGTGCATGCCTGTGGTCTCTTCTGTCATTACAGTAATGTTGTGCCTGCGGCTCTCACAGGCCTCGAGTGGGTTGTTGGAGGTACTTGGCAAAGGTGCCTTTTATCAATCTTACTTATTCTGTTTCTGTTTGCAAATATCTGCTGTATGTATTGTTTTTAAAGCAAGATTTAAACTTAATTGGATTATATTAAATCTAATTTCTAAAAATGGTAAATTCTCCTGATTATATAAGATTTATTACCATGTTCAGATGTACAATCTTTAAATATAAGTTGGTTTGTTCTGATTCTATGGAGACTTTTTTAGTATTAATCGTGTTACCTAAAGAGCACAGTTCAGGGGAAATCTAAAATACCGTCTTGTTAGCCTTTATGCAGTCTTCCTTAAGCCAGTATGTTTTAATCTGTTCGTTGATTTGGGTTAATACCAATGGAAAAGGAAAATATTTCCCATGCTGAAAAGAATTTCTTGGGGATTTTATAGAAAATTATTGATGTAAAGTTTTCGATGTCACTAATGTAATCCTAAGAAAAATACTAATTTTGTTTTTTCTACCCCACTTTTGAGCATCACCTTGATTTTATGTAACCCTTTCTTCCCCTTTTCATAAATTACCACCTTCTTGTTGAGTTTTTTCTCTTAAAGAGAATTTATTTCATTATTACTTAAGGTAAATTTTAATGTAGATAACCTAAATATTAAATGACTGTTTGATATGGCCACACGTTTTTAATATGATATTTTGTCAAGTATATATACACATTGAGGAAAAAAAAAAGAACAAAATGTGGCTTCTGAAAACAATAGTTTTTTGATGCGTTTCAAAGTGCAGAGCAAACGAAGATGTTCTGATTTACATCAGTGACTTTAATAAGACACTTTAATTTCTCCAGGCTGTTTACAACGTCTTTTGTCTTTTTCAACTAGTGGAACTGAGTCCATCTTACGCTGAGTTCATCGTGAGCATTTCTCCAGAATGTTTCTCAGCCGTCAAGTCTTCTAAATGAGCAGTAATTCCATGGAACGAACTCAGCCTTGGGTCTTGACCTCATAAACCGTTCCATTTACTTTCTAAAACATAACCGTAAAATGTAAATGGATCGCACTCTCTGATTGTGTCACCCGGAAAACAAGCTCTAAGGGCATCGTTTGGTCTGTGGCTTATTACAGGGTTTTTCCACAAATAAGATTACACATAAAAATTCTTTTTCAAATTTATATTAAAGAAGATACGTTTTTATTAAATTACAGAGCTTCCAGAATGAGGATCTAGATAGGAAGTGTGTATAAAAACATTTTGAACCTTTCAAAGCACCTTTTAGTTTGTGTGAAGTTCTTCAGATGGCCCCGTTGTCCTTTGAAGCTTCTAACACCAAGGTGTCTGTTGCAGCCCAGAGCAAGGTTGCTGCTACCCAGGACAGCACTAATTTGCGATGTATTTTCTGTGGTAAGCAACATTATGTTTACATTACTTTTTCAAGCTGTGGTACATACTACTTGCACATTTCCATAACTTTTGTTTCCGTAGGCCATAGTCTGGTTTGTGGTGTTTGGGATCCACAGCAGCTACTGTTTCATGTTGTGATACTGTTGGGGCTCACGTGGGTGATCCGGGCAGCTTTTGAGTTGGCTTCTTAGTGGGGATTTGGTTAGAATGAGAGTCTTAAAACGAATTCCTCTTCAGTTCTCCCAACATGAACGAGAGGGGTTTTTGTTTGTTTCTGTTTTTAACGCTTTTGTTTGAAGCAGTCTTTTAATTTACGATTTCAGGGACAGCATTACACCCACCGTAGTGTGTTTTGAGGAATGTGCCTTATCTGAAGGGAGCTTTTGCTCAGGAACGAAGTTTGAGGTGACCCATGTCGTGAGGCAGACGTAAGCTATTGCTGCTTCACTGGGCTGGCTTGGGAGGGACGGCCTTCTTCCCGCACTAGGTTAGGCACCTGTTGCCGAGGAGTGGGTTTGGGCCTGGCGAGCGCTCTTCCGCTCCTGTGCACACGCGTGCGCACGTGTGTGCCGTGCGCACGCAGCAGCCGGCTGTGCCGCTTAGCTGCCCCAGGTTACAGGTAGTCAGACAGGTGCATCTTCATACCCTTACTCGAGCAGAGGGCTGCGTGCGCACACACCCCCAGACGCACACACACGCACACACAAACCTTCGTCCGAGTCGTTTGTATCATTTGATTCTCACACTTTCCGGTTTGAAAACCCAAGTTCAAAAAGTGACTTGTAATTCTTAGAACTTCTTTTTTATTGGCTCCTGTATATATATCTTTTTTTACTCCTGTATACCTGACTGGCCCAATTATCTTACGAGAGAGAAAATCATAAAGTGACCTACTGCTCAAATTTTAGATGAACAGTTCAGCTGTGTGTATGTACTTATCCATGTGACTCAGTTTTTGATGTGATTCTTCAGTATTTCTGATATTGTTTCTTTAGCTATAAAGAGAATTATTTTCACATTTATGTACTTGCTGGTTGAGGCAAAGAAGCATGTGTTAGAAATTTCCAAAAATGAAAACTCGGATGTATTTCTTAATCACCTGAAGTTAACATTCTGGGATTGCTCAGGGGAGACACAGAGACAGCAGTGAGCCTGGGGGGTGTGGCCCCTCGCGAGCCCCCGTCTTCCCCGGGGTTTATCTCACCTGTGATTCTCTGCCTCCTCCTGGGGGTTCTTCTAGGCCACCTTTTGAACTAGCCATGAGTTATTATTCGTATTGCTGTTATTAGAGGACTTTTTTTTTTTTTTACTTCATTCTGAGAACCTACTTGGTGTTCTGTACTTTGCTACTTACCGTGTTGAGTTCCACATGCAGAATAATAGATACAATTAACCCAATTGCAGAGAGAAGATTGATTTGCCCTTAATAAAGATGAATTTTTAAGTCGTAAAAGTAATGTGTTAAAAAGCAGATTTTCCCCATTATTACCTTTAATCGATCTAACTGTGTACAACAATATAATGACCACATTGCTAAGTTTACACTTGATTGTATTGTGTATCATAACACCTATTGGTCTTTTAGTCCTGTGTTTTTAAATAGTCTGTGGCTAAGTGTGAAAACTACATTTGTGAAAATTAAAACATGGTGGCAGGTGGATGTGCTTCAGCCAAAACTCAGTATGAAGTCCTCATTTCCAGGACCCTTCACTCTGATTTCCATCATTTATAGAGAACATAGCAGCGACATGGACACATTTTCTTTATCAGAAACTAAGTCACATCTCTGCTACGTGAATTGTAGCCAGGACAAATTAATATCAGCGCTTGTCTTTGGCTGTGGTAATAAAACAGAGGAACTAATCCTCGAAGATCGCCGCTGTTCTTTATGACGCTCCAGGGGGAGCGAAGCGGGCTCCCTGGTTTCTCCTCTTACTTTCCCCTGGAGGAGAACAGTCAGCCAGCACACGAGCTCAGAGCTCATGATTCACCCGCTGCGTAGGAAAGTGCCTTTTTTGCATTCTCTGAGAGCACAGGTACCCATTTAGGACTATGACCCATGTGAAAAGTAAGATAATTGTTACATTACAGAAAATACAATGGCAGCTGGCAGCCGTGATTGGTCATAGTTGCCGTCTCATGTTGCTGTAATTGACCAGTTGTAGAACCCAGAGGGCTGACAGGAAGCATGACCTCGTATATCGGAGTTCATAATTGACCCAGAACTCTCCTGTCCATCGCTTTCAGTATATTTACATTATTTTTAAATGCACATGAATTTCAGTGTGTCATTGTCATGACTTGACAGTACTGATGGGGAAGAAAGCCAACAAAACAACTAAAGTAAATAGAAGTACGCGAAGACGCCAGGGAGACGGCTTCTCCTCTGCGGCCACCGTGCAGAGGTCTATGGAGAGACCAGCTGCCCGTTATCACAAAGAACCGTGTAGAAAATCATCTTTAGAGTTTTTCTTGGATCAAAATTCCCCTCATTTTAAAAGGATTTTCCTTGAAGTTTTCCTGTTTTAGCTGCACGAGTAAACTGTAGTACGTTATTTTTATAATTAATGATATCAGCCAGAAAATATTTCCCACATTCTTAAAACCTGCTTTTAAAACAAATTCACTAAGTTTTTAACTTAGGAAAAAACCAAAACGGTTTCTGTACATTCCTTTTAAAAAATACTTTTTTCTCATTCAAGCTTTTTCGAGTTCTATCGAACTTTTGTTTTTGTCTTTTTTCAAATCTGTCTAATAAAATCAGGATTGAGTTGAAATTTTGACACCTTTTTCTTAAATTTACATATTTGAGTGAAAACTCGTATCAATAGATTTCTGTTGGTGGATTTCCTCTGTTGGCACGACGGTGGAGGTAACACATGCTTGCTCTGGGTGTGAGCAGTCTGGCGCACCCGTGGAGGTGGAAGTGTGTGCCGGACTCGTCTCTCTGGCCTGCTGGCATCCAGCTGTTTAGTTATTCGAGCAGCATCAGGTTTTCACTTAAATAAACAGTGTTTTAAAAAAGAGTTAAACCATAATGGTCTCGTGAGTTGCCCAAGCTACATGCTCAACATTTAATATTTTTGGAAAGATGTAACTTTGGATTATAAAAAAATGCTTCCCCCAAATAGTTTCTATTTTCTCAGGTTTACCCCCACCCTGATCTTCTGTTTCCTCCCTCCTTCTGCCAAAGAGATGAGACATCTTCTCCTCATAAAAGTATTAGACATTAGTGTATGGCTTAATGTGATAGTCTGTTTTTAACATCAGTATGTTCATTCCCAAGAGAAGGATACAATTCCAGCCTGGTTGCTAGACAAGTTTTATTTTTTGTTTATGCAGATTTAGTGCGTGTTTAATTTAAAAAGCTTTTTGATTTTTTGTTGTTGCCGATGACACGGGGTTAATATATTTTAATCCTTTCTTTATGTGGTTATCAAAATAGCAGACTGTTAGGAAATCTAATGAAATACATCACTGCAGTTGTCATGTAATTTGTCCTCCAAAAGACAAATTACATGATTAATCTAGAAATGGGGAAAGAGATGAGGAAAAAATTTAGTAGGTAAGTTTAGATCAAATCATCTGCTTTTCTACATTTGGGATCTACCAGTACTGTATTATTATATTGCCATGTCCTTCTAGTTGTGAGGGTCACTTCACTCTATGGCACACAGTTGGTGCTCTTGTGCTGTTAACTTAGAGATACGAGCATTGGCATTAGTACACAGAAGTGTTTGTCTATCAACTCTTTCTTGGAGTAGTGGTCTACAGAACACTTTCACAATATCTGTTAGGGGCATTTGCTGACACACTAGATTTACTTGTTTACTGGATTCTTTTGTTTACTGGGTTAGAGTTCAAGATTGTTCTGTTTTAACCGTGGGCGTTGCATATTAGGTCCAGTGTTCATTTCTCTCATGATACATTTAATTTTTATATCCAGTGACATTAAAATGTCCCATATTTAATGGCATTCTTTATAAGATGCTAAAAATGGGTCTGCATTGTACATGGTACGTGGGAATGAAGGGTCATTAGTTTCTCGTGACAGAGCCGTGTTGGTTTGAACGCAGGGTTTTTGGTTTTTGGTTTTTTTTTTTGGGGGGGGGGGTTGTTTTTTACCCCAAATGAAAAGTTGTTAAGATTACCTCTGTTACATTAAAAATTCAGAGAAGTAGGCTAATTCTGTTTAGAAGTTTAGCAAATGTTTGTTTTCACCAGTGCTGGAAATGCCAAGCCAGTAAATAAGAATGGCAGCTTAAATTGGGCAAATTTGATAAATGCATTAGCATACTTCATCCTAGTAATAAGGTTCTCATGCTCTCTCTCTCCTGTTTTTCATTTCCAGTGTTCTATTTAGGTGAGTTTTTGAATTCTGATTTTTTTCATTTAAGTTCTCCCTCCCCACTTCATGAATAAGTACCCTGAAGAGAATGTCTCATTGTCCTAGAAAATGCCAAGCTCAGGCGCCTATTCAGATGCTCATTGAACACTTGTTTTCCTCAAGCTCTTCATATGTAAATGTTTATTTTCCTTTATTGTTGGTGTTTTCCATTTGTTTCAAGTAAGCCTTCTGGGGATGATGGCAGTATTATGTCGCAGTCTTTCATTTGCTGTGTGTTATGTAAAGCTTATATTTTATTTTGCTAAACAAAAAAGAAGATACATTTGTAAATATGTGATGGTTTTATGTTACTCTTCTCATGATTTTATCTCCTCTGTCCAGCTAGCTATAAAGATAATGTTCATCTATAATGTTTTCCTCCCTTTTTAGGGCCAACATTGCCTAGACAAAATTCACAGCTACCTGCCCAAGTTCAAAATGGCCCATCACAAGAAGAATTGGAAATTCAAAGAAGGTAAATTTAAAAGTTGTTATTTGCAGTTTTTCTTTCTACTGCGGAAGGCCCACGAGCATCAAGTGGTATATAGGAAGTAGATTGTGTCTTGTCAGCCATTTAAAAGTCACTTAGCAGCATACAAAATGACTTTCACTTCACGGAGTCTTATTTTTATAGTGCTTATAGATTGATCTATGGTCATTCTGGCTTTCACATAACTAATTTAACTAGAAAGTTGGTGTTGTGTTGGCTGTTTGGATAAGTCTCTGATCTTGAGATACTACCATAGAGCTTAGTAATGGATACAGACTCACTCTGTTCATGATTAAATCGCTGGTTCAGTGAGATCAATAGTAATCATCTCGTTGCTTCAATGCCCTTTATAAAGAAATAGATTTGAAATTGTAACACAGCCTCAATTAGGTATAGTTTTTTTTTTCTGAATTAGCAGAGTTTCTGAACTGTAAGCTACCAAACTTGTAACAAAAGAGTTTTCTATACATTCAGCAACTAAAACTGAATTAGTTAAACCAGGTGTTCCATTTTATTTTATTTTATCTTTTATTTATTTTGAGAGAGAGAGTAGGAGAGAGTGTGATCAAGGGGTGGGGGGGGGGAGAGAGAGAGAGAATGAATATGAATCCCAAGCAGGCTCCACGCTGTCAGTGCAGAGCCTGACTCGGGTCTCCATCTCACAAACCTTGAGATCATGACCTGAGTCGAAATCAAGAGTTGGATGCTTAACTAACTGAGCCATCCAGGTTCTCCCAGGCCTTCCACTTTAAATTTTTTTTTTTTTAACGTTTATTTATTTTTCAGACAGAGAGAGACACAGCATGAACGGGGGAGGGGCAGAGAGAGGGAAACACAGAATCGGAAGCAGGCTCCAGGCTCTGAGCCGTCAGCCCAGAGCCCGACGCGGGGCTCGAACCCGCGGACCGCGAGATCGTGACCTGAGCCGAAGTCGGACGCTTAACCGACTGAGCCACCCAGGCGCCCCAGGCCTTCCACTTTAAACAAATGAAAACTTTTTGGAGATGTTGACATTGCCTTTTTTTGTTTGTTTGTTTAATGTCTATTTACTTTTGAGAGACAGAGCATGAGCAGGGGAGGAGCAGAGAGAGAGGGAGACACAAAATCCTAGACAGGTCCCAGGCTCGAGCTGTCTGTCAGCACAGAGCCTGACGCAGGGCTCAAACCCACAAACCATGATGAGATCATGACCTGAGCCGAAGTCAGACGCCCAACCAACTGAGCCACTCAGGCACCCCTGTTATTTTTAATCACTAGTAGGTCACTTGTTTATTACAGAGAGCTGATAATCGTCCTACAGATGGATTCTTCCAGTTGACAAACATTTGCTCCATGGCAAGCTAGAGTTTCTTCCTGTGACCTTTGATTTGGATCCACATTTGAAACACTCTTCATATTCTTCATGTTGTCTTGATATGTGTGTCATGTTCCTCTGAAAGACAGATAGACAGACGGGGATCTTTCACCACGTTCTGTGTGTAAATGCGTGGCCCTGGGGGAAGGCCCTTCCGAAATGAATTTTGTTTTCATCACAGCCTCTCTGGTTGAATCCCTCTCTATTTGGTTGAAAATCTGTCTCTTTTGAGTGATGCTGTAACAGAAATAAAACTTAAGTTTTTGTAGAAATAAGGAAGGTTTAAAAGTTCTGTATTGTTTTAAACATTCCAAAATAATTTCAAGAGTTAGAAATTGTAATGATACTGTTGCCCATCCCCCCCCATACACACGGAAAAATAATTAATAAAAAAATGATTGTAGTATTATCAGGAGTAACCCATTTGTAGAAAGCCAGGAAGAACCAGGAGAGAACCCAAATGTAACAGATAATTTTTCACGTTGTGGAGCAGACAAGCATGTGGCCCTGGGGACAGGTGCTAGGTGAGGACAGCACAGAATAGAGACCGGAGCCGCGGAGGATGCTGCCGGCTGGTTAAGGGTCTCTGAAGGGCCGTCCGCTACATGGAGGGCTGTCCACGACTTGCAGCTCGAGGCTGTACTGGAAATGAGTACTGAGCGAATTTTTTACTGATTGCTGTGAAAATGCTGTGTGTATCTGTCCCATCTGGGTGTTAGCCCTGCAGCGCTCAGCCGGACTTGAGGCTTTTCTGCTTGTATGTGGGAAGATACGTCAGGATTTGAAATTGGACGTTGTTTATATTACTTGTTTAGTTGAAGACTTGAAATCGTCCAAAAAATTGATGTAAGTTTTTAAATTATTTTCTGTCCATAGTCACACACAGACTTTCTTCTTTTTTTTTCTTTTTTAATTAAAAAAAAAAAACAAACAATGTTTATGTCCGCACCCAATGTAGGGCTTGAGCTCATAACCCCGAGATCAAGAGTCGCACTTCCCACCCAACTGAGCCAGCCCGGCGCCCCTTTCTCTTGGATAAACCTTCCATTGGACACCACTTTCTTTCTCCTGGTGTTCATTTTTATCTCTGTTCCTTCCCTTTGCTCTCCTCTACCCGCTTCCATTTTTATCTGGTGAAATCTGTTGGTGTCTGCTCCGATCTCCTGGAAATGCTGCTTCCATCATCATTGGCTTGTTTCTGGTTTAGATTTCTTCTCCTGGTGCACAGCCTGCCTCTGCTTTCTTCCTTTTGGTACTGTAGTCTCTGTTCATCGCGGACTGCTCTCCCTTCCGTTTCTTCCGCAAGGGCGTGCGCTTAGCTGTCTCTGGGTTTTTTCCGCACGTGGTATACCTTCAAAAAACTGAGGATTCTGTGGGATATTGTAGTTTTCTCTTAACTGTCTTATGCTGACGGCTCCCGCGTTTACAGCCGTGATCTGCACCTGAGATCCATATTTCCAGTGAAATGGAATCCACGCGTCCTTTTGAGAATTTGGTGCCAGCAGTGGACTCCTGCCCTCTTCCACCCAGCCCTGCATCCTTCTTAAATGCGCGTACACGTGCTCTTCTGTGCAACACCCGCATGACATTTCGGAGGGTCACAGACCCTTCGGTTCCAACGAGTGGTCCTCAGTGAGCTGCTGCGGAACGCATGCGTTTGGGTATCCCGCTAATACCTCAGGGCGCGCACACTTCCTTCTCTTCGTATTTCACCCGGACTTTCTGCTTTAGGAAGTCTGTAATTATCTTCATTCACAGGCTCTGTTCCGGCATACCCTGTCACTTCTGTCTCGGAAAGCCTGACAGATTGTCTCTTCGGACATTCTCGTCACCGAGAGCTTTTCTGGCGTGTGTTCCCTTACTCACTGCCATCGTTTTCTAGTTGGTTTTCCTGCCTTTAACCTAGCTCCCTTTCAGTTTTTCCCACTTGCTTACTTAAGTCAGATTAATTCTTTTTTAAGTCGTGTGTTCATGGTAGAATCCCAGGTAGTGCCGGAGGGTCGGAGATGGGGGAGCGTGTGGCCTTCCCTTCGTGTTAATCTCCAGACTCAATCCCTCCTAACCGTTTCTGCTTTTAGTATTTTGGATGGCTTCTTCCATAGCGCGAGATTATATGTTTCTATTTCTGTCTCCTGATTAGTCGAGTGATGGCTAGTGGCGGCTGACTCTACTAGGAAACCCGAATTCTTCATGTCCCTGCCCGTTACCAGTGGCCACTATTTGTAGTCCTGCTGTCGGTTTCTCTTTCAAATTGAACCTGTGTCTCTTCACTGCTCCCTCTGCGAGGGGGGCTCAGTGGTCCTGCCGTCCCGCTCCGCCCCCTGGGTGTGCTGTCTTGTCCGTGTGTTTGCAGGGGAGCCCCCCACCCCCTACCCCACTCTGGGGTCCCTTTAAACCTCATTCACCAGGGTAGTTGGAGTCCTCACGAATATGTGACTAGCTAAAGTTTTTGAGTTTTGTGGTTTCTTTCTCCCTCATTTCTTTCTTTAACCTCAATATTTAATAGACCTTTTCCATTTGAAAACTTAATAAGCACATCTCTTAATTTTTTTTTTTTTAATTTATTTTTTTAACATGTCTTCTCTGTTTTCTCTGTTGACTTTTTTGGGAACTCCTACATGTCAGATGCTGGCCTCCAGGGTTGTTGCTTCAGTATACTTCTATTTTTTCATTTTCTGCTTTTTTCTTTTTGTTCTGTATCATTGGTAATATTTTTAGCCACATATCCTAGACCAGCACTATTTAGTAGAAATACAGTATGGCCCATGTATGTAATTTTTAGTGGCCATATTAGCAAAAGTAAAAAAGAAACCTGTGACCTTAATTTTAATGATATATCGTGTTTAACCCAGTTTATCTAAAATCTTATCCCTCCAGGGGTGCCTGGGTGGCTCAGTCGGTTGAGCATCCGACTTCAGCTCAGGTCATGATCTTGCGGTCTGTGAGTTCGAGCCCCACGTTGGGCTCTGTGCTGACAGCTCAGAGCCTGGATGGAGCCTGCTCGGGATTCTGTCTCCCCCTCTCTCTGCCCCTCCCCCACTTGTGCTCTGTCTCTCTCTCTCTCTCTCTCTCTCTCTCTCTCTCTCTCTCAAAACTAAATAAACATTTAAAAAATTTTTTTTAATATTATCATTCCAGCATAAAGTAAGTGTAGAAATTGTTATGGTGTTTTACATTCTCTTTTTCATACTGAGTCTTTAAAATTCGGAATGTATTTTACACTTACCACGCATTACTGTCCAGACAGGCCACATTGTACGCGCCCACAGGCCACACCCCTGGCTCACGGCCACCTAATCGGGTGGGACGGTGGTGGATCTCTATTGAAAGACCAGTCTTAATCTCCAAGAGAGCTTTTTCTGTTTTGTAATCATTCCCTTCTTAACAGCCTGTTCCAGACTCACGATTGTATCTTAAGTCTCTCATGTTCTCGTCCTTTCTGAGTCCTCCCCCTCCTGTAGAGCTGGGTTGTTTGTCTTGTGTACTCAATATTCCTCCAATATCTGGTAATCTCGAGTGGTCCGCTTCTTTGTAAACGGATTCGATCGAATGGCATCCGTCCTCGGCTCGGGTTTCCTGTTGCATCATGGAGGTGACGTCTCTGCCGGACACGGCCTCCCTGAGAGCGAGGGCTGCCGGGGACGGGGGTCTGTGGAGGCGGGCAGAGCACACAGACTGGCAGGCTGTCCTTTCGGTAGGGAACAAGGGTGGGGGGCCGACCGGCCTCGGGACCCCACAGATGCCGACCGAGCTAGCCCTGGCTCCCCCAAAGCCGTGGCTCACCCCAGGCCGCGTGTCTGCTCAGAGGGCAGGCTGTGGTAAACGCCACCGCGTCTGTTGAGCTGAGCTGGGGGAGGAGAGGGTGGCGGTGCGGCTGCTCTGCAGACAGGGCGTGCGGTTATTAATCGGCCCGATCGTGGCCGCGTTGCCCGCTCCCGTCCTGTCCCCTGGCCTCGCGGGAGGCCGCTCCTGCCTCCTCTTCTCCCGTCTGCTTCAGCCTCGTTCGGCACGGATGCCGGCTGTGGTCGCCTCCGCTCCGCGGCGCGGCGAGGTTCCAGGCGCCGTCTGTTCCCCTGCTTCCGACGGAGCGGGGCGGGGACGTAAACAGCCTTACCCCAGTCAGACGGACCGTCGACCTCCTAGGCGAGTAGTGCCCCCGGAAGAGGCCGAGTAGAGGGGGGCGTGTGGGCCAGAGGGGCAAGGGGACGCCGGCCGGGGCGGCTCTCCCCGACGCGAGGGAGGGCGCCGGCCAGGTGGGTGTCTGGGTGAAGCGCGCTGCGTGCGGAGGGAGCACCCCGGGCGGAGGCCTCGTGGTGCTCGTGCACGCGTGTGCACGTGGACGAAGAGGCCCCTGAGGCCGGGGCAGAGAGAACAAGTGCACAGGGAGAGCGGTCGGTGGGTTTGAAGCCCGCGGAGAGTCCTGTCCCGCGGGACGCGGCGGGCGATCGCGGAGAATTGAGCTTTCGTTCTGAGCGAAGGAGGAACCGCTGAGTGGTCTTGATGGACGTGGGTCGGCTTGCCGTCTCGGCCGGCCGGCCGTCTGGCTGCGCCGCGGAGACTAGCCTAGAGGGGAGCGCGCACGCAGGCGGGCGCGCGGTCGGGACCGTCCGGCGGGAGGACTCGGCGGCCGTCGCGGTCAACCAGGCGGGCCCCGGGGGTGGCTTCCGCCGAGGGAGGGGTGGGCGTGGCGAGAAGGCGGAGTCTTGGGCTCCTTGGGGGCGGGGTGCCGGCGGGGAAGGGTCACGGCTTTTAACCCGAGCGGGTGGGGAGGGGAGGGCGAGTTGTCCCCGACCGGAGCCGCGGGGGACTGTGCAAGCGGAGGGGGTTTTGTTGGGAGACATCGGGCTGGGGGAGCTCTGACGGCGCGCGGTTGGGACCTTCGCCGGACGTGCGCGGAAGGGCGCCGGGCAGGTGCTCGGCTGCACTGTCTACAGAGACGCGGGCGGGAGGGAGGTCGAGGCTTCCGGCCTTGCTGTTCCCGCCTCCGTAGACCTGATGATGGAGTTGGTCTGCCGCCGACCCCTCCGTGTTCCACTTTGTCGTGAGGTTGTGTGCGCACGGTCAGGGTTTTCCTGGAATTCCGGGAGGGGAGAGTTTGTTGACGTCTGCAGACCGGAATGAGTCCAGACGGTCCCGTGTGTCGCTTCCCCTCAGCGCTCCCGCGAGCCGTCCTCACGTCCGGCTTAGTTCTTTGGCCGGACGTCTGCGGGCGTCGGGGTCCGGGGCCCCGGCGGTGTCTCTGTGCCCCGGCGTCTCCTCCGTGCCTCGCTCGGCGGCCGCTCGTTGCCCGTAGACTCTCCTCCGGGTCTGTCGGTGGCTTGCTTTTCCGAACCCTTACGACTTACTCACACGCTCTTTTACCTTTTACCGTCGAGGGTCTGGTTTACAGAAGGGTCTCCTTCACAGCGAACATCGTAGGCTGCTTGAGAGTAGAGACCTGAATAAAGTTTCTAAGAAAAAGCCAGGAAGTTTCTGGTAGTGAATTCACGTATGTGTAGGTGTTAGGTGTAAGAGACAGAAAATGTGAGTGTATATGGTTCGGAGTAGAGTTAAATAAGATAAGACACGCTGTTTTTATGCTCCTTAGGCTTCTGTCTGTGCCGCTTGGGAGATGGCAGGAGGCTTCCCTGAGGAGATGGCTTTGAGCCAGGCCTTGAATGGGGCCTGGTGGAGCATTCGAGGCAGGAAGAGCAGAGGGTAAGGGCGGGGCGAGCAGGGGGCCCTACTCCCCCCCCCCCCCTTAGACCAGTAGGTCGAGTCCAGCTTGCCAAGTGCTTTGTATGCCATGCTAAGAAACTGCTTTTTACTTATTTATTTATTTTTGAGAGAGAGAGAGCGAGAGTGTGTGCTCGCATGCTTTGGGGGGGTGGGGGGAGCAGAGAGAGGGAGAGAGAGAATCAGCACAGAACCCGACGTGGAGCTCAATCCCACGAGCTATGAGATCATGACCAGATCAAGAGTCAGATGCTCAACTGACTGAGCCACCTAGGTGCCCCAGAAATTGCTTTTTAGTAGTCTTGTCTTGAATTTGTCGTATAATAAAAAGGCACCTTGCTTTTTAACACTTAAGTATTTTCCCATAACGAGAAAGGTATACACCATTTTCCTTTGGCCTGCATCCCTTAATCTATCTTTGCTGGGGGGTTAGATCTACTGGGAAGAAGATACTTTGTAGCGGACCCTTAGTATTTGGTCCTTGCCTCAGCCAGCCGGGCTCCTGTGTTCTGTGGCCTGAAGACAGATGACAACAGACAGAACAAACTGAAGCTGGAGGAAATAGGTGTAATACAGGGAGCAGAAGAAAACCTGAAAATACACGGTAACAGCTTTGGAAAACTAGGAGAGTATATTTCACTCCTAAAGCAGAAACCCTAGTTATTTAAAAAATAATCATTCAGAGAGTAAGGAAATGTACTTAGACATTAAAAAAATAGGAGTTTTGAAAGATAAATTACCCTAGGAATAGTTATAATAAAAGATAAGGGACAGTAAACGAGAAAGAAAACAAAATAAGATCAGATTAGGAGGTCCGATATCCAAATAATGGGAGCTTTAAGGGAGCAAAGAACGAAAAGCCTGAGGAAACAGAATCTGCAAATAAATGACAGGAGAAAGTTTCCTGGACCTCAGTGATGTGGTCGTGTGGGTCAGAGCGCTGCAGACCTTTTCCGAGTAGGGCCAGGTGGTAAATGTTTTAGCCAGAGAGTGGCCACGAGGCTTCTGTGGCAGTGGTTCGCCTCTTTGCAGTTTGCTGGGGACAGCAGGGGCAAGCGGGAGTGGCCGGCTTTGGGCCCTGGGTTCTCACTTGTGGGGCCCCAGGTCTGGATGGACACGACTCGCCAGTGTCCGGCCCAGTAAGTGAGAAAAACAGACCCACCGACAGGGCCTGTCACTGGAGTTGTAGACTGCGAGAGTAGAGCTTGGGGTGGGCGGGAGGGCTTCAAATCCTGAGAGGTTGTTTCCAAACTTCTTCTCTGTACAACTTCCCAGGAAGCTACTGGAAGGGGTGTTCTGTTAAAATGAGAGAATTGGGGCGCCTGCCTGGCTCAGTTGGTTAAGCATCCAACTTGGGCTCAGGTCTCGATTTCATGGTTCGTGAGTTCGAGTGCGGAGCCCGCTTCAGATCCTCTGTCTCCCTCTCTCTCTGCCCCACCCCTTTTCACGCATGCTCACTCTCAAAAATAAACATTTAAAAATAAAGTGAGAGAATAAACCATTCAGGAATGAGGTCATGGCCCCACCAGGAAACAAGGCACCCATCTTGGGATGAGATTAGGGAGTTCCCAGCGTCACTGAAGGTGAAAGCCAGATCTCGGGGCCCGTCCGATGGGCCAGGGATCTGAGGTGCTTCCTGGGAAAAGCAAGAATGAGGGAACACGAAATAGAGCGGATCACCTGATGCGCCGGGTCATGTCGAGAGGGTTTACGGTTCCGGTTGGAGAGTTGGGGGTGAAGTAGGGATAGCGTAAAGAAAAGAACCAGATGGGGAGGAGACGGTGACTTTTGACACCAGAACAAGGAAGAAGTTGCTCGGAAGAGCAGATGTGATTGGCCGTGAATATTGGGATCCAAAGTGGTGTCGTGATTTTATCGGAAGAGTGAGGAAGGTGAGGTTCTGTGGCGGAGAGGGGCAGGAGATGGCTCCCCTGTGAAGGAGAAAGCGGGTACCGTGCGACTGAACAGCTGAGAACTGGGGGAGCTCAGGAAACCACCGTATGTGGGAACCTGGCATCAGCGCCAGATCGAAAGGCTCTGCTTCTGGAGAGCGAGATCGGAAGCTGTGTTTTGTTACACGCTCTGTGACGCGACTTGACTGTTAAGGTGTGTGTGCATTTTACAGGTTTAATCTTTCTGTCTTAATGAGCGTGAATTCGAGTTGATGAAACAGATGTTTACTCCAGGTGTTGTCTTAGTGAGTCCAGTACCTTGACTCTGGTAACGTGATGGTAGTTACTGGTTAGTTCTCTACCCCTGTACGTATCGTTTGTTGACGTCAGTCTTTGGTTTCTACTCGTGTTAGTAATATCTGGCTTCTTTGACTGTGATGAAAACCGTATTTAAGAAACATGAGTCAGTCCTGTGTTCAGTCTCAACATAGGATGTAATTTAGTTAATGTCTATAAATAGCGAATGGGCACCACTACCTGAAAGATATAAAAGGGCCTGGTAGTCCCAGCACAGAGCAGGCCGGGAACCATGCGGTTGTACAGCCCCCCAGTCAGCCGGCCGGGGCCGGATGGACCCAGAGTCGACCGCCTGCTGCTGTGAGTACGGGCCTGTGTCGGGGGCTCTGTAACTGAGACCTGCATCCTCTGCTTTCATCTTGTCCGTTTTGTATTTGCTTACTAATGAAGAAGTGGAATGACCCACGTGATGTGATCAGAAGATGTAGTTTTATTTTCTGACAAGTGTCGGTAGCATCGTAGTGTTACTAGATGTTGTCAACTCAGACTTTAAATCATTCTCTATCTACCTAATAACACTCTTCATCATAGGCAAGGCTGTACGAAATGTGGTTTTAAATTTCATTATATTTTGCTCACTTTAAGAAAAATAGTCTTTGGGTCAACATAAACTAAATACGTGTCTGAATATATTTTTAAAAACCTATTACTCTCACTGTTGGCCAGTGCTTTGGGCATCTCTTGACATTTGGGGAGACTTCTTTCGAGGAAAGGGGTATTTGGGTGGTAGGAGGAACTATTTGTGATGTTTTTTAAATGCTCTTGGTGGCTATGATATTGGTCCTTTGCACTGTAATTGTTTCTGGAAAAAGGTACATTTTCTCAGAAACTTTCAAATTATGGTAAAATGCATATCCTAACTTAAGAGAAAAATCAGTCTGGCGGAATTTGTGAGTACTTCAGGGTTAGAGCCCATGTACTTTGGAGAGGTCCTCGGATGGTTCTAGCAAAGAGTGAAGAAACCGTGCAGCACAGCTCTAGGAGGAGGCGTCCCCTGCATTTCCTGTATGAGAGTCGGGAGTGGTGTTTCTGGGAAAAGCAGAGATTATAAATTTGGAAACTGCCCCCCAAAAAGATAATACAAACGTCCTGCTTTAGAGATCAAAACGTGTGAATGTCATGTTTGTACACCATCCCGTTTAGGAGAGAATTATTCACACTACTAAAGATTTGTAAGCCTGAGAGTTTCTTGTTGACACACTACTTTGGGAAATATATTTAGACGCGCATCTTTTCAGTGAGCGGGCTAGAAATGAGCCAGGGGCTTTTAACGCTTTCCGTCCTTCCTTCAAATCAAGAGACTATGTGGTCAGCGGAATCTTCTGCAGCTTGTGAACTGCCTCCTCCAGCCGTGTGTTTGTGATCGTGGGGAAGCCATCTGGCAATGTGCTCCTCTCCCACATCAGTAGATACTCTTGATCTTTGATAGGCTGAGAACCCTGGAATAAATATCATAACCTGTGGAGTAATCTTCTTAAGTCAGGATTCCCTGGCTGTAAATGCCATTATGCAGTAATCCTTCAGACCTGGCCTCTGCCTGTGACTTCAGCTTACTTTTAGTGATAAAAGCATTGTGTCGCCTGGAGAAGTGGCCATTAACTTGGAGGTAAAAACAAGCAAACAAACAATCAAAACCCAGAGAACTTGAATGAGAACTGCAGTGAGGGGCGCCCGGCTGGCTCAGTCTGTGGAGCATGCGACTCTTGATCTCAGGGTCATGAGTTCCAGCCCCACCGTGGGTGCAGAGATTACTTTAAATAAATAAATAAAAAGAAATGCAGTGTAGTTTTAGGATACTCTATGGTCTAGCTGTGAACAGTATTTACATTATTGTGTCAGTGACATAAACTCTGATTATGGATCTCATCATTCTGCTGGGACTGTGCTTAGGGACCCGGGTGTGGTGAGGGCCCCACAGGAGGCATCGGTAGGCAGTCTCTAAAGTGAAAACAGAAGGAACGTCCAAAAAGAGTTGGCAGTAATGGTCTCTGGTGTTGGCGCCAGGGCTGGAAAGGTTGGAGCAGTCGTCTGTTGGTTTTGTTAGTAAGCTTCGTGCACCCACATTATTTGACGGGAGTAAAATGAAAGAGGTGGCACGGAAGCGTACAGGGGGCCCAGTGACTTGGGTCTTTCGTCACAGATTTCTCCGTGAGCTTCCGTGCCCTGAGATAGCTCCCCTCAGCTTCCGGATGCAGATGCGCTCTGGTTAGAATAACGTGGGCGTCTCTTCGCCTTTTGGACCAATAGGTTGTTTAGACGATTCTATTATAGCGTATGCCCTTATTTTTTGACACAGACCGTGTTTTAAGTTTAATGGTACATCCCAGCCAAGTTTATTTATTAGAAGGTATTACAAAAAGAACCGACTCTGTCTACCCAGTTTATTATTGAAAACATCCTTGTGAGTACACCGAATTTCTTGCCTTCACCCCTGCAGCGATATTGCTACCCTCCGTAACTTTGGCAGCTAGCGGTTGTCCAGCAGCGTAACAAAGTCAGTACTGTGCCCTAAAAATCTGATTTATTATGTTCCAGCCAGTATCTCCACCACTGCCTGTCCCGAGCACTGCCGTAGGTTTCTTCTGCTTCTCTCTTGCAATATTCTTTTTAAAAAAATATTTTTTTAGCATTTATTTTTGAGAGACAGAGCGTGAGTGGGGGAGGGACAGAGAAAGAGGGGGACACAGAGTCTGAAGCAGCTCCAGGTTCTGAGCTGTCAGCCGACCGAGCCCCCCAGGCACCCCGTCTCCTGCAATACTGTCAAGTCCGGTGACCTGTCCCAAGGGAGGCTTCGGGTTCTTCCGACAGAAGTGGGATTGGTTCACTTGTCAAGTGGGCTCTTTCCTTTTTTATAGTCAGTTTAGGAAACGGGGAGAGATTTCTGGAAGAATCTTAGTGGTTTATTACTAGTGCTGGGAGGAACAAAGATTAGCATACACCCTCTGTCATTTAGTTCTGCCTCTAATTGCAACCCAGCCAGGCTATTAGCCAGTCCAAGGAAAGTCCTAATTTGAAATTTCCAAACAATTATTATTATAGCTCACATTCATTGAGTGTTCATATGCTTTCAGGCACTTTTTAAAGTGCTTTCGAGGCATTACTTCATTTAATCTTACCCACGGTGCTATGAGATTATTATGTAGAAGATGGGGCCGAGTATTTTTATTTGGGGAAAGTTAACTTTTATGGCAAGACTGTTGTTTAGGTCCAGGTGGGTACTTGGAGACCTTTGCTTGCTCTGTTATATGTATGTATGGAAGTTAAAAGCAAGCTATATGTTTCACAGCCACATACATTGGGCCTCTGTAGGTTTTAATATAATCACAGCGATTCCACAGCCAGCATTTGAAGTCCTAGCATGAAAGAAGGGGATTTTTAATTTAATTGCGTGAATAGTAATTTAATTGCATAAATACTGAGACATTCCATACACTCTTAGACAAGGAGGTTAAAAGACATGAATGTTTTCCATCGATCTTCAAAGTTCAGAAAGTGTTAATAGGACTGAGAAGGGTAGGTCTTGGCAGAAGGGGTAGATTTAACAAAGTGATTCTAAAACTTAGCCAGAGAAAGCGAAGTATCTGAGAATCCTCTAGAAAAACTCAAAAGGAAGAGGAATAAGGATGGATGCACCCTACTAGATAATTTCTTTCAGACGTCCAGGCATACTGGTGCCACTCTAGACAAACATCCACGAACCAAATGTTGTGGAATTTCAGAAACAGTCAACACACAGAAAGGTGGCATCTTCTGCCAGTAAAGGTACAGCGATGTGGCTCACTACTGCGTGCCCAAACCCGAGATGAATTTCATATGAGCTAAGGATTTTGTTGTAGAAACGTGTAATTCCATAATCTTGTGGGAAGGGGCTAAGAGGGATGTCGGAGGCAGAGCACATGAAGGAATCCCACCACTAGACTCTCTATGTAAAAGTTAAAAGCCGTATTACAACTTTAACAAATCTAACATATTACAGTTTTAAATGACACTTTAAAAATCAAAGGCAGTTAAAAAGCCGTAATAAAAGTTCAAAATACATACGACCAACATCTGTGACGATAGGTTGTTAGCTTTAATAGAGAAAAGAGCTCTACAAATGAGGATGGAATGTTAACCGTCGGGGCAGAAAACCCATCAAAGGACGCACGCAGCTGTGTCCCAGTAGGCTGCAGGGGCCAGGAGGCCAGCTGTCGCGTGACTGACAGCAAGTGCATTAGCAGCAGTTAAAGACCCCAGTGGTGAAAGGAGGTTCTCTCTATCCTTGGGCTGCTGGGAAGCCCAGCCACTAATCCTGAACAGTTTGGAGCCATGTATCCAGAATCTTAAGATGTGTGTACCTTTTCTCCTAGCAAATCTGCCGGTAGCGATCCTTCGGAAGCAGTAGGGAAACGGCTTAAAAATAAATGGCGCAAACTTGGGCGAGCTGTTGTCGTGGCTCGCCGGCCGTTGTATTTCTAAAATGATGACGTATTAACTTGTATCGTGAACATTCGAAATAGTGACTTGGTCACTACGGTGGTACGCTCAGTTACTTGGAAAATTCATTTCTTTGTGGCACTTCCCTCATGAACAGTGCACACTAAAGTGAGCCGTTAGTGTCGTGTGCTCCTAGTGACCCTGCTAAGTTCCCCTCCTCTCCGTGAGGCTGGGAAGTGGTGCGGGCCGCCGTGGACGGCAGGCTCCGCTCGCTTCGCCTGTGCCTCGGAAGGCAGGCGCACGCGGGCTCGTGGCGAGTAGGCTTCTAAGGACGGCGGCCGTCGCCGCGCGGCTCTGATGGCTTTGGTCTCGGAATTCCAGGCAGCTGCAAGAACAGCAGCGGCAGAAGGAGCTGGAGCGGGAGCGCGTGGAGCGCGAGCGCGTGGAGCGCGCGGAGCGGGAGCGGCTGGAGCAGGAGCAGCTGGAGCGCGAGCGGCTGGAGCGGGAGCGCGAGCGGCAGGACCGGCTGGAGCGCGAGCGGCTGGAGCGGCTCGACCGCGAGAGGGAGCAGCGGGAGCAGCGGGAGCAGCGCGAGCGGGAGCAGCGCGAGCGGCAGGAGCAGCGGGAGCGCGAGCGCGAGCGGGAGCGGGAGCAGCGCGAGCGGCAGGAGCAGCTGGAGCGGCAGGAGCAGCTGGAGTGGGAGCGCGAGCGGGAGCGCCGGCTGTCGGCCGCCGGTAAGAAGCGCGCGCCGTGCTCCGTGCGGGTGCATGTGCGGGCGGGGGCGGGCGGGGGGCGTGGGAGGCGTGGGGGGCGGGCAGCAAGTGGGACACCGAGAGGCGGGCCGCACTTGTTGCTCTGCCGCCTCCTTCCCCCTCGCGGTGTTACTGCACTTAGCGCCGGGGGCTTGAGAAAGTCGGAAACGTGCGGCCCGGCTTTCCAAGTCTTCTCACTCCCTGTAAATTGGCTGTAAAGTGCGTGTTTTTGTGGGAAGTGTTTACTTTGGATGAACTTAGAACACAGCCCCCCCCCCCCCCCCCCCCCCCCGCCCTTTGAGGTTGCTTAAATTGTCCTGACTCCTGTCCTGTTCAAGAACTTTGTTTGATTGTGCTCGAAAGTGCTTGAAGGAGGAATTCAGAATAGTAGGCGAAAAGTACCCTCTCTAAAACTGACTGGCTTGCATGTATTCTAGTACTGCAAAAAATTAGTGAAAATTTCTAAATCGGATGGAATTTATCGAAAGATGTAAGCGTTAAAAAGCACAGTTTGAGACGTTCACTAAAATTGACATTTACTGTCCTAGGATCTCAGAATTATTTTCCTATTCCATATGGCCTGTACCCAAGGTCTCAGTGTGGTTGACGGGTTGTCGTTTGAGCTGATTTACTTGTTCTTAACTGCCTCGTTATTTTCTGGGGTTGTAGCCAACCAAAGAAACAAAACTTATCCACAAATGAGCAGGAACGAGGGGCCCCTAGCCCTCTGTGAAACTTTTTGCCAGTTTCGCTATTTGTTCGTAAAACAACAAGCAGACTTACTCTTCTGTTTGTGGTCCTACTCACGTGACTTGAATGTCCTTTCGGTGGACCGAATAATGAGACTTGAGATAGAGTCTTCTTCTTGCCAAAGACGAGCTAAGTGAGCAATGTCGTGTGTCAGTACGCTCGCCAGACGGAAAGCGAGCCCGTGTCCTCCTCCCCTGGGTCTCGGGATGCATGGACGAGTGAGCGCGTTCTCGGGGACTAACCGCGGTCTGCGTGCGTGCACTGTGTCCGAGTGCTGGTTTTGTGGCTTCACTAGCTCCCTTTTTCTCTCTCCTTTTTTATCCCGTCTCTGCTGCCGCTCCCCACCTTCCCGCAGCTCCGCCCTCCGACAGCTCCCCGTATAGCGCGCCGCTGCCCGAGTATGCCGGCTGCCAGCCTCCTGCGGCACCTCCTCCATCCTATGCTAAAGTCATCGCAGCTCCAGGGTCAGACGCCAGTCCTGACTATGCTGTGGTGACCGCTTTGCCACCTACTTGCACGCCCCCCACACCGCCTCTTCGGCACTCGGCGACACGTTTTGCAGCATCTGTAGGCTCAGCCTTCCACCCCGTTCTTCCCCATTACGCTACGGTTCCTCGTCCTCTGAACAAAAACTCTCGGCCTTCTTCTCCCGTGAACACACCCTCTTCTCAGCCTCCGGCCGCGAAGCCCTGTGCCTGGTCTACTTGCACTGTGTCGCCCCTCCCTCCATCTCCTCCGGTCATGATTAGCAGCCCCCCCGGCAAAGCGACCGGTCCGAGGCCTGTCCTCCCTGTCTGTGTTTCTTCTCCTGTGCCCCCACTGCCTCCGTCACCGACAGCACCCGACGGGCCGCTTGACTCTGTCACGTGTCCGGTGTCTCCGCCGCCTACCTCAGGGCCAGCAGCGCCGCCGCCGCCGCCGCCTTCCCTCGCACCGCGCTCACACTGTGGACCTCAAGCCTCTCCTCCTCCAAGCACCCCCATTGCCTCAGCTCCCTCCTCCAAGCCTAGTGTTCTCCCTTCTCCCTCTGCAGCTGCCCCTGCGCCTGCCCCTGCGGAGACTCCTCTAAACTCTGTGCTGGGGGACTCCTCTGCTTCTGAGCCAGGCTCGCAGGCAGCCTCTCAGCCGGCCGAGACTCCAGCCCAACAGGGTAAGGCTTCCGTCGTTGCCGCTGACGACTCGTCCCTCGAAAGGTGGCGCGCCAGCGGCCGTCACTGCCTGGAAGGACGGGGAGGGTGGTGTCTCCAGGCGGACGGCCTCCCGTCACCGTGCCACGCTGTCTGTAGTTTGAACAAGTGGCCGACGAGGGAGGTGGTCTTCTGCTGGATCGGTTGCATTCGGAGGATCCATATGAGGAATTCCCACGGCGATTGGGACTTGGGTGTCTCCCACAGGATCACGGGGCGGGGGGGGGGGGGGTCCGGTATCTGGTGGCCCCCACGACACAGCTCTTTTCAATTTCACTAGGAAGACGTTACTTACACGTTTGTCTGCACAGTGACTATATGATCTCCCTTGTCTCCCTTTAATCTGTGGGAAATTTGGAGGACAGACTTGGTGCCCAGCTGTAGGCATTAAGCGTATCATCCTAGAGTCTGCCGCGGCACAGTTCCGGGCGTGGGCCCTGTCTCATTTGGGCTTCCCACATTGGACTCGAGGGGGTAGGTGCGCCCTGAATCCTGCGGGGCAGCCTGACTTGGCACAAGGGGTGGGAGGAACGGCAGGCTTGCCGTATGCCCCAGCGGATTCCGCGCTCCCGAGTGACGGGCGGTGGTGGGCTGAAGGGGTGGTGGGAGGGGAATACGCATCCCCCCCCCCCCCCCCCGCCCCCGTTATCCCTCCCGCCCCTCCCCTTGCCCAGCCGTGCCGTCACGGTCACGGGGGAGGGCGGGTGTGACCTTCTGAGGGTGGGTTATTTGCAAGTAGGGGAGGACCTGGGTCTGGAAGTAAAGACGATGCTCAGCAACTCTTTTTTTCAAAAAGAGGATTTAGCAGGAAGTAAAGGAAGGAATAGGACAGATTTGTATTTATAAAGAAACAGTGTTACAGTCTGGATTTAAATTAAACACCTCCTTCAAAAAATCTTGGTTCTTAAGTAATAAGACTTGTTACTGCTGTGTACATATTTTTTCTCGTTGACTTATCAAGTTGGCTTAAACACTGAGCCAGAATTCTAGTATGTGCAGATGTGTAACATGTGACCACAGTGCTGGACAGAGAGGCACAGTGAGCCTGACCTGACAGCCACCCCGCCCTGCCCTCGGGGCCCACTGCCCGGGAAGAGAGGCGTCCCCTGCTCTGTGCTCTTCTAGGAGCCATTGGTGTTCTCAGCTTGTGTGAACCGCTCAGTCAGTGCTCAGTTAGCAGCTGCAGAAAATCCCCACCCGTTGTGCAGATAGCATTTTATTTGTCCTGAAACTCTCCAAGAGGGGAGTGCCTACTAGGTCGTTCTTCCGATACGAAAGAAGTTCGTGTTCACTCTCTCTGTGGTTTTACTAGATGTGGAGACATCTCTCTCTTCCCCTGTCTTCTAGACTAAAAAAACCTCTCTACTTCCAATTCCGGATCCTTTAATTACTTCTGGTTGTTTTGAGGTTGCGCTGTGTTCTAGTAGATTCCTTCATTTTGGTGATTCTGTGCACACCGGATTTAAGTGTGGAACGTGTGTAAGATACTGGAATGGGGACCCACGCCCTCTCATGGTCTCAGTCGGCACAGGCGGGGTCTCCACCACTGCAGACTTACGTCTCAGCCTTTGGGGGTGCACGCAGACGACTTTGGGTCTGTTTCTTCAGGCCTTACTAACCGCCCTCACATACACTAGCTTGTTTTCGGGGACGCTGCCCCCGGCGCAGATTTTGCGAGCACTTATTTTATTTACCAAATCCCGGGAACACCCAAAAATCGAAAGTAAGAAGTCCTCTATTTTGGCTTTACATTTTAGTATCTTTTTCACCCTGATCCAGACTTTAACATTGTGCTAAGCGGAGCTCACGAACAATAGTGAGTGTTGGAGGCGGTGGCGTCCTGCACCGCTTCCCAAAGAGGGTACCGCGCGGCGCCCCGTTGACCGGCTGTCTAACGTCTCTCTCCTGCAGGCGGTGTCTTGGGACCACCCGCACCTCCGCCCCCACCGCCGCTCCCACCCGGCCCCGTCCCGGCCGCCGCAGCACCGCCCCCCCACCCGGGGCCGCCGCCCCCCCCTCCGCTCCCCGCAGCGGGGCCGCCGCCCCCACCGCCCCCGCCCCCCCTTCCCAACCAGGTCCCCCCCCCTCCTCCGCCCCCTCCCGCGCCCCCACTCCCCGCATCTGGATTTTTTGCGGGATCAGTGTCTGAAGACAATCGCCCGTTGACCGGACTTGCCGCTGCGATTGCCGGAGCGAAACTGAGGAAAGTGTCCCGGGTAAATGCGTTTCCGAGTGTCCCCTTTTCTGTGTGTGTCTCCTGGCCTTTCTCAGCGACTCAAGTACCGAGGTTACCGTATTCTACTTTCATGAACTTCATTGACTGAAAAATTTGAGATAATTTATACTTCAGAACAGTTGAGAGAGTGCAGTTTCTGTGAACCCATCGCCCAGACTCACCGCTTACAGTATCTGCTTTGATGTTTCCGTGTGTTTGTGTTTCCTTCTGGGCGAACACAGTACTCTCCCCTTTTGTCAGACACGCCACTCCACAGTGTCCGTAAATCCTGCTTTGTAGGGACAGGGACATGCGCCTGTGTGTCCGCTGTAGAATGATCAGAGTCAGGAAGCTGGATCGATGGGCTGTTAACAATCCACAGACCTACTCAGATCGCATCTGGGGTCAGTGATGTCTTTCACGCCACTTTTCTAGCCCAAGATCCTGGAGTCCGTCTGGTTGTAATGTCCCGAGTATGCCGTAATCTGTGTCAGCCCCTCAGTGTTTCTTACACGACGTTGACGTTGCTGACGTCTGCAAAGCACTGATTTTGTGGCTCCTCCTCCAGTTTGGTTTCCCTGGTAGGTTTCCTCATTGTATTATGCATTCTGGGGCAGGTTACACTTTTTTCCCCCCCTCCCAAAGTGTATGTCCTTGTCAGTGTATCGAACAGGGAGACATGTCTTATCCCGTTATTTTCTATCCCGTTACTGTTGACGTTAACTTTGATGAAACTTCCACCGATTTATGTAAATCCACGCCATTCACTCCATAGGTTCTTAAAAAGATTTTACAGATAATACTTAGATGTTTGTGTTGAAATTAAGTCTTCCTTCTGTTTTGAATGTAACGCTCAGGTCGTCTAACGTAGGGGCTCACTGTGTGTCTATTCTCATTAAGGTGGAGGACGCCTCTTTCCCGAGTGGAGGGAGCACCATCGGCGCGAACCCAGCCTTGTCCAAATCAGACACGGGTCGCGGGAACGGACCCCTCCCGTTAGGGGGCAGCGGGCTGATGGAGGAGATGAGCGCCCTGCTGGCCAGGAGGTAAGCGAGGAGTTACGTGAACGTGGTCACGATTGAGAGGGTCGTGTTTGTTTCATTCAGCTGTAATTGAGCCGGGCACAGTTCTTCCCCTCTGGAGAAGTAGTTGTTCTGCTAAAAGTTAGATGAATTTTTTAACAATCTGACTTACCCTCTTTCTAGGAGAAGAATTGCTGAAAAGGGATCAACGATAGACACCGAACAGAAAGAGGACAAACACGTGAGTTCATGAAGAGTCTGCCTGGCTGGGGCCCGAGAGCCAGGGGAGCTCCTTCGGGAGACGGTGTCGGAGATTAGTTGGAATCTGTCACTGCTTCTTTCGGCCCTTCACGTACAGCAGACGGCTTGTTTGGAGCCTCACGTATAAATGTTTACTAGCATTCTTCATAAGATGGGTTGAGTTTGTGGGGAAAGGACTGAATTCTAACCTGTAGAGTAAGTGCTGTACCTTAGATGAGAGAATGACCTTTCACTCGAGCTTTAAAATCTCTTAGGGTCTCAGTTACCTGCTGTTGAAAACGAAGGAATTAGACTGAGTCCTGGTTTTGAACGGTTTCCCCCATGGTTCTGGGCTGCGCCCCCTCCTCCCTCCCCATGTCATCCGGGCTTTATCTGCCCGGTGCACCGGTGTCTGAGCAGTACAGGTGTTCTCCCCCGCCGCCCCCCCGAGTTTGGTGTTCCGTGCCATTACCCCGACCCGTCTGTGACATCTGGCTCTGTCTCGGCGGCTGGTGCCGCTCAGGGAGGGTGCTCGAGGACAGGACCCGGGGAGGGGAGTTGGGGCAGAGGAGGACAGTCTGTGCTGGAACGGAAGGGGCAGGAGGCTGACAAAAGACACGGCGGGCAGCGCACCAGTAGGACTGGAGGCGGAGGAGAGTGCGGCACTGAGTCTGTGCCCCGGGTTATTCTAGCAGATGTGGTGTGGTTAATACGAGTTTCTGTATGTTTAGGAAGATTCCGAGCCCGTCACTTCTAAGGCCTCGTCGACAAGTACACCCGGTAAGTTTAGGAGATCTATTTCAACCTTTGAGAACCTTCTCAAAATACTAACGCCCCTCAATTAAAAATTCCCCTTTACCCATGTTTGGACCAAGTACCTGCTTGGCCACGAAAATGTTAAAAGTGTTTCGTTCACGCTCAGAAGCAATGACTTGTTTTTCCTCTGCCTCTGTGATATTGGGAGATCCGTTAAAACCTGAAGATTTTTTCTGGTGATTCTTTCTTTGAAAATCATAATTTTTAACACATTCCGCGTGTACTACTGTTAATGATTTGAAGTTATTTGCTAAAGCAAGGAAATATACATAGATGAAAGGGAAGTATCTTTAATCATTGATTCTTAAAGGTAAAGATTAAGTGAGGGGCGCCTGGATGGCTCAGTTGGTTAAGCAGCCGACCTCGGCTCAGGTCACGATCTCACTGTTCGTGGGTTCAAGCCCCGCGTCGGACTCTGTGCTGACAGCTCAGAGCCTGGAACCTGCTTCCGGTTCTGTGTCTCCCTCTCTCTCTACCCCTCCTCTGCTCATGCTCCGTTTCTCTCTTTCTGTCTCTTTCTCTCTCAAAAATAAATAAACCTTAAAAACCATTATTGAAAAAAAAAAGATTAAGTGAGCCTGTAGTTATTAGTACTAGCATCCACCTCAAAACGTTCTCAACTAGAGAGCATTGTCATTTTAACCATGCATTTGGGTGGTACTGATAAGGAAGTAAAGCTTCTAATTTGTAAGGTAAAAGGAAAATCTCGTTAAAGTCTTCGAAAAGTGTTGTTGAATTCAGTGCAGTTTCTGACATGGAGAAATCTTGGGTGGAGAGTATTTCATGCAGAATACAAAGAAACCACCTGTCACTGCGGGCACTGCACGAGCGCGGTGTCCGTGCCTAGGATGTGAGGCTCTCATGTTTTACGTGTCATTTCCTTGTGTTTGACCAAAAGACAAAGAGCTGGACTGTCTCTTCAGCTTTTTTATCTAATTTGGAATAAAGCAACATGAATAAATTTGATGATCTCAATGAATTACTATCTTGAATGACCCATAAGTAATCACTGTAGAGAAATGTCCACATTAATTCCTACTCGTTTTGATTTGGAGACTACCAGCGACCTCTAGAATTGCACTATTTAGAAATCCTAAAAAATTTCCATTTTTGTGATTGTAACCCATTCTCCAAAAAACCCAACATAGTCTCATATTCTCATTATTGAATGGTGACTATTTGGTACTTCGATAGCTATCTTGTAGTTAAGACTGTGACTTTGTGAATTGTTTTTCCTCTAAATAGGACTCAGATCACTTTGACATTGCCTTCCTTAAAAATCCTCTGTTTTGTGAACCACTTACTGTAATAACTTTATCTTTCTTCCATAAGCCAAAATTTGTATGTATGTTGTTACCAAGAGCACAGATTCTTCAGAGCTCCACTGTAAGTTAGGGTCCCAGAGCTGTTCACAAGGTGAAAAGAGCTATGAATCCTTCCACCCCCAATGAGAAGGGGTGGCCGACTGTATTTTTATACAAACGTGTTCATAGTTCATTTGCATGTTCCCTGAGGCGTATCCATAGACCGAGAAGCCAAGAACTCCTCATCCGATCGGGAGTCCTGCTCGTTAGACTTTTAGCCCCTGGCTTGCAGACATACAGTGTTTTACATTTCACAGTCTGCAGTTTTCCTAGGGGGGCTGGTCACACTTGCTTATTCATTTCTTCCTGTTTTAAGGTCTGAGGTTATACAAATTAGAATCCTTATAGATTTTACTGTTTTAAAAAAAATTTTTAATGTTTGCTTTTGAGAGCGAGAGAGAGACCGAGCACAAGCAAGGTTGTGGGCAGACAGAGAGGGAGACACAGGATCCGAAGCCAGGCTCCAGGCTGGGAGCTGTCAGCCCAGAGCCCACGTGAGGCTTGAACTCACGGACCATGAGATCATGACCTGAGCTGAAGTCAGACGCTCAGCAGACTGAGCCCCCCAGGCGCCCAGGATCCTTACAGATTTTAATTAAAGTTCAGAATTGAAATGAAAAATTTTTTATTTATCTGTATTACTGCCTAAACATGTATAGTGGCGTCTAGGATTTTGTTATTTGTTTCACGGTAACTCTGGGAGCACATAAGGTATTTAATAACTTATGTTCCATATTTTTAAGAACCAGCAAGAAAACCTTGGGAAAGAGCGAATACAGTGAATGGCAGCAAGTCACCTGTCATCTCCAGGTACCTGTGTTCTCTAAGGTTCACATTTACACGTGGTTAGCGGCTACATTTCCGTTGTAGGAAAAATCAAATGGTGGATATGAGTGTGCAAAGGAGCAAATAAAACCTGTAATGCTACTGCTCTTGGAAACCACTGAGCACGGTCTGTTCTTCCTAGTGATTGTCTGGACCCCACCGTATGCTTATTGTTAGCCAGTTGTCTGAAATTTTGAGATCGCTTTGGTCCTTCCGAATGGTTTTATTTTGAAGAATTCAAAACTACAGAAAAGTCGAGAGAAGAGCAGACACCCGTATGCCCATCGTCCAGACTCCCCAGTTCCTAGTTTTGCCACATTGGCTTTGAGCTCCTATTTACACACGCACGCTTGTTTCTCTGGAGTTCTGGAAAGCAGTTTGCAAATTTGCTTCATCCTGAATCCTTCATCCTTCTGCATTTTCCCTGAGGAGCAGGCTGTCCTCCTGCGGAACCCTAGTACCGTTCTCGCTTGCAAGAAAGTTAACATTGAACCATGATGTGATGTGACATAGTCACATTTCCCCATTAGTCTCAGTGACATCCTTCATTTTGTAAATGTAAGTTTTGAAAGAAACTTTTATGTTTCAAACTGAAAAGCAGCCGGAGAGAAATTTCATTTAGTGTTTAAGAAAGAGCAAAATAAAACCTGAAGTTCTGAATTTGTGAAGTAAAAAGATTGATTTCTCTCTCAGTTGAAACTTTAATTATAGTCAACTTAGAAAAAGTGCCCAGAAACAAGACTGGTTAACCTTGTTTATCCCGGGCCACGAGGCGTGGTCTTAGCAAACAGCTGGGCGTGTTTTGTTGTCATAACTGATTTGTATCACAGGTCTTGAACATAGATGAGACTTTCCCTTGATTTCTGAGACAGTTTAAAGGACTTCTGTTTTTGGTGTTTGTTTTTTGGTTTTTTTTTTTTTCCAGAAAAAAGTATGTGTCTCGGGACCAAACAGCTTTTTGGCTTTTCTTTCTGGCCTTATTTGCCTTATTTTTGCCTCTTAAAAAGCAGACTTGACTCTAATGATAGAAACCTAAAAAGGGAAAAATACGAGGATAGACACCCACCCCCCACCCCCCCACCCCCCACCCCCCCACCCCCCGCCCCCGCCCCCGCCCCTGATCTGTCCCATATCAGCCTGATCGTAAAATTGGGTGTGTTTCTCTGGGCTCTCTGTGCCGGCAGAGACGGGGCGGTGGCAGAATTACGTGAGTTCCGCCAAGAAACGGAGCCTTTTTCAATGTATAGAATCTTCTGGTTTCTCTGTGACTGAAAGATGAGTGTATCTGACTTTTGGAAAAAATGCAGGAATTGCTTTTGTGGCCGTGTTTTCAGTAGAGTAGAAAGATTGGTGTTTATCAGATAACCTGACTGATAGGGCCTTCGCCTTCCAGCGCGTCCCTGGTAGTTTGCATGACTTTTCTTCACGAGCACGTCTTGAAGCTCAGTTTATCCGGTGCGTCCCAGAGACCAGAACGGTGGTGTCCTGTGTGTCTGTTGAAGGTTGAAGTGCGGCGGGCTAGAATTCCTTCTCTCCGCGTCTAGTCCTCGTCCCCACCTTAGTGACAAGGGTTCCCTGCTGCGCTTGCCTGAAGCTAATCCCAAGTCCACACCGGAAGGGGTATCTCGGGAGGGACCTGGGAGAGTTCTCCAAACACAGGAGGTTCCTCGATGTGTTTGGGTTCATTGAAAAAATACTCTTTGAGGGGCGCCTGGGGGACTCAGTCGGTTAAGCGTCCGACTTCAGCTTAGGTCATGATCTCACAGTTTGTGAGTTTGAGCCCCCAGTCAGACTCTCTGTCCTTCCCCAGCTCGTTTTCTCTCTCTCTCAAAAATAAATAAACATTAAAACAAGTTTAAAAAGAATTCCTTGAAAGTTTTCAGATCTCTAAAGGAAGTTAAGGAAATGTTCTGAAAATCACGTTAAGAAAAGGAGTTTTCTGTTGAGTCACCAAACACTGGATCCTGTTCCTCAGGAGTGTGTCGTAATCGTGTTCTGCTCTGGTGGATGGCTTGCTTCTCCTTTCCCGAAATGGAAATTGTGAAACTGTCGGTTGTTTCCTGACCATTCATGCACCTTTTGATGGATTTGATCCAGCCAGTGATTCCTGCCTTAAAATGTCACCACAAGCAGTTTTAAGCCCTAAGAGGTTTTTAGAAGTATGTCTGAGAGACTCAGGACTGTATTGCTTTTCTGCCCGTTTCCTCCCCTGTTCCTTCTGAGAGCCAGTGTATTGGCCACTTCACGTTTTTATTTAAGTGCACCTCACCCTTGCAGGGCAGTGAAAGTACCCCTTTCTGTCGTGAATGTCCCTGTCGAAGTTACGTCAGTGGTGAGGTGGGTTAATACCTTACGACACACGCCAGGTGCTGCGCTGTGCTGTAGTCGCTGAGTGAAGACATCGGATAGTAGAGGGAAAGCAAGAGTGTTCGAATACTTCAGACTGTGGCTGGAATGTACCGTTGGAACCTTTGTGAGTTCTTCCTGTGGTTTTCAGTAAGAGCTCACAGATCTTACATTCAAGGTAGAAGAAAAGTTGTTTACGTGCTCTTTGAGAAGAGTTGATCTGTGTATACTTACAGCGGCGGTGGTTTTTATTGGGTCTTGGTACTTGCGATACTCGGCGCGGGCAGCTTTTACTGTGTCTGCGTGTGTGCTGTCTGTGCAGAGGGTCAGCGCGCGTCTGTCCCCTTTCTGTCCTCAGTCATCGTCAAGTAGAGGGACTGACCTCACGTGACCGTAGATAGAGTGTGTCCAGATACCGTCTTCTGGACTGGAAAAAAATGATTGTTTGAAGGGTAATGGACTCCTTTAATTGTTTTTGCTGTGACTGCAAACCTATAAAACGGTAACCTCATGAGAATTACTTTTTAAAAGTTTTCTATTGTATTTCCCTTTAAATGGTTTTTCCCCTTCATAGACGGGATTCTCCAAGGAAAAATCAGATTGTTTTTGACAACAGGTCCTATGATTCATTACACAGGTATCACCCTGATGTGACTTTGTGATTTGAGACTTTTAACTGACACGTTCAGGGCAGGGCTGAGCTTTTTCTACCTGGACTGGTAATCACCACGAGGGGGATACGTGGGAAGGTCAGACCTTTCACATTTAGCTTTGTTTCGAGTTTTTTAAAAACTCTAAGAGATTAAAATTAGAAAAGTTAATAGTATTCACCCCCCTACCATCACTTTGGAGTTGGCTGGGGGTAAACAGCAGCGGTGCACACGTCCGCAGGGCCAAGATAGGGGTCTCGGTCCCTGTGTTTTCTCCAGGCTCTTGGTAGCTTGTGCATTTTCTTCGAAAGGCTGTTCTCCATAGAAGTAGGAGACAAAGCCTTTAAAAGGTGGAGCAGAAGATTTCTTACTGTTTGTCGGTGGAGCACGGGACTTTATTACAGCCGCAATTGCGAAAAATTTACTCTTTGAGGAAAATCTCTGTCTCCTACGTACTTGAGTGTCTTTAACAATCTGACATCTAACATCCCGAGCAGATTGTTCTCTAGGATAAGTCCTGTTATACCATTTTTTTTCATCACTAAAGTTAAGAGAACCACGCATTTCGTATTTTTTAATTAAAAAGTTGACAATTTTTAAAAATCCTCAAGTGCTTACACAATATTTAGAATTAATTTGGCAGAATAGGGACTTAAATATTATAGTACTTATTTTATAGGCAGGTATCCAGAGGTAACACAAAAACCTCTGGGAAACCTCGTTTTGTTACCAATTTTCAGTGAAAATCCATGGGTTAGAAATAACCGAGATCTGCCCATGTTATTATATGCACCTGTTTTTAAAAATTCACATCAAGTCTACTGGGAACGTGACTTAAATAGTATACAGAGGGGTGTCCCTGGCAGTTATTTAGAAGTTCTGCAATCAGATTGTATTTGGCCAAATTGATACTAGCTAAAATTATTTTCATGCTGTTGATGCTGAAAAGATTTAAAGTTTGTCAGCCAGTTAAACCTGCATAAAATGTTTATATCACAAGTGTGAAATCATTTTTCCTGCTTTTTTTTTTTTGAGGTGGTTTAATCGTTGTAACCAAAAGACTTAGAAAATTTGCTAGTACGTAAGAGAGAAAAAAAATAGCATTTAATGAGATTTTCTGTTGTTATTCTTCTCCATTATCTTGCCGCTTTCCCACGTAGAGCCCCCCCCCACCCCCCATAGAAGGTTGATAAACCTTTTTTTTAAAAAAGTGGTGATTACTTCTTTCCTTCAGTATGAAAAGTTCCCCCCTTTAGTTAATTATCATGGTGATGGGGCTGGGGGTGGTGATGGTGATGGTGATGGTGGTGGTGGTGGTGGGTTGCATGTTAGCATGAATGAAAATTTCTTAATTGCATGTTTCCTCAATCGTTTATTGTGTAATGTTTTGTATTATTTAATAAATACGGATAAAGTCATAACATACTGCCCAGTTAATTAGCAGGCTGTAGGCACTCATATGAATGTCAGGGGATATTCATTATAGAACTTAGGAGGAAAGAATTTGCCGGTTGTACCACTTCACTGTAAAGAGTAAAAGAAAAGCAGAGGAATTAACAGTGTAACTCGGCGAGCAGGAGCAGACAGCGTGGGGAAGGGAATTGCACACAGTGTGTCTGTCGACCATCAAGGGTTTTCACTAGTCCGGGCTCTGCAGGGAACCCCTGCCTTCCCTGCCGCGGATCTGCACGTCCTCGGTGACGAGGGGATTCAACAGTCCCCTCGGCGAAGTGTAAAGGGGCCCGTCCCCTCCCAGGGGAAAGGAGCTGTGTCCTGTAAATCTTCTCCCCGGCCCAGCTCAGTGCTTACTGAGGGGAGTTCTCTGAAAGGTATTACTTCCCTTGTTCGTAAGGGCAGAGCGGCGGCTGCCTAATGATACCAAATCGGTCGACTTGCTCCCTCCCAGCCTTTTAAGCAGTCGTATGTTTGATATGAAAGCAAAGTAACTCAATAGTTCATCTTCACGACCAGCGTCTATGGGTTTAGAGGATGATAAGCCTTGTAAGAGGCTTCGCAAAGTGATGGGTACCGAGTCCTGGTGCAGATTTGTGACGTCGGTCCTCCGCGAACTTGATGATATGTGACTTGACTACTGGTCTGCATCTGCATCGATGTGTGGCCCTCAGAGCGTGGCCACTTTACCAGGCTAACCAGCACCTGGGTGAACGCCCGGTAAAACTCCAGGTTTTCCCCTGGGCTTCTCTCTGGTTGCCAGAGTTGGAGAGGAGACAGGACTGGTTTATTTGATACTGAAACTGTTGTTTAAAATACCCGATTTCTAAGACTGACTTCTTCACGTAGAAGTTTTAGTAGAGCCTCGCGTTCCAAAAGTGTAGTCCTAGTCGGCAGTCTGCTTCTGTGTGGCATTTCCTTTTAAAACGAACGAACGAACGAACAAACGAACAAAGTTTGTGGAGGTAGTTAGCTGGAAACACGCTGTTCAGATGACATCTCCGTAAAAACTTCATCAGGAAAGTGTTCTTCGGCCCAAAACCAAGGCACAGGATTTGCAAACCGATTCACATTAGGGGTCAGTTCACCAGACGTTTAGTGGGCACCGCACGGTTTCAGAAGAACGAGACTGTGTCGCACGCGGCCTCGCTCCAGCCCCTGCCCGGAGCACGCGCTCCTCCGCTCCTGCCGGAAGAAGCGCCGCGGTCCCATCGCGTTGCCTGGTCTCTTTACTGAGACCATTTACGGCTGGAAACGCTGAGCCCCGTGAGAAATACTTTCTGCTTTATGTTCCAGTCGGTCCTGCAACTTTGACAATTAACTTGTTAACACAGTGTGTTTTAAGAAAAGGACTTAAATCTGGTGTTGGGTTGGTAAATTTGCAGTTTTTTGTGAACTTCTTAAACATCCTAAGTGTCGTTTACCTGTCCTGGAAATTCTGTTTGTACAGACCAAAATCTGCACCTTCGTCGCAGCCCAGTGCCAACGGCGTCCAGACAGAGGGGCTAGACTACGACAGGCTGAAGCAGGTAGGCACGCTCATTGGCAGCTGCCTCTGGCGCACTGGTTTCTTTCTAGAACCGTCTTGTGTGCATGTGTTCGACAAAGTGTGAACGCACTTGAAAAGAATGTAGAGTTAAGGGGCGCCTGGGTGGCTCAGTCGGTTGAGAGTCTGACTCTTGATCTCGGTTCAGGCCGTGATCTCACAGTTCGTGAGTTCAAGTCCTGTGTCTGGCTCCACGCTGACCACACTGAGCCTGTTTGGGATTCATTCTCTCCCTCTCCCTCTCTCTCCCTCTCTGTCCCTCCCTCCCTCCCTCCCTCCCTCCATCTCTCTCTCCCTCTCTCTCTCCCTCTCTCTCTCTCTCTCTCTCTCTCTCTCTCTCTCTCTCTCTCTCCCTCCCTCCGTCACTCTCTCTCTCCCTCTCTCTCCCTCCCTTTCCTTCCCTCTCCCTCCCTCTCCCTCCCTCCCTCCATCTCTCTCCCTCCCTCTCCCTTCCTCCCTCTCTCTCCCTCTCCCTCCCTCTCTCTCCCTCTCCCTCCCTCCCTCTCTCTCCCTTCCTCCCTCTCTCTCCCTCTCCCTCCCTCTGTCTTTCTCTCCCTCTCTCTCTCTCTCCCTCTCTCTCTCTCTCTCTCTCTCTCTCTCCCTCTCTCTCTCTCTCTCTCTCTCTCTCTCTCCCTCTCTCTCTCTCTCTCTCTCTCCCTCTCTCTCTCTCTCTCCCTCCCTCCCTCTGTCTCTCTCTCTCCCTCTCTCTCCCTCCCTCCCTCTGTGTCTCCCTCCCTCTCCCTCCTTCTCCCTCCCTCTCCCTTCCTCTCCCTCCCTCTCCCTCCCTCCCTCCCTCCCTCCCTCCCTCCGTCTCTCTGTCCCTCCCTCTCCCTCCCTCTCTCTGTCTCTCTCTCTCTCCCTCTCTCTCCCTCTCTCTCCCTCTCTCTCCCTCTCTCTCCCTCTCTCTCCCTCCCTCTCTCTCCCTCCCTTCCACCCTCCCTCCCTCCGTGTCTCTCTCTCCCTCCCTCTCCCTCCCTCCCCCTCCCTCCCTCTGTCTCTGTCTCCCTCCCTCAGTCTCTCTCTCTCTCTGTCCCTCTCTCCCTCCTCTCCCTCCTCTCCCTCTCTCCCTCCCTCCCTCCCTCTCCCTCCCTCCCTCCCTCCCTCTCCCTCCCTCTTCCTCCCTCCCTCTATCTCTCCCTCTCTCCCTCTATCTCTCCCTCTCTCCCTCCCTCCCTCTCTCCCTCCCTCCCTCTCTCCCTCCCTCCTCTCCCTCCCTCTCCCTCCCTCCCCCTCCCTCTCTCTCCCTCTCTCTCCCTCTCTCTCCCTGTCTCTCCCTGTCTCTCCCTCTCTCTCCCTCTCTCCCTCCGTGTCTCTCTCTCTCCTCCTCCCCCTCCCTCCCTCCCTCCCTCCCTCCCTCCCTCCCTCCCTCCGTGTCTCTCTCTCTCCCTCCCTCCCTCCCTCCCTCCCTCCCTCTCCCTCCGTCTCTCTCTCTCTCTCTGTCCCTCTCTCTCCCTCCCTCTCCCTCCCTCCCTCCCTCCCTCTGTCTCTCTGTCTCTCTGTCTCTCTCCCTCTCTCTCTCTCTCTCTGCCTCTCTCTCCCTCCCTTCCACCCTCCCCTCCCTCCGTGTCTCTCTCTCTCTCTCCCTCCCTCCCTCTCTCTCTCTCTCTCCCTTTCTCAAGTAAAGAAAAGTTAAAAAAAAGAATGTAGAGTTTAGATATTTTTATACAAATGAAATAGCATTAGTAGTGTATTGTTTTCAAACCTTAACTTTTTTGGTTCAGGGCATTAATGTAAAGTTCCAGCAGTGGCACAATATAAACTTTAAACGTGAGTGCGTGGCGTATAATTGCGAAGGGGAATAGGCTTGCACTTGTCACTGGACACTGGCAAAAATGGACCCAACAGACCTGGCCTTGTCCAGAATGTGAGGGAAACGGGCACTCTCCGGTGCCTCTGTTTTCTAGAAAGCAGTTTGGGAAAACAAGATAAATATCTTACCTTTGAACCCAGAAATTTCACTGCCAGGAATTTATGCTAAGAAAATATCGTAGAAGTATACAGATGGACAGTGTGGGGGAGCGCCCAGCGGCCATGAAGGAGTCACAGTTGAGAGCATTTAATACTGGATCGTGAGCCCTCACCCGTGCTGGCAAAACAGTGACCAACCCGTGCCAACAGTTATCCCACCTTTATGAAAAAGAAAAAGATGTCCATATTTTGGAGACGTCGTACACAGACGTACGTTGTACCCGAATGTGCGTCGTACGCGGACGTGCATCGTACGTGGATGCATGTCGTACATGGACACACATTGTACGAGGACGTGCTCAGAAGCAGGAAAGGAGAAGGAGTGACGGGTGAGGAGATGGTGGACTTTCCGAGATTTTATTCCTAGAGGAGGTGGAATACGTTTTTAAAAAATCGGTAGTGTTAAAAAGATTCGAAGGGGAAGGCCAGCCGGAGCACCTGAGCCCAGAGGAGCCACAGCGAGAGCGTCCCCTTGGCCTTCCCACCCCGCACACCCGGTGGCCTCTGACAGCGGTGACCACACCAGGCCCCGTGGTGGCCTCGTACCGACCCCCTGGCGGACGCGCAGGCCGGGCACTGGCCGGGCTCATGGTGCGGCACCGTCTAGGGGTCCTCGCGGAGGCCCGTCCAACAGCGTGTATACTCCAACCGTGTGCTTCGGAGGTTCTGAGAAGTTCCGCCGCTCAGCCCCGCGGCCCCGTCCGTAGTTCGAGTCGGGATCAGAACCCAGACCTTTCCTCAAAGCCTGTTCTCCCCATGGCGTCACTCCTTTTTTTAAATGCTAGCAGGTGTTCGTGGCTCAAAAAGGGACGGATAATGTTGCAGTAATAGGAGTTCGGAATTAAAGTCAAATACAAATTAAGGAGAGAAATACTAACAATGTTTCAGATAAACCTAATTTTTTTTTTTTTTTTTTTTTTTATTTTTTATTTTTTTTAACATTTTTTATTTATTTTTGGGACAGAGAGAGACAGAGCATGAACGGGGGAGGGGCAGAGAGAGAGGGAGACACAGAATCGGAAACAGGCTCCAGGCTCCGAGCCATCAGCCCAGAGCCTGACGCGGGGCTCGAACTCACGGACCGCGAGATCGTGACCTGGCTGAAGTCGGACGCTTAACCGACTGCGCCACCCAGGCGCCCCAAGATAAACCTAATTTTTATAAACTGCAAAGCTGTTTGAAAAGTTAAATTGAGTTAGGTAGTTTGAAAAGGAAGCTTGAGGTCATTGATGATCAAGCCCCTATTTTCCCGTATATCTAACGTGACTTTCTTTTCTTGAAAACACTTTAGAGTACTTGCACACGCTTGAGAACGTGGTACACTCTTGGCTGTCTGTAGGGGAGGAGAAGAGAGGAAAGGTTTGATTTTAGCGCTGGTTTTCCTATTAATTGGAATAAGGACACTGTGAGGCTGTTCCGATAACTGCTGTGCTTGTTCCTTATTGTAAAGTGGGGGAGTTACTGATAGTTTCGACCTTATTTTAAACCTGAAAAACCTTTTGAGAAAATGAATCTTAAACAGAGCAGCTGAATCTGAACCTGAAGTGTACAGCGTTAAAGAAGGTCACACGCTGGGAACTAGTCCACCCCGAGGGTGGCTGTTACTTTTCAGATTGCATCGCCTTGTCAAAAACCCTTTTAGTTGTCACATGACCCCGTTCTTGGTCATTTTTTAAGGGGGTGGGGGTGTCTATTATTCCAAAATCAACTTGGAAATCGAGATTTTGCAAAATCTTTGAGGATGGAATGGTTTTCCTGGAGGAAGGAGCATCCAGGTCGACACTGTTACATCGTAGTGTGACAGGGGTCACGTGAATGCCGGAGAATCTCTGGCAGCCGTGTGAAGTCAGTGAAGTGGCGAAATTCATTTTAATATGTCTTATTTAACCTAATGGAACTAAATTATATTTCCATATGTAATCAATGTTTAAAAATTACTGAAGAGCTATTACACGTCATCACACATTATTTCTTCACGCCGAATCTTTGAACTCTGGCGCGTTTTACACGGGCGATGCGTCTCAGCCCAGCCTGGCCACGTCTCCGGTGCTCGGTGGCTGCGTGCGGCTGGTACCTGCCATTTCGGACCGTGCGGGTCCAGCAGGGCCCCCTCCAGCCTCGTGTCCGCCCGGTAGGGCAGCCCTGAGGGCCCGCCAGGGGAGTCCCGGAGTCCTCGGAACACAGTTGGCAGCTGTGGCGGGGTCCCCGGGGACTCCTGTACTTCAGACCGGATCGCCGCTTGGCCAGGATCTGCTCGTCTGGTGTAGTTTCCCTGTTCCTTGAAATTGCGTTCTGCACCAACTCTCAGACTGCTCCCAGAAGACGAGGTTCAAAGCAGAGCTGTTGTCTTTTCTAGAAATCATCTGAATCCTGCCCTTCTCTGGACAGCAGAATTATTTTTAGTTTTAGAAAGCGTTCTGGCGTCTCATGTTTCGCTAGGCTGGAATCAGAGAAGACTGTTAAAACATGATTTGCCGAGGCTACTCTAAGACATAAGTGGTCTGGCAGCAAAACCGTACATCAAACTTCATATATTCTCAGAATTTTATGCAAGCAAGAGTATCTGGAGGAGTAATTTTTTTCTGCATTCCTGTTTTTCTCTAATATTTTAGGACATTTTAGATGAAATGAGAAAAGAATTAACAAAGCTAAAAGAAGAGCTCATTGATGGTGAGTATGTCAGCAGATTTGCTGCCCCTGTACCGTTTGAGAATACCTATCTTTAAAGATCTGCACATAAAGAAATAGCCAGTTTATTGCTTGGGGGCACAAACCAATTACTTTCGCATAGTATCCTGCCCTTCGCGTGGCTCGGGGTGCGGGAAGAGCCCACTCCTTACAGTGGAAGCTGTAAAAACCGAGGTAAAGAAGTCCTGACATCTCAGGTGTGGAGTCCAGGGGAGCTGGCCCGTCCCTGCCTGTCCTCTAGTCCCACCCGCTGCCCTCTTGTTCTGAGCCCGCGGCATCCACTCTTCTGTGTTGTACGCAAGAGGGAGAGAGCGAGTGAATGAGTGTGCGTGCGTGCGTGTGTGTACACACGTAAGAATTAGTACCATCTTTGTATTAAGAGAACAAAGGTCTGTGCAAGGTCAGTCCATCTTTTTTTGCTGGGTGCTTGAACACAGTCGCTAAGGGTTCTTAGGAATGAATCTTTCCCTCCACATCAAATTGACTCGCAATGCGTTTCCTTCTCGTACCCAGCGATCAGGCAAGAACTGAGCAAGTCCAATTCTGCGTAGAGAAGCAAGCCCAGGAGAAACAGGACCGTAGCTGGAGGAAGAAAAAAGAGCCCTGCAAACAACAGCTGTTAACAACAAGCCCCTACGTTTTGTGAGCCGCGGGAAGAAAGTGGATACAGATGGTCGGAAGGAGGAGAGCCGGCGCACTTGTGAGCCTTCAGATGCCGTCGCTCTGGCGATCAGCGATTTCCCTCCAGTTTGCTGCTTTCTTCTGACCTTTTCAACAGGATGGAAGGGTCGGATAAGAGTTCCCATTTAACGGTTATGCAGAAAATCCTAAGCCCATCAGGCAGAATCGCCGTGCATTGAAATATTTTCATGTCAAGACAAAATCGCACGTTTTCCACAACCCATTGCTAAAATAAAGAGGAGAAAGGCTTAAGAAGTTTGTTTTCAGAGAGTGCTGATGAAGAATTTAGCAAGTTACGCTATTGTATTGTACATGTTTCTCTCAGGTTTGTCTTCCTATCACGTGTGATATTCCGTAATTGAGGTCAGCCCTGTGGAGGTTAAGATCCTAAAACGTGGAACAAATGGAATTGTATGTGCTTTCAAAGGGCGATATTTATAAGAAAGTGTCCTAAAAATGATTTGTCTGGCTTGAGGAATTTTAGAATGATAGGAAGTCTCTCGAGTTAGCCTTCATGCAATTTTGTAGATTACAACATAAAATTCATCCAGAATTTAAAGATTTAGATGCCTTCCTAAATTGTTAAAATGCTTTACCAAATCTATGACTCCTACATAACACACACCAGTGGTCAAATGTAAAACAATATATTGTAGATTTACTGTAGGTTTTCAGCCTTTTTTAGATTTATGCATGTGGACACTTTTATAATGTAATTACAACCACCACAAAATTAGCTTTTTTAATTGCAAACAGTAATGCATGTCACACTAATATGTAGTGGCCTTTTCAAGGCCTGGTCCCAGGGAAAACATTTTGTAGAGTGTAGGGGGTGGGAGGAAGGGAAGGAATAAGTTTTCATTTAAAGTTAATTTCTGCATTGTCTTTTTTTCTCAATGACCTGCATGAATAATGACGAGGAATATTTTGTGACTTTAATTGGTAAATATGTTAGCAGAACCAAGTACTTAATCTTTTACATCATGTCTTCAGCTGTTCGTATTTTAGCTTCAGTAATTTCAATGGTCTGAAACATGATTCTGAGCTTCACATGAATCACATCCTACTGTGGGACTCGAAAACTTGATCCCTGAATCTGGCAGTTACTATGACCTAGGTGCCCTGCAGTCGGACAGGTGTTCAGGTGCATGCTCTGACCAGGAAAGCTGCTCTTGAATTGTGTTGTGTGGAAACATAAGAAGTGGCAATGTCAGCAGCGACTGAGGTCACAGGCGTCAGTCACGCGGCAGCGGGGACCGGCGAGGGGCTCTGAGTAGTTCTCTGGTGACAGAGTGAGACTTGGGGTAGGGGGACGGGATTAGATCCTCTGCTGACCCCGACTCGGGTGTGTGTGCGTGTGTTCGTAATCCACACCCTTCTCCTGGAAACTCATGAAGATTAAAATAGGGGAGACATTCTATATGTTGCAATGATAGATTTTTTTTTTTTTTTTTTGAAATTTAGGAAATCAGAAACTCTCCAGGCTCTCTGTCTTGACGTATGCTTCAGTTACGTGCCATACTTGCTTTGAAATCTTTGATTATTTGAAGTTTCACTAAAGTTTTGAAGAAATAATCCATTTTCATCTGCTTTCTAGATCTCGTAATCTCATTTGGGAAGACGGAGCTTGCCGATAGCATAGTTTTCTAAAGGCTGCAGATTTGCCATTACCCTTCCAGACGGTGTGAACGAGGGAGGTTTTTCCTGCTTACGGTAGTTCCCGTTTGTGTAGAAACTGCGGTTTTACATTAATCTGTGATGGGTGAGCTGTCCTCACTCAGGTCTGTGGTTGTGTTTTCTGTCCCTCTTCATGGTCAGGCAGTAGTAAAGGCATTCAAGATGCGGCAGGCTTCTGAAGTACTGTTTTCTAGAAGAACTAGGAGGCATTTTCATCTTTAGTATTGTACTTTCGGTTATGCAGACACTTCGATGGTATAAAGGCTTATGTCCCCTATAAATCTGGTGAGAAATCACTTGATTTTGTTGGTTGTTGGTCTCTAGTAGGATAGGATGCTGGGTACACGTGGTCCAAAGTGAGATAAAAGACTGCAGTAAAACGCTAGATCTCAAAAAGGAACCGGTTTACGCACTAACTGTCTCGTGCCTTTTGGTCTAACATTAGCAGGATATCTGTGTAAAATGACAGAAAACCAGTGTTGAATCACGCCATTTTCCATCATTTTGCATTATCCCGGGTTGCTAAATGTGTTCTTTACAAGACGTTTGATGAAATCACTGTACACATCCGCTGTCCTACGTGACAGTTTTGTCATCGTTAGAGATTTCAGTAACTCACGCGGGAAGTTCTCAGAGCGATGTTCCTCGGAACCCCGTCAGACGATGGTTTTTGTGCTCTAGTCCACGGGCTGTCTGAAGCTGAGTGCAGTTCAGGGGTCCTTTCTAGTTACAGGAAGGCACTTCTTTCCTCAACACTGTGATCTGACCCGTGACCAATCCGTCCTGTGCGCTGTGTCAACGGCCGGCGGTCCATCGCAAACCAACTGAATGTACACACCTCCCGCCGGTGCCGAGGTCTCTCCGGAACGGCTGTCCCGGTCGCGGTTCGTCCACGCTTTGCCAGCGTCAAGTGTCTGTCGGAACCGAGGACGAAACACTAACGAATGTTGGATTCTCGTGCTTTAGGTGTGCTTCCTCTTTAGCCTTTTCGGTTCTCTGCCATTTTTACCGTACTGTTTCATTTAAATTTCCTACACGCTAACTTCGTTTGTGTGATTGAAATAAACTTGCAGTATATACGTGTTGCTTGTGTGTGACGCTCAGATAATACTGTAAAATAGGCTGTCGGCTCTGAAGTAAGTTCTGCTGCATGTGGAAAGCCCGTGCGAAACGCCCAGGACTTCACCACGTAAAGTTTACACGGCACGTCACCGTTCCCTCCAGAGTCCCTAAGTCGAACACCCTGAGTAACGTAGACACAGATGTGGTCGTGCGTACTTTTTGTTCAGAATGACTGTTGTGTGTCCCCTCTCCTCTCCTCTCAGCCCTGTCGGCACAGCGTCTCCCAGTCAAGAGTGACGAAGGTTTGATTTCACTCCGTTTTGTTCTGCGGCCTAGACGCTCACGCACGCAGTCCGGTCTCCCCGTGCGGTTTGCAGGGAGCAGGGCCTGAGCAAGCCCTGAATTCTAGACACCGTGAAGTCTGGTCTGCAGTGTCCATTTACTCAGTGTGCCAGCTTCTCGAAACCTTCATTAGGCAGCGACACTTTTTACCTGACTTCATGAAATACTGATTTTTGAGTGCCATTTTACAGTTTGAGTGTGTTCATCAGAAGTACGGGCTATCCTTGGCTTTCTTGTTTTGCCAGACCCAGGTTTTCCCTCTGTCAGCGTCCACCGTCCCCAAACGGTCCACTGGTGCCCCTCTCCCTGTCCTGTCTCAGACTTTTGCTTCCCTTCATGTATCAATCACAAATCCCGCTCAAAAGTACATCAAGTAACGTGACAACCAATTAAATTTGCACAGCCACACGCGTGTGTCTGAGGACCTGTGTCTCCTTCCAGTGCCATCGTGAAGTGCTCTACGGAGCACCGTTGACAAATGCCGCAGAGTCGCTGTCATTCTGTCGGTGGCCACCTTGTAATCCTGTCACCTCTGTCACTGGCAGCATGAAAATGGCATTGCATGAAGTGAGCCGTGTGAAAGAACTCTCTAGAGGCTCCTTTATGTCGACACTCTGTAGTCTTGTTTCCTGAAGGCAGACCTGTTCCTGTGGTGCCATTTTTGTTTTTACTACATGAATTTGTCCCTGTACGTCTCCTCAGAACTTAAGGGATGAGAAAGGGATCGCGAGAGTAACACCGAAAGTACTGATGCTCGGTACTCCTGACTTGCCACTGAACAGTCACTCAGTATTTATACTTAGATACTTTCGAGTTAGAACTTGAAGTGTGTGTCCAAGGACCCGTGGATCTGAGTGAACAGAACCATTGCAGGTACATAAAGATGTGGTGGGGGACATTTACTTAAAACAATTTTTTTTTAAGGTTTATTTATCTTTTAGAGAGAGTGTGAGCAGGGGAGGGGCAGAGAGAGGGGAGACACAGAACCAAAGGAGGCTCCGGGCTCCGAGCTGTCGGCACAGAGCCCGACACGGGGCTCGAACCCATGAGCTGTGAGATCATGACCTGACCTGGGTCAAAGTTGGACACTTAGCCAACTGAGCCCCCCAGGTGTCCCAGAACATTCACTGTTCAGAGTAGCTTTCTCCTGGGTCTGAATACAGTAAACGAAGACGCTAGAGCGGATGGCCCTTCAGGAAAGGGCATTTGCATGAGCCAAGCCCTGCTGGAGGTCTGTGGGCTGTGTGGGTCCCCTTATGTCATTTCTAGATAATGGTTGAAGATCAAGAGATTTTTATATCTTAAAGATACTGGAAGAACAAAACATTCAAAATTAAAAAAAAGCCCAAGATTGATTAGAAAAGAAAGTGCTAAAACAGTGAGTTTCGGGTGGTCAGGATATCGAGCACTGACACAAACCAGCATCTGCGGTGCAGACCCCGTGGGCGGCTGGGGTTTCCCGGTGAGGGCACACGTGTGAACACTGCTCACGTACAGACTGGGTACGTGTAGCTGTCTTTCTAAGTAGTTTGTCTTTGTAAAGGACTTTTCCTTCCAACGATTACAGCTGTCTGTTGCCCAGAAACTCCCTAACCTGGAGCCTCAAATACGCCAGCGCACCTGCCGCTAGACGTGACCTTGCCTCCATGGTGTTCTGAGTACGACTTTCTGTTCGAATCAAAACCATTAGGAACGCTCGCGTGTTTCATTAGAAAACTAAGTCTGTATTTATGCCCAGAATGAAAAAATCCGTATGCGGGTGACAACCTCCGAGTTCATTGTGTCTAACTTTAACTCTTTCCCCCTCCCTTCCAAGAGCGATTTCTTCCGCAGCAGGTAACAGAATCGCTTCCATACGTAAAGAAGAAATCATTAACGTAGCGAATGATGTTCAAGGAGTCTGTGTTCTTCATAAGTGGCGGTTTTGCGAGAAGGCTTCGTGTGTATAGAAAAGCGTGTAGCTGGCCCTTTGGCCTTCATGAGAAACGACACTGAGAGGGAAAGAAATTTACACTAAGGATCAGGTACATGAGTCCTCATTCAGATCTAGAGACCAGGAAGGTAGGTTCTGGGCTCCCACTCGGCCCCTGCATCGTGTTCCCCCCGAGACTGTGCACCAACGGGCAGCTTTGCAAAATCGGTTCTCAAAACTCCCAACGTTCCGTGCCCTTAGTCACATCCATGGAGCCTGTAAGTCCCTTTTCTAAACAGCAAAGTCATTTTTAAACGTCTCTGCGTTTGCTTCATTGAATTTTAGGTGGGAAGTCTCCACTTAGGAGTTCCTTGTCCCGTCCCAGGGGAGTCCGTGTTCAGTTCTGCCCGCCGCACACTAGGGGCCCAGTGTCTGGGACTTCCCCCGGCCCTGTGCCCCCTCGAGTCTGGTGGTGCCTGTGTTCACAGCCCTCTGGCCATCACGCTGGTGGCTGGCCAGGCGACACGGGCGAGGAGCTAATGTAGAGCTGGGAACGGCCCGCAGAGTCCCTGTGGTGGGCATGGAATCTCCGGAAGCACCCTTTTCCCTGAGAAAACTACTGGGAGGGTTGAGATACTCAGAAGAGTCGTGCTAACACCCGGCATCGTTTTTCTTCTACTTACTAGGTATTCAGGGTGAGGGGTGGGGGTGTTCGGGCCTGAGCTGGGAGCTGGCCCCCCACGGGGACCGCTCCTCGTCACTGCCCCTGTCCTTGGCTGAGAGCAGATTTGGGGTTAGTGGTCTCTGAGAGCAGGTGGTGTTCCAGGATCTGCGTTAATCCACCCTGCGCCCCTCCTCGGGCCTGATGCCCAAGTCACTGCTTTCACCCTGGCCGCGCGGGGCCCACTGGCTTCGCCGGAGGGGAAGGGCGTGCAGGGCCCGGTCCCCTCCCTCTAGGCCTCACAGGTGGCGTCTCCTCTGCGGCCACTGGCCGGCTGCCTTACTCTTTCTTGATCCGAGAGAAGGGAAACTTCCCTCTTCTACCTTAAGCACAGCTTGTAAGTGGCCCAAATCCTTAGGCCCCAATCGCTCAGAAACACGCATCCTTGGAACAAGGAAGAATCTGGGAGGCGACCACTGAGGTCGGTGCCGTCACTCCAGATCCTGGTGGTGCCCTCGGAACCACTGGTGTCTGCCTGGCAGCGTTCCTGCGTCTGGTCGCAGCCCTCAGCCCGGAGGCACAGTGCGGTGGCATTGTCTGTGTGCACCCCGGGCTCCTGTTACCCTGCGTCAACGACGACATCCTGCGACTCTGGTCCCGGAGCTGCTTCGGTGCACAGATGTGGAGCCGCATGCCCTTGTGTATTGGAGCGGGGGGAGGGGCTCCTCCACGGTTGGGTGTCCCCTGACCCTGCTATGCCCTGGCCCCCCTGCCCTCTGCCCTTGTGTAGACGCGCACGTGTTGTCACTCCTTTCTCGCCAGCCTGTTTGAGTGTCGTCCTGGGTACTTGCTTGGTGTCGACAACAGGAAGGTAATCGGCACGAAGTCAGAGGTCCAGCCGGAAGGTGTGGAGACTAAAAGTTGAGCCCTGTCTCGCGGATGTCCCGTTCCTTCAGTTCTAGGTGGGTGTGCATGTGCTCTGGAATTCTTTTTCTGTCAGCAAGAAGATAGGCTTTTGGTTACGCGAGTGTTCCTTTTTTGGGAAAATGAAGCGTTTCTAACGAAAGTGAATGAGCTAGGAAGAAAATTCTATCTTGAGACATCTGTAGTTGATGCGAAATATTCCAAACTCAATTACAGTATTTACATATTTTCATAGAAGTTCTATTTTTGGTTTGCTTGCGAAGACTGAATGAGGAAGCCTCCCGCGGTCGGTAATTATAGAAACGCACAGAAGATCTCTAGTCGGTAGCTGGGGGACGGAGCAGGTGTGCGAGGACCAGCCGTGACTGTGTCGTCAGCAGAGGTGGACGTTCGGGGTTCCAGGGTAAAGCTCCCTGCTGCCTTGCGTTTGGGAGGAACTTTCAGAAACTTCCTTTACGTGACCTAAACAAAAACTCCTCCTCCGATGTGCTTTCTGCTGACCCTTTGGGGGGTGAGAGCGGGCATCTGAGTGATAGGAAAGCTGGTTTGGCGCTTTGTATTTGGTCTTCGGGTGGGGGGGTGGGGCGCGACGACATCCGCTGTTTCCGTTATATTTGGGTTGTTAAATACATTGTCGTCTGCAGACCTGCCCAGGGGGTGGGCCAGAAGCATATGGGAGAGTAGCACAACAGATAAAGTTTCAAGGCGAACTTCTAACGGTCCAAACGGCTTGGTCTCTTGTGATCTTGCTCTGCGACAGATTTTACCACTAGAAATGCACATTTGTGTCCTTAGAAGGTTATGCGGGGTGGTTTTCTTTGCTGAAAACACACAGCCCTCGAAAGCAGGCCTTTATAACCTGGGAGTGAGCCACTGACAGCGGCGTGGACTGCACGCTTTAGAAGTTAAGGTTGATCTGTGGGGCGCCCGGGTGGCTCAGTCGGTTGAGCGTTCGACTCTAGGTTTCGGCTCAGGTCATGATCTCCTGGTTCATGCGTTTGAGCCCCACATGAGGCTCCGCGCTGATGGTGTGGAGCCTGCTTGCGATTCTCGCTCACTCCCCCTCTCTCTGCCCCTGCCCTGCTTGCTCTCGCTCTCAAAAATAAATGCATACACTTCAGAAAAAAATTTTTTAGGTTGATGTAGACAGCCACAAGGCGGTGGTGGTATTTTATGTGTACACAGAGCCTCATGAATGTTGTCTCACAGACTTTCTGAGTTACGGGCCGGGCTCCATTTCAGGAATACAAGAAGCGGCAGCGACTTGTCTTAAAGGCTGGAAGCAAAGGCAGGAAAGTAAAGATGAGCAAGTGGGGCCACAGCAAATTAAAAACCTTCGGCACAGCAAAGGAGGCCAACAACAGAAGGAAAAGGGAACCTGCAGAATGGGAGAAAGAGATCTGCAGATCGTCTGTCTGGTGGGGGGGGGCTAATGTCCAAAACAGGCGGAACTCAACACAACTCAATAGCAAAAAAAAAAAAAAAAAAAAATCCGATTAAAAAATAGTGGGAGGCTCGGAACAGACATTTCTCCAAAGAACACGTCCAGATGGCCACCAGGCACCGGAACAGATGCTCAGCGTCACCGATCCCGAGGGAAATACAGGTCAACACCACAGCAAGAGAGCACCGCACACCTGTCAGGACGGCCGTCTTCAGAAACACAGAACAGCCAGTGTCAGCAGGGATGCGGAGAAGGGGGACCCCTCGTCCGGTGCAGGTGGGAATGCGACCCGGTGCGGCCGCTCTGGAGAACAGCGCGGAGGTCCTTTGAAAAATTGAACGTAGAATGACCCTGTGACCCAGGAAGTCCTCCGCTGGCTGTTTGTCTGAGGGAGACCCTGATCGGGACCCTAATTAGGACCCTCACGCTCACGGCAGCATTGTTTACAGCAGCCGAGGCGAGGAAGCCACAAGTGGCCGTGGAAGGGTAGGTGATGATACGTATGTGATTATACATATGATACTGGGATATGACCCAGCCATAAGGAAGAATGAAACTTGCCCCTTGGAACAACACAGATGGACCTGAGGACATTTCACTAAGCGACATGGGTCAGAGAAAAGTACCATAGGACCGTGTTTATAGTGAAACCTGAAAACCTGAACCCTGAGCTCATAGATACAGAGAATAGATTGGGGGCTGCCAGGGGTGGGGGTGAGGGTGAAATGGGTAAAGAGGATCAAAAAAAAAAGGCCTTTCCTGTTGACGTGACCCCATTTTGTTCATGTCCTTTCATCTCGGAAGTGTAGGTCCAGGCTGGGGCTGAAGGGGCCCTTGTTCTAGAGTGTGGTATAAGGGATGCCTGTTACAAACTCCTGGGAAAGCTTTTTTCCCTCCTGGATTCGAGAAAGGCAAATGAGGAGAAATGTTCTACTCTGCTCTGCCCCTCACTTCTCTTCCTTGAATGTGATGTGGGTGTCTGATGCTCTGAGCAGTGGCAGCCATATTGTAGTCATGAGGGGAAGGTGGAGACAATCTCAGAGACACCAGATCTGACATTACTGCATCACTGAACCAATGTCAGCAACCCTCTACCTTCCTACTTGAGGGAAAAATACCCACCCACCCCCATGTGTTGAAGCCACTGCTGGTCAGAATTTCTGTTACTTGCAGCCGAAGGGATTCCTGACCAGCATGAAGAAGGTACTGGGGGAGTGCGGAGGAAGACTTCCTGGCCGAGGGAGCGTCTGAGATCAACTTTGGAGGGTGAATGTGTGAAGGGCGTTCCAGGCTGAGCACTGAGGGGCAAGGGTGTAGAAGTTCCAGAAGCCTCCCAAGTTTTGATAATGCTGAATACAGCTGCTAAAACACCCACGTGGAGATTTTAGTGTGGATAGAAATTTCACCTGCTTCGGGGAGACACCCAGGAGCGTGATTGCTGGATCGTACGGGAAGGGTGTGTTTTTTAGGTTTTGTTAAGAAGGCACCAAAATGGCCTCCAAAGTGGCTGCACGACTTTGCGTCCCCACCGGGCAGGGAAGGAGAGTTTCCGCTGCTGCAGATCCCCACCTCATTGGCTGCCGTCACTGGACCTCCACCCTTCCACTAGGCATGTGTAGTTAAGTGGCCATTAAAAAAAATATTTTTAACGTTTATTCATTTTTGAGAGAGAGAGCATGAGCAAGGGAGGGACAGAGAGAGAGGGAGACAGAATCCGAAGCAGGCTCCAGGCTCTGAGCTGCCAGCACAGAGCCCAACATGGGGCTCAGACCCACGAACCGTGAGATCATGACCTGAGCCGAAGTTGGATTCTTAACTGACTGAGCCCCAGGGGCCCTGTTAAGTGGCCATTTTGACACGGGAATATTCCAAACTCTCGAAAACACAACATGTCAAATATTCTCTCGTTTTTCCAGAGTGAAAGTAATTTTTTTTTTTTCTGATTAGAAAGGTATCAAGTTAGCGTCTGGATGGCTCAGCCCATTAAGCCTCCGACTCTTGATTTCTGCTCAGGTCATGATCTCACAGTTTGTGGGATCGAGCCCTGCATCGGGCTCTGCGCTGACAGCGTGGAGTCTTGGGATGCTCTCTCCCTCTCTCTCTGCCCCTCCCCCCCCAAACAAACAAACAAACAAACAAACATTAAAGAAAAGTAAGAGGTTGACACTGAAGGATAACAAGACAACACTAAAGTTGTTACATATATTTAATTATGGTTCTACCCCCTGGAGGTAAGACTCCTGCTGCATACTCGTCCAGAGCATATTCTGTGGCTGTCTTATTACCTTCAAAAGAACTCGATACTATAATGTGGACTCGTCTCTACATGTACAACTATAGACCTACATCCTCGCGTTTAATCGTTACGAGAGATTTCGTTATCAGGATCCTGGCCAGTTACTTAACTTCCTGTTGATGGCCGCTGGATGGTCTTCTTTCCCGCTATTGTAGCGGTCGGTGCAGCCCTGTGGAACCAGTCAGGATTATGGGAACACAAATTAAACTTACCGAATCAATCAAGAGAAACGATTGTCCCGGGAGAAGTCTCTGGCGTGGGGCTGATGTGGCTCTAAGTCTTTCCCGGGGCTTGGGATCGGCAGGCTGGCCGTCTCCCTCGCGGTGGAAGATGGCTCCCGGGAGCCTGACGACTATCTTCTCAGAAGAGGAAGCAAGCTCTCTTTAAAAAAATGAAAATAAAATCAGTTCCTGCATTTACTCATTTACTCTAATTGGCCTGGCGTGGCCAGGGGCCCAACCCTGAGCCAGTCTTTGTGGCCGGGAGGCTGGTTTGATTGGCCAGGCGTTGGAGCCCCTTTACGAGGGAGGCCGTCGGTGCTGGCGGGTGGGGGAACCACAACGTCCTCGTGAACGTCGTTAACGTGCGCAAGACGCCCCCACCACGTGCAGCTGTTTCCAAGGACGGGCTCCAAAGAGGATATGTTGACTCGACAGATTTGCACACGTGCCAATTTCCTCCCTGTGCCCAAAGGACTGGTCTTTGCCACTGTGGCAGAAGAGAGTAAGACGGTGTCGTGTTGCTCTTTTGATTAGAACACCGTATTAGGGCTCTCCAGAGAAATAGAACAACTAGATGCGTGTATATGCACATACATAGCAGGAATATATGTCGTATACACATATAAGGAATATTGTATATGTATGATGTATACATACATATATATATAAATAACGTGATCACAGAGGCCGACAAGTCCCAAGTGTGCAGTCAGCAAGCTGGAGACCCAGGAGGGGTGATGATACAGCTCTAGTCCGAAAGCCAGCAGGCTGGGGACGCGAGAAGAGTGGATGTTTCAGTTCAAGTCTATAGACAGGAAGAAGCTAATGCCCCAGCTTAAAAACAATGAAGATAGAGGGTTTTCCTCTTAACTCAGGGGGCCTCAGCCTTTTTGTGCTAGTCAGGCTTCAACTGATTGGGCGAGGCCCACCCACGTAGGGAAGGCAATCTGCTTTGCTCGGGCTACTGGTTTAAATGTTACTCTCGTCCAGAAACAGCGTCACAGACACATCCAGACTAACATTCGACCAAACGTCTGGGTACCCCATGGCCTAGTCAACTTGATACGTAAAATCAGCTATCATAGATCGTGTCCTCCTGATACTCCCTTGGTTGCCAAGACCTGGGCAGATTCTTTGGAAACAGGACTTTTTCTCTGTTCTAAGCTAGATGGACCCTTGGCTTCATCCTCCACTAAGAGGAAGGGGCCCTGACCGGAAAGGGGTTTGGCCCCATTTCCTTGCCAAGAGGAGGAAGTGGAATTCAGATATCTGCTTCTGTGTCCCAGGCATCATTCCCCAGACCCTTTTACTTCACCACCTGGGCCGCCTGTCTTGGTGGCCCTGGAGCGTTCTCCACTGAAGGGACCCTGTTCTGGGAGCTCTCATGCAGGGTAACGGGCATGAGGGGTGACAGGGTCCGTGAGGGTCACCAAGGCCGGGTGAGCGAAGGGATTGTTGGGGAAAGCGCCAGACTCAGCTCTGCCGTATTCTTGGCCGTGACCGGGCTGCGGGTCACATGCATTCTTTCAGCAAATCTGCATCACGCCCGGTCGCACTGTCCCTGCGATTCCCACCAGGCACCCTTCACACCTGCTCATCGGCCACAGCGCCTGAGCTTTGATGCACATCTGGGGGCGGGTCTCTGACACACTCAGCCTTCCAGGAGGGAGGTGGGGTGCAGGGAAGGCGCAGCTGGTTCAGGGGTCGCTGGGAGCAGCTTTCCTGGCCCAGGGCTGCGGGGCTGTGGGTCACAGGTGCAGCAAGGACCCGTCACAGCGTGGGGCGGTGGCGCTCGGGCGCCCCCTGGCGGCGGCCCGCCGTCCTCGCCTCCCCTCCCTCCACAAGCCGGCTGGGCAGGTGCTCTCTGTGCTCGTCCCATTTTACAGTTAGGGAAACCGAGGCGCAGGTGTCTGCAGTGGATGCGCCTGAGGTGGAATGTGCGGCCGGGAAGGTCGCACAGTCCGCACCGGGTCCAGGAGGGCTAATGCGACCTCAGGGTGCATCAAACAGGAAGGTGTCTGTGGAGCCGTCCTGGCCCCAGCCCACCTGACCCGTCCCTGGGCACCCCACTCGGGGGAAGTCCCCAGCAAACGGCAGCACGTCCAGCCTGCGTGGCCAGAGCGGTGGGGGAGCATCGGGGGCAGCTGGGGGCTGCAGGGACACGTGTGGCTGGCGTGGAGGGATTTGGGTGGGTGTGAGGAGACCTTTCCTGGCGCTGACGGCCCGTCTGGGGGGCACAGGGCCCCAGGACCACCACCCCTCCGCTCTCCCCACTTGCCTCTGACCCGGGGTCCCCAGGCACAAGCAGGCAGTCACTAAAAACTGGCATCCGTCTCCATAAAACACAGTAAGCCCAGTCGGTTCCGCGTTGATCCACACGCGTGGCTGTAGCACGTTGGCCCGGAGGGGCGGGGGCCGGGGGGTGGGGGTTCAACGACGAACACGGATTCCTCGCGGCTCTGGAGGCTGGGGCCCGAGATCCGGACGCTGGCCGAGCAGAGCTGGGTCCACACCTCCACCCAGGCCAGAACCAGGAAGGCTCCTGGGGCTGGAGGCCGCCCCGGCGGGGCTCCCCCAGGTCACGGAGCCGTGGAAACCCAGAGCTCCAGGCCGCCCAGCTGTCAGCACAGAGCCCCACGCGGGGCTCGAACCCACGCACTGTGAGATCATGACCCGAGCCGGAGTCGGACGCGTAACCGACTGAGCCACCCAGGCGCCCCAGCCCGGTGTCGTGACCTCACCGTGTGGACGCTAGAAGTCCAGATCAAGCTGTGGGCGGGTTGGCTCTTCTGGGCGCCGGCGGGGAATGTGTCCAGGCCTCTCTCCGTGAGCTGCGACGCCGTCTCCTGCCCGCGTCCTCACCGTCTTCCCTCCACACGCGTCTGTGCCCAAGTCCCCCCTTCGGGTGAGGTCATACGGGACCAGGCCCACCCTCCTGACCTCACCGCCTCCTGACGACGTCTTGAAGACGGTGTTAAGGTCAGACTCTGGTTCAGCCTGCCTCCTTTGTAGGGAAAACTCCAGATCTTTTCCTCCCCGTCTGTCTCCTTTCCTACTCGCACAGAACCTGTCGCTTCTGACACTTGGGCGCACCAGACGTGTGGCGTTTTCCCCGCCAGCGAGCAATTCTGTGACACGAACCGGGTCCTGTGCTTTAACTCAGTTCTGACCCTGGGCACCCGGGTGTCGCGTCGAGCCCACAGGTGAAGGGCTCTGTGCCCTGAGACCGCCCCCCCGTCCGACGCCAGCGGCAAGTAGTAAGCCCCCCGGGTGACCCACGACTCTGCCAATTTGGCTATAAACCGGAGTTCCCATGATCCCTCCCCCAGGGTGGATTGATCCTCGAGAGCGCCTCACAGAAGTCGGGGAGCGAGGTCCGTGTGAGCTCCAGGCCCGGGTGCCTGTGTCACTCTCCCTGCGCCCCCAGAAGCTCTCGGAACCCGCGACTAGTGGGGTTCTATGGGGGCCTCATCACGTAGGTGTGACCAAGTATTAACTCCATTTTCTGTCCCTCTCCCTTCTCAAGAGAATGGGGCGGGGAGGGGGCTTCTGGAAGTCCCACACTTCCTGAGAATCACCACTTAGTCTTTCCTGTGACCGTCTCCACCCAGGAGCCCATCGGGAGTGGCCTCGTTAGAACAGGAGACAGTTGGGGCACCTGGGTGGCTCAGTCGGTTAAGCCCCTGACTCTTGACCTCGGCTCAGGTCACAAGCTTGTGGTCTGTGGGTTCGAGCCCCGTGTCGGGCTCTGTGCCAACAGGGAGGGGCCTGCTTGGGACTCTCTCCTTCTCCCTCACTCGCGTGCAATCTCTCTAAATAAACCAGGAAATGGCAAGGGTTTCGGGAGCCAGGGGTGGAGACCAACATGTTTTCTATCAGCTCACAGATCCTGTCTCCAAATTAAGGTCACATTCCGGGGCCCTGGGGCTAGGACGTCAGCACAAACCAACCCTCGACTCACCCCAACCCCAAGTTGCCATAGTTCCTGGCGTCCAGGGCAGGAGTCAGCCATTTCTGAGTCGGCCCCATGGAGCCGGCTTCCTCGGGCAGGGGTCCCCGGGTCCCGCGTGGAGCAGGTGACCGACCTGCCGTGACCCACGCTGACGTGTGTGACCACCTGGGGTGGGCAGACGGGAGAAGAAAGAGCCTAGGTCCGGTCCTGGCCCCCAAATCCCTATGCCCCCCTCTGCAGGTGCCCAGGCCCGCCCGAGACCACTTGCCTTCTCTCTGGTGGGTGGGGGCAGGTGACAGGCGCCCCCATCTGCCGCCCCTGAAAACTCCAGCTTGCAAACGGCCTCCTGTCTCAGGGGCTGGGGGTGCAGACCCCCCCCCCCCCAGGAACCGCAGATTTAGCAAATGAAAATACAGGGCACCCAGTTACATCCGAGTTTCAGGTTAACAACGAAATCTTTCTTAGTGTGTTTCCCGAACGTTGCTCAGGACGTGCCGATTCTGCAAAACGACTAGTTTGTCTGTTAGACCAGGTGGTCGGGAATGTTCGGCAGAGACGGGTGAGACGGAGGGAGCGCGGCGCCGGTCTGGGGGAAAGCGGGAGCACAAGGGCTCTCGTGGAACAAGTGCAAAGGGCCTGCGGTCGGTCGTATGGTCTTGGGTCTTGGCGCGAGCTTGTGAGAAAGCAGTTTCTGGGCCCCGCCCCTAACTTAGGGGGACTCACTGTCTTAAAGAAGCCCTCTCTGAGTCTGCCTTCGTCACTCCTCCTAGAGTTTTCTGCATGCATTGCAGGGGGTTCCACTCACAGTCTTGGGGGCCAGAGCCAGCAAGCCCCCCGGGGGTCCCCTTGCCAAACCCCTCCTGCCACTGACGAGGAAACGCTCCGGGGGCTTCTCAGGGCCTCATCGAGGAGCACGGGGCCACGGCGAGGGGCCAGGTGTTTAGTTCTGTGTGTTTCTGGAAGGAGCCTGGGAACAGGTGCATGGTTTTGGAGAAGGTGCTGCCCCCACCCCCACCCCGGCACTGGCTCCCCGGGGGAAGGAGAACTTCCCGGCCCGCCCTGCCCCTGCCCCTGCCCTGCGACGGCTGCACCCAGAGAACTGAGACAGGAAGTGGGTGGCGGCCGCAGGGAGGGCGGCACCCGTGCAGGCGGTTTACGTGGGAGCCACGAGGACCTTGCCCCACGGCCTCTTCTGGTGGCTTCGAGGGTCAGGACTTGGAGAACGTGGACACGGGACTTGCGCAGAAAGGCCTGGCGAGAAGTTGGAGCTTCTGTGACTTCTGTGCCCCGACAGGCCCGCAGCCCCTGTGCCGGTAGCCCCTGTGCCGGTGACGCCCGGCCGAGGTGAGCGAGGCCCCAGGCCTGTCCTCTCTCGCTGGGTCTCCGTTTCCTCTGGGGGCTGTGGTGCAGCTGAGCCCAGGAAACGTGCGACGTTGCCGTAGAGACGGTAACCCGCCCAGGTGCCTCACAGCGGCCCTTCCCCCTTCTTCCTGCCTGTCCTCCCTGCTGACTTCTGAGGTCACGGGGAGGGGACTCGGCAAGGGCAGGAGGCACATTTGGGGGGGTCCCGTCCAGCTCCTGACGGAGGCGGCACAGGAGAGCGGTGTGCGAGAATCTGGCCCTCCGTGTCCTGGCTCTGTGGCCTTCGGTGAGTTACTCAACCTCTCTGTGCCTCGGTCCCACATCTGCAGAACGGAGGTGGTGACAGTCATGCTTATACCGCACGGGGTTGTCATGACGATGAAACCAGGTAACATTGTCAGTTCTGTGCTTGGCAAGTGCTCAACAGGGTGCCGATGACGTTAAGGGCTCTGATTACGACTGCGGAGGCGGGGTGGGGGAGGGGGACGGGGACGAAGCGCGGGGGGGGGGGGGGGGGGGGCGGGGTGCTCTGCTGGCGTCCCAAAGCCCGGACACCGTGCTCCTGCCACCTCGTCCTCTTTCCGATGAATCGCCTTTTTGTGGGTAAAAGTTCGGGTCTCTGTCACTGACCTGACTGTGTAACCACCCTGTGACATTGCCGGCATAGCGGCAGGGGGTTGGGGGGGGTGGCGGTGAGGGGGCCCTTCCCCTGACTTCACTCGTCCCCCGCGCGGTTCCAGGGCCATCGGGCACCGCACACCTGCAGCCAGAGACTCTGGAGAACACCTGTTTCCAGGGGGAGGATGCGCCAGGCTTGGGGGGGCCAGACCACGACCCCGGGGGCCCCGCCCCCGCCCCCGGTCTTGACACGGGGCAGGAGGATCCGGCCACACCCGCTTTGCTCACCCAGAAAAAGATGAGGCTTCTATTTCCTTCTCCGAAGCCTGGGCTGAGCGGGTGGGGTCAGGTCCCTCTTTCCGATTTTACTTCCCGTCCCACCCTGGCCCCCCTGTGCCCTGAGCCACCCCACTCGTGCGTCACCTTCCGTCTTCAGCTCCCAGGCCATTAGATACCTAGGCCACCCCAGGGAGCCTCACTCCCGCTCTCTTGGGAGCACGGTGGAGGCGACAGGGACACAGAACCCCTCTTGCTGCCCCAGCCCAGGCCTCCCGCCAGCTCCCTCCAGGCTGTGCGTCCCCTGGCCCCCCACTCCCAGCGCCTCTGCCCCCCACTCTGCCCTCTTCTCTGCACCTGCGGCCCAGGCGGCCTCAGGACCGCAGCACCTGTGCGGCCACACCTCGGGTCCGTCCTCCTGCAGGACGCACAGTGGGCTTGCGGGTGGGGGCCTCTGGATAAATGCCCAGACAGGCCTCCAGGGTCCGGTCCTTAAGAAGGGGAACTGAGAGTTGCTCAGAATTTCCTCATGTGGGCAAATCCCAAGATGAAGTCTTTGTTTTTGTTTTTTTGTTTTTTAACAAGTTTCAGCAAAGGAGAAACCCCAGTGGTCAAGCTTTATTTACTGTCAGCTCAATGGAAACAGACGTTTTAATTTAGAGGGAAAATCTGTGGTCCTCGAGTCTCCACCTCCTCCCGCCCCTGGGCACCTGGAGATCCTTCTTCCCGGGCAGAATTACATCCTCAGACTCGTTCTCGACCCAGCGCCTCAGGCAGCCAGTGCTGGTCACGGGATCTTATCTGCCCTTCCTGTGGGGCTGGGTCTCCAGCCTGACCACCTTAGCTGGGGTGGGCGCCGGGCTCCCACTGAGTCAGCCCCGCTCCGGCCAGGCCAGACCCCGCACACCTGCCCCGCCGGCCTGTCCTGTTTGGTGCCCGGGTCCCCTCCCCCCAGGGGCCCACCAGGCTATTTCTGAACCGGCGGTGGTGGAGGCGGGGGTCGCAGGGTCGGGGTCCGCCCGGGAGCAGGATGCTGGTGGGGGGACTGCGCTCCGCGAGAGACCCCAGGGCACCTGCACCGCTTTGGGCAGGGGCGGGGCTACCGAGCCACAAAGGAGGCTTGCCTAAGGGAGTTTGTTTTTAGGGGATTGTTTCGTGTATTTTTGGCCAATTGGGTTTTCCTGTGCTTGAATGCAGTGCCCTCCGGTCCCTGTGGGCTTGGGCCGTGCCCCCTGCCCCACCTGCCCTCCAGACAGTCCCCCCTCCCCCCTGCAGACACCAGGGGACCCAGGAGGGGGCTGGGAGGAACAGTGGCCCGTGGGATGGGGGCACCAGGCAATCCCACCCCTGCTGGCTGGTGTGGGTGGGGGGCACCCAAGCCAGCCTAGAGCAGAGAGGGGTGACTAGAGGGACAGGTGAAGTGACCCTGGGGCGGGGCCAAGGTGCTGGCCTGCTGGCAGGTGCAGGAACCACGCTGTCTGTCACACCCAGCAGATGCTTGATGGCAGTGCAGGGCTCCCAGGTTTGCCTTGGAACTAGAAGCCTGGGCGGGCCCTTGTTGGGGTAACAGTGACGTGAGGGGGCCTTGGGGACCTTGACCCAGAAGCACGGGGTGGGGTGCTGTTCACTCAGCCTGCTCTTGCCTAGAGGGTGTGACTCGAGAGAGCGGCGTTTGGGACATAGGCGGGTGGCGGCTGAGGCTTGGAGCTGGGAGAGGTCAAGGGCAGGTGCCGCCGGTTGGGGCCGGGGCCGCAGGTGGCTGCTGGGGCGGCCGTTGCCACTTTGGCATTAAGCCAGAGTTTCCTCAAGCTCAACGAGGAGGGGTTGTGGGCAGGGGGCATTCGGAGCACAATCCAAACTTCGGAATGATTTAAATTATTGTATCACGATAGAGATTCTCTGCGGTTCCCGAACGTCTGCGAACTGTCCTTTATCACTGAAATCTGTCCTGTGCTCCCAAAGCAGGCAAGCCAGACCTGCCAGCACTGCCCCTGCTCTGGGCTGAGAGGCGGGGGCGGAGAGGGAGTGTCTGCACCCCCCCTCAGGGAAGGGTGACCCGGGAGCCCGTAGACCCCGGACCCCAGCGGAGGCTTGACCCCTGGAGGCAGAGTCCGTGATTCTTCTTAGGATCCTCTCCTCCGTTCACGACCAGGCGCCTTTAAAGGGATCTCCTTGGGTGGTTTTTACACAGATGTCTCCGTGCCCCTCTCCCACCCACCTGCCGTCTGGCCGTGTCCCTCCACGCGGACCCTGGTGGCAGGGGCCTCTGTCAGTCTCCACCCTCCAGGAGGGCTGAGATCTGGCACCCTCTCTCCTTTCACCCCTCCCGCCTTTCCTTTGACTTGTGGATTTTTCTCCACTTCCTTCCTTGGTTCCTCTTCCTCTTCCCTCCCCAAGCATGGGGAGCACTTCCCATGCACTTCTGTGTGATGGTCACTCCCAGGGAGAACAGGTGTGTTCGATGACACGGACGTCTGTCCTTTAGGCCTCCTGTTTCACGTAACCCGTGGCCACATGGAATACCTACTGGCCATCCCGGAGGCCTTGCAAGTTCCTCCTGCTCCAAGCCCAACTCGCTCCTCGACCCCCAGCCCTCGTCCCTCCTTCTCGGAAAGTGGTGTCCCCTGTTCCCCGTCGCCTGGCCCAGAAGGGACAAGGAGGAACGCAGGCTTTGGGGTGGGGCCACCTGGTTCGGACCCCAGTTCCGCCAATCCTGTGTGACCCCGCAGGTCCCTGGACCCCTCTGAGCCTCAGTTTCACAGCACATGAACTGTGCCCGTCTTAACGGATCTCTGGGGAAAGAATAAATAAAGGAGATACTCCACGGGAGTATCCACCTCCACGGGACGTGGCCACACAGGAGACACTAAGAAGGAGCCACACCCACCTCCACGCCCAAGCCCCGTCAGTGACAGGATCCTTGGGCTCCACCCTGAACTCCCCCAGCAGCCCCCTTCCTGTCCTGTCACCCTCGTGCTCTCCTGCTCCAGTCCAGCTGCAGAACACCTTGCAAAAATGCCACAGCTTGGGGCGCCGGCGTGGCTCAGTCGGTTGAGTTTCCGACTTCAGCTCAGGTCATGATCTCACGGTTCGTGGGTTCGAGCCCCATGTCAGGCTCACTGCCCCCTTCGGATCCTCTGTCCCCCTCTCTCTGCCCCTCCCCTGCTCATTCTCTCTCTCTCTCAAAATAAATAAACTTAAAAAAAAGCTTTATAAAAAACATTTTAAAAACTTTTAAAAATGCAACAGCTTTATTGAGAAATAATCCACATACCGTGTGATTCATTTGTTGAAAATGGATAATCAGTGGTTTGTAGTGTATTCGCAGTGTCAACCACCACCACAACCAACTTCAGAACATTTCTATCCTCCCCAAAAGAAGCCCCGGGCCACCGACAGTCACTTTCCATTTCTGCCTCCGTCCCCAGCCCTAGGCAACCACAAATCGACTTTCTGTCTGTATGGATTCGCTTATGCTGGACATTTTATATTCATGGAATCATACACTGGGTGCTCTTTTGTGACTGGCTTCTTTCACTTAGCGTGATGTTTGCAAGGCTTATCCATATTGTACCATGTTAGCATTCCTCTTTAGGGCCAATGATATTCTGCAGGATGGATGGTTATACCACATCTCGTTTATCCGTTCCCCAGATGATGGGCTGAATACCAAATGAGTTATTTCTACCTTTTGGCAACTATGAATAATGCTGCCTATGAAGTTCACATACAAGTGTTTGTAAGGGCGTATGTTTTCATTTCTCTATATACCTAGCAGTCATATGGTACCTCGGTGTCTAACTTTTTGAGGAACTATTTCCCGAGGTCACTGCACCATTTTATAATCCTCCCAGTGGAGTATGAGGGTTCCGTTTTCTCCACATCCTTGTCAACACTTATTATTTCTCTGTCTCTGTCTCTCTCTTTGTCTTTCTGTCTGTCTGTCTTTTTTACTATATACTTAGTGGGTATGAAGTGGTATAATTTTGATTTGCATCTCCCTGATGCTAATGATGTACATATTTTTCCGTAGGCTTATTGACCATTTGTATATCTTCTTTGGAGAAATGTCTATTCAGATCTTTTGCCCATTTTTTTTAAAAAAAATCTTTTTTAACATTTATTCATTTTTGAGAGACAGAGAGAGACAGAGCATGAGCGGGGAAGGGACAGAGAGAGGGAGACACAGAATCCGAAGCAGGCTCCAGGCTTCAAGCTGTCAACACGCAGCCCAGTGTGGGGCTCGAACTCACAAACTGCGAGATCATGACCTGAGCTGAAGTTGGACGCTCAACCGACTGAGCCACTCATGCACCACTGCCCATTTTAAAATTGGATTATTTATCTTCTTATCATTGAATTGTAAGAGTTCTTCATGTATTTTTAAAACATGTCTGTTAGCAGATATTTGATTTGCAAATTTTTTTCTCAATTCTATGGGTTGTATTCTGTCTTTCTTGATAGTGTTCTTTAAAGTCCTTTAGAAGGTACAAAAGTTTTCAATTCTGATGAAGTCCAAAGTAGCTATATTTTACTTTGATTGTTTATGCTTTTGGTATCATATCTAAGAAACCATTGCCTAATCAATCTCAAAACTTATGTCTATATTTTTCCTCTAAGATTTGTCATTTTATCTCTACAGTTAGGTCTTTGATCCATTCCGAGCTAATTTTTGTATATGGTGTGAGGTAGGGATCTAATTTCTTTCTTCTGCATGTGGATATTCAATTGTCCCAACACCATTTGTTGTAAGGACTCTTCTGGCCCTATTGATTTGTATTGGCTCCCTTGTCAAAGATCAGATGGCTGTAAATGTGAGGGTGTATTTCCGGACTTAATCCCATCCCATCGACCTATATGTCTACCCTTGTGCTGGTACCACAGTCTTGATTACTACAAGAGGGTAAGTTTTGAAATAAAAAAGTGTGAGCCCTCCATCTTTGTTCTTTTCCAGGACTTTTTCCTTCCTTCCTTTCTTCCTTCCTTTCTTTCTTTCTTTCTTTTTTTTTTTTTTTTCTTTTTTTTTTTTTTTTTTTTTTGGCTATTCTAGGTCCCTTGAATAAAAAAAGAATAATCTGGGTCGCTCTTTTGCTTAAAGACCTCTTGTAATTTCCTGTGAACTTCAGGGCTGTTGGTGCGCAGGCTCTGGTCTCCTGGGATTCGCTGTAAGGGTGGGTTGTGTGGGAGGGCCAGCAGGAGCAGGCGGTCCCGCTGTTCCCGCTGACGTCTCCATCGCTCCGGCTGAGTCACCAGTACTTGAATCACAAGCTGGGGAATGTCAGGTAGGTGACAGGCTGGATTTGCTGGGCCTCGGGCCCCTAACCCAGGTGCACTTCTGGATCACTGTGGGAACTCAAAATGCAGATGCCTGGGCCCCGTCACTCACGCAGGCACCTTGAGCACCTGCCACGTGCTGGCCAGACAGAGGAGCCCTTGCCCTTGGGGAGTCTCCACTCCGGGGAGGGGGAAGGCAGGTGGTGAACAAGATAATATCGAATACCCTTAGGTACTCCCGAAGAAAGTAATGGTAACGGCCTCAAGAGTACTGGAAGGGCTACTGTAGGTCAGGTGAGGGGAAAAGTCTCTTAGGAGACAACGTTTCAGCTAAGATCTGAGTGACCAGAGTCTCCCACGAGAAGTTCCTCTGGGATGACCAGGAAGTGGTCCTTGGGGGTGACCACGGGGGACCCCTCCCTGGCCAACCTCAGGCATGGTCCGCACCTAAGGGTGTCCTCGGTTGATGTGAGCCACGTCCTTTTTCGAGGATGACCACGATCTTTTCCCAGAATTAAACATTAAAAAAAAGAATTTTTGTCACGGACACTTCACGCCCCGCCATGGAGCCCAACGCGGGGCTTGAACTCACGACCCTGAGATCAAGACCTGAGCTGAGATCAAGAGTCGGACGCTTAACCGGCGGAGCCCCCAGCCGCCCCCTCAAGAATGACCATTTTTATTTAGTTGGGTTCTTGTCGTGGTCTCCTGTCTCCCGCCTGTGGATATGTTCACGGTCTAACCTTGTTGTATCGTTACCGCTAGTGGGCAGGGGCAGGGACCGGGTCGTCCACGTCCCCGAGGGCAGCTCTGGAGGATTTGCTGCGCGTCGGGAGCTGCGCCGAGTGCCTACTGCCTTACCCCTTCTGACCTTAATAGCGAGCCACACGGGGTAGGCCTGATCATTGTCCCCACTTTACCAACGAGGAGAACGTGTTGCCTAGAGCCGCTGACTTTCCAGAAGCCACGTGGCTGCCAGATGAGCCGCGGGAGTCTCAACGCAGGAACTAGGTCTTGGGACCTGACGCTCTTGCCCCTTCCCCCCAAGTAAATACCGAAAGGTGCCCCAGCCGATGGGTTCTGCGGATGAAATCCACCCAAACACACACGCGTCTAAGCGCTGAGCGTAGATGCGAAAAACTTGCTGTGGTGGTACAACGTGCCTGGAATTTACCATTTTAACCGCGTCTGGGCGTTCGCTTCGGTGGCATTACGCACGTTCAGTGCCGTGTGGCCATCACCACCGTCCGTCTCCAGAACATTCCGTGTTCTCACACTTAGACCGTGCCTTCATTAAACTGCAACCCCCCAGCCGTGCCCCCGGCCTCAGGCCCCTGCCACTCTGCTCTCTGTTTCTCTGAATTAGGCCATTCTAGGTGCACGTGGAATCACGCAGAGTTCACCTTCCCGTGACTGGCGCGTTGCACTTGACGTAACGGTCCTGCTGTTTGCCCATGTGGTGGCAGGGTGTCAGGATTTCCTTATTTTTTAACACTGAATACAACTCGGGGCGCCCGGGGGGCTCAGTCGGTTGAGCGGCCGACTTCGGCTCAGGTCACGATCTCGCGGTCCGTGAGTTCGAGCCCCATGTTGGGCATGGAGACTGCTTTTACAAAATGATAGAGAGGGGCGCCTGGGTGGCTCAGTCGGTTGGGCGTCCGACTTCGGCTCAGGTCATGATCTCGCGGTCCGTGAGTTCGAGCCCCGCATCGGGCTCTGTACTGCTAGCTCAGAGCCTGGAGCCTGCTTCTGCTTCTGTGTCTCCCTCGCTCTCTGCCCCTCCCCTGCTCACGCTCTCTCTCAAAAATAAATATAAACATTAAAAAAAAAGAGACTTACTACTATTCCATCCAACCCCGTGTCGTTCATCCGTTCACCTGTCCGTGGGTGCCCCGCTTGCTCCCGCCTTTGGGGGCTGTGAATGACGCCCCGGCCACCAAGCAGGTGAGAAGCTCATTTCTGTCGTGGTGATTAAGGAAATCAGGGCCTCAGTGGAGCAAACGCATCACCTCGTTGGCCTTGCGCCCCCCCACCCCCACCCCCTGCCCCTAGCATCGCTGCAGGGACCCGCCGGCTGGGGCCGGGCCAGACCACGTCCCCGGCGGGGCCAGGCGGTGCACACACCCCTGTAACGGGCACCGGCATCGTGTGCTGGGAGCCGCTGCTCCTGGACCCCGGTGCCTGCGCTGCGTCCCTGGACCCTGGAGGGGGCTCTGCACGGCGGGCGCACGCCTGGGACTCCTCCGGTCCCCAGTGTCCTCTCCTGGCCTCCTACCTGGTCTCTGGTCCCCGCCCCCCCCCCCCCCCCACCAAGGCCGACAGGTGAGGACAAAGTGAAGCCTGAGGGTGTCTCACAGACATGGTTCTCAGACAAAAAGTAATCTGAATAAAGTCTCCAGGAGATGCTGCTCCCAGAACAAAGGGGGGTCTCGGTGATGAAGAGGTGCCTGGGGGGTAAATTACTGAGCTGCTGCAGAAGGAGGTAACCAGACCGCAGGGGCTTGGCTGCCGATGGCCACCGCTGCCCAATAGGAGACTGTCCCTTCTCCACACTGCTGTTCAAGGGCATCTGGTTACACCACAGCCGCCGTGTGCTGCGGAGAAAAGACAGCCAGCCGCCCAGAGGCGTAGGCTGCAGAAGGGAGGCTGAGCAGCCATTCCTTCCCCCGGTATTGAGGGAGCACCTGCCGTGGCCCTGGGGGTCGTCGTCCTAGGGCTGGGGAAGCGGTCACCCACCCGCCCTGCAGGACCTTCTAGTCCTAAAACACTCAAGGAGGTAAAAGGAGCGAGGTATATGTGTTTGATGGGAAGTGCCACGGAGAAAAGGAAAGGAAGCGTGGGCTTGGTCGCGGGCTGTATCTTTCAACAGAGTGGTCAGGAAGGGCCTTGCCGAGATGGTGACGTGGGGGCAAGACCTGAAGAAGAGAGAGAGAGAGCCACAGAGCGTCCAGAAGTGTTCTAGCAGAGAAGGCCGGATGTGCAAAGGCCCTGGGGTGGAAGGCAACGGCAAGGAGGCCGGGGTGGCTGGGGCTGAGTAAGCAGAGGGGAAGAGGGGGCTGGGGGGAGGATGAGGCCAGTGAAGGGCTGGGGGCCGGGCAGACTCGGAAGGGCCTTGTGCACCACTGTGAAAGATGGGACGCGGACACAGGACAGGACCTCAGGCTTCCAGAGGAGAAAACCGGTGAAAGGGGGTGGGTAGTTGCCCCTTCCCCCATGGTTGTCGGTGAGGCTCACGGGACACACCGCGTGGACGCACTGAACGCTGCAGAGCGCCACGAAAACGGGGATTCTCCCCTCACCCGCCGCTGAGGTTCTACAGATAAAGCAGCCGATGATCGGGTTCAGTGGTGACTGTTTCCGTCCGCGAGGGCACCGTCAGCGGGCGTCTCCCTGGGGAGGGGTCCCAGGGGGTCAGCCCGGTCTCGGGGCTGCTGCGCTGGGTGTCCACCCCGGGTCCCCGAGGCCCCGAATCCTGCCAGGGGCACCGTGGACGACCAAGCTTCAGGCCTGGGCCGTGGGTGGGGCTGTGTCCGATCCGGGACCTGTTTTATTTGTCATTTTCTCTAGTCTGCACCGGAGCCATAGGCAGCCTGGGATTCAGCAACTCAGGCGAGAGGGAGGGGTAGGTGGGGAGGAGTAGGTGGGGAGGGGTGGGGGGCTGGGGTAAGTGGAGACAGGTAGGCAGCCTGGGATTCAGCGACTCAGGACTCAGGCGAGAGGGAGGTGTAGGCAGGGAGGGGTAGGTGGGGTGGGGTAGGTGGGGAGGGGTGGGGGGGAGGGGGAGGGAGAGAGGGGTAGGTGGGGAGGGGTGGGGGGAAGGGGAGGGTGGGGAGAGGTAGGGAGGGAGGGGAAGGGTGGGGAGGGGGGAGGGGAGGGGTGGGGGAGGGGGGAGGGGAGGGGTGGGGGAGGGGGGAGGGGAGGGGTGGGGGAGGGGTGGGGGGAGGAGGGAGGAGTAAGGACATCCTCTTCTTTGGGGGGAGCGTTTTCTTTGGCCTCAGTCCCCAGGAGAAAACGTTCCCAGGAGAGATCTTTGTAACCTGGGTTGATGGGGGCGGGGCCAGGCGTCCCTGGGGCTCAGAACCGCTGAGCTGCTAGAGAGAGGGCTGAAAGCAGTCGGGAGGGGGGCGCCTGGGGGCCTCAACGGACCTGGACCTCGGCTCAGGTCATGATCTCACCGTTTGTGGGTTCGAGCCCCGCGTCGGGCTCTGTGCGGACGGCTCGGCGCCTGGAGCCTGCCTCCGATTCTGTGGCTCCCTCTCTCTGCCCCTCCCCCACTCGTTCTCTACACCCCCCCCCCCCCCCCCGTCTCTCAAAAATACACATTAAAAACAATTGAAAAAAGAAACGAAGGGAGGGAGCCCACCCCCCAGGTCCTTCCGAAGCCGCAGCAGGGAAATCTCCAAGGGGGTGCTGCTCGTGGAGAACCGGCCTCTCCCCGACCTGCAGGGTCCGACTGGAATGTCCCCACGCTGTCCGGGTCGCAGCCCCGTCTGCCTGTCCCGCTAGGCCACGGCCAGGCGGCAGCCCCGGGCCTGCACACCACGGGTGCCCAGTAGACCCTGTCCTGCACGAGCGGACGTTTGTCCGCGGTCCATCCGTGAGCCCCGCGTGCCCTTCCCTAGCGTCCTGAGGGCTACAGCCCCCAGCGCGGGCTCCTGCACCGGGCCCAGCGAGCCGTCCCTCAGGGTGCCAACTCTATCATTTTCTTTCTGGCAACAACCCTTGGGATTATTAAAAGTGTCTTTGAAATGAGCCCTTTAATTTACAGGATGAGTCCCTCCCCTGGGAAGGGGCCTTTCCCGGGGCTCCAGGAGCTTCTTGGCAGGATGCCCTCCCAAGGCAGGAGCGCCCCGAGAGCCTGTGGCTGCGATCAGCCGGGCGGGGGCCCCTGGGGGACAGCAAGGGCCGTGGGGCGCTGTCCGGCTCTCCCCAGAGACCCCCGAGGAGGTCCCTTCCGCCGAGACCCAAAGTCTGGGGACTCGGGGTCCCTGCAGACGTGTTCCCCTGCCCCCGGATGCTCCCTTCACCCCGAGCAAAGCGCCGGTGCTTTCCTGCCGCTCTGGGCCTGTGCGCGTTTGCAGCGGTGGCTTCCCGCGTGGCTGCACGCAGGTGTCCTTGTTCTGGGACCCGGGGCAGAGCCAGGCGGGCCGAACTGGGAGGGGCTTCCGGCCACACCCAGGCAGCTGGGTACCCGCGCCCCGCAGCCCCTGACAGCCTGGGACTTTCCTGGGCCACCTTCCTGCCCCGGGCCTGGGTATTTAAGTCCCGGTGCTAATTAAAATCCAAGTACCTCTGAGGTGCCCCTTCCGGGGCGCCACCCTCTGGACAGGGGTTTGCAGCCTGCCAGGGGCACCAGGGACACGGGAGCACCGCAGTCAGCTGGGGGTGCCCGCGGAAGTTTCACCGGTGGCGTCCAATCCTTTGGGACAACGAGAACTCGGGGGGTGGGGGGGAAGCGTGTGGCAGGTGACGTGCGGAGTGTGGCGCGGCCGCTCCTGGGCTCCTCGGGTCTCCGTTACCTGCTGCGCCAGCTGCCAGAGGACTGCAGGGGGCTCGTGTTCTCCCCGAACCCCGGAGCCAGTGAGGTGCACCCCGCCTGTGCGTCGGGGCCCCTCGGGTGTGACCGTCACAGGGTGGTTCTTCTGATGCTCCGTCACACGGAGCCTCTGCCCTTCTGCCCTTACCTGGCGCCTCCCCCTGCACTGGCCTCGCGTCGCGAGGTTTTCCAGCAAAGACGGTTTCCCGGCCACCTGCGGGCGGCCCTTTCTGCCGGCACCTTAGGGCTCACAGCCCCTGGTGGCGATTGCTGACCGACTGACGCCGGACAGGCTTTCAAGGCCAAGCCCATTCACAGCCTTAAAAAGGCAGGTTTGGGGGCACCCGGGGGGGTCAGTCAGTTGGGCATCTGACTTCAGCTCAGGTCACGATCTCGCGGTCCGCGAGTTCGAGCCCCGCGTTGGGCTCTGTGCTGACAGCTCAGAGCCTGGAGCCTGCTTCCGATTCTGTGTCTCCCTCTCTCTCTGCCCCTCCCCTGCTCACGCTCTGTCTCCCTCTGTTTCTCAAAAATGAATAAACGTTAAAAATAAAAATTTAAAAAGGCAGGTTGCCTCTACCCGCTGGGACGCCCTGTGACCCCACCCAAGGGCGTCAACGTGTCCCCACCTCCTGTCACCCACTGACTCTGGCAAACTTAGGGAGGGGCTGTTAGTTTTTCGGGACGATCAAGCTAATTTTTTAAAACATATCATCCTGGTAGACTCTCTTCTGACCCTTTCTGACGACACGATGACATGTTGGGCACGTTTCCAAGCGTTCCCGCCTGGCTGGCCGCCAGGACCCGTGGAGGGCAGAGCCTCCAGCCGCCGAGGTGGCCCCCCGGCGCCCCCAAGATCAGCTTCCCGGTTTCCATGTTGCGACATTAACCAAACCACAGAGGTTCTGACATGTCTGTTTCTTCTTTCACGAACCTCCGGGCACAACGGGGGGCCTGCCCGCTTCCTGCTCACGTGCACGGGCGGCAACGACCTTGCCCTCCAGGAAGTGAGGTCAGGCCGACGCCCGGACAACCTCGGGGCCGCCCCCTGGCCCGGCTCCCCGTCTTCTGCACCAGTTGACCTTCTGTGGTTCTTACAAAGAGCACACAGAGCGTCCCCAAAAGCCACCGGGTCGGCGCCGGGCTGGGCTCTCGGACCCTCGCAGCCGTCGGAGGCCGGGCCCGCGGGCAGGTGCAGGCCAGGCTCCCAGGCTCCGGGCCCCCTCGTGGAGGGAGCCCCGGGGGGGAAGGGGGTGCCTGCAGGCCCCGGAGAGCCCCGCGATTCTCTTGCGCATCAAGCCCTTGTTTTGTTCTTCCTGTTTAAAAACTTGAAACAGAAAACAAAGGGGTCACATGTTGTTCTCTCTGAAGTTCTTCAGGTGCCTAACAAACAGCGGAAGACTTTCCAGCCCCTTCGCTTTCGGTTTCGTGTGCTCCCTACAACAAGGTTCTGGAAGGTTCCCGAGCGGAGCAGATGGCAGTGCAGGCCGCCCCCGATGCGTCCACTGGCGCCTCCTGCTCCTGTGTCCCCCCCGCCCCGCGTGGACGGGAAACCGCTCTCTGCGGGAGAGAAATGGAAGCAGAAGCGTCCCCGCCGCGGGAGCAGAGCCAGTAGAGGCGCTCGGGGATGTCGCCCGGGATTCGTCACACTTGGCGCGTGGACCGCCGGAGCGACAACATTTGAAAACCACTCCGGTCTCACCGACAGAAAGCCAAACTCACCACGAGGCCCTCCCGAGCCCGTGGCCGGACCACGCAAGGTCATTCCCACGTGGGCGAGGGTGGCCGTGTGACCTTGGGGACCCCAGGTCTGAGTACGACGAGCCGGCTCGCGCCCCGCGCCCTCCCCTCTCTGCCCGAGGCCTCCGGCGGACCCTCTGAGGACAGCCCGTGGGTGAGGTCTCAGAGGCCCGGCTGCGTGTGCTGGGCGGACGGCTGGCTCGGCCGACGGGAGGGCTTTCTGCCAGCCTGTCCCTGGCATCCTGCCATCCCCTGGCGACCATAAGTTCACCAAGTCCCTTGGTGGGGACAAGTCCCTTCAGGGGGACAGTTTGGGATTCCGAGGTACCCCCAAGCACAAGTGACGTGGGAAGCAAAGGCAGAAGAAAAATGTGAATTTCCTCACTGTCTACACCCCACTGACAGTCCTTGAGACAGACAGAGTGACCCTCCTCCAGGGCCCCAGCTGCCTCGATGACGACGCTTTGCTCAGGGCAAGAGGCAGCCGTAGCTTCACATTAGCCCCACGTCCGGGGTCCTGTATGTCTGCTTTACCACCCACACATTCCTCTGGAAACTTCCTTTATCTCTGCCGCCCAGATACATGCTAGCAATCCTTTCCAAGTTTATGGTCCCCGGATGTGCACCTGAAGGGTCTCATGACCGAGGTTTGACTGAACAGTAATAAGTGATCTTATCCTAGCGGCAGCTAGCCCCTGGTTTCCAAATTCCTTAGGGACTTCCGCTGTCTCTAACCCCCTCCCAACCTGAGGGTCCCTAATCAGTCAGTCGGCACAGCCCAGGGCAGTGCTGCCTGCCCCTGGATCCTGTGTCCGTGCTTTTGTTATTATTTTTTAATGTTTATTTATTTTTGAGAGAGAGACAGAGCGCAAGTGGGTTAGGGGCAGGGAGAGAGGGAGACACAGAATCCGAAGCAGGCTCCGGGCTCCGAGCCCCGACGCGGGGCTCGAACCCACGGACCCTGAGATCGTGACCTGAGCGGAAGTCGGGCGTTTCACCGACGGAGCCCCCCAGGCGCCCCCAACTGTTTATGTTTTAAGGGAAGACGTAGCATCGGACTCTTGTGACCTCAGCACCTGCCCTGCAAGGCTGGGTGCCGTTCACAGCGTCTGACACGTCTCTGTCCTCCTTGGAGCCCCAGGTGGGTTACTGGCTTCACCGGCATCTGTGAACACGGCCCCCTCGGAGGGACCTTCCCTTGCTTTGCGGAGGACAGTCCCGTGAGGCGCGTCCTCCTTCACCTTGACCTCGACTGACATGAAGCGATCTGAGGCGACGGTGCGCTTCTGTGGTGATTTACTTTTGTTAATGTTTTATACGCCAGCTCCTCTCCAGTCCCGTTTTCCTGTGGGAACTGGAAGGGTTCTCCAGCATTTTTCTCACGCTTGGCGTTGGCCTCGAGGAGTTAGCAGAATTTTGAGCTATGCTCTCTCGGCAGCCATCTTGTGGTGTGCAAACGGAAACAAAAACAAAACGCACGACACAAACACCAGTTAGTGGCTTAGAGCAATCATTGTCTAACGGTGTCCTGTGTGGTCGACTCAGCCTACGTGATAAAGATATCTTTAGTTCACAAATATCTTATTAGAACATTGGGAGGACCTGGGAATGCGAGCTGGTGTGGCCACTCTGGAAAACAGGATGGAGGTTCCTCAAAAAGCTGAAAAGAGAACAACTACCCTACGACCCAGCGATGGCACTACTCGGCATTTCTCCACGGGGTACGGGCGTGCTGTTTCGAAGGGCCGCGTGCACCCCCATGTTTACAGCAGCGCTATCGACAAGAGCCAAAGTATGGAAAGAGCCCGAATGTCCATCGATGGATGAATGGAGAAAGAAGAGGTGGGGGGCGCCTGGGTGGCGCAGTCGGTTAAGCGTCCGACTTCAGCCAGGTCACGATCTCGCGGTCCGTGAGTTCGAGCCCCGCGTCGGGCTCTGGGCTGACGGCTCGGAGCCTGGAGCCTGCTTCCGGTTCTGTGTCTCCCTCTCTCTCTGCCCCTCCCCCGTTCATGCTCTGTCTCTCTCTGTCCCAAAAATAAATAAAAAACGTTGAAAAAAAATTTTATAAAAAAAAAGAAGAGGTGGGATATAGATACAATGGAGTATCGCTCGGCGATCAAAAAGAATGAAATCTCACCATTTGCAACTACGTGGATGGAACTGGAGGGTATTATGCTAAGTGAAATTAGTCAGAGAAAGACAAAAATTCTATGACTTCACTCATAGGAGGACTTTAAGAGGCAAAACAGATGAACATAAGGGAAGGGAACCAAAAATCATATAAAAACAGGGAGGGGGACAAAACAGAAGCGATTCTTAAATATGGAGAACAAACCGAGGGTTATGGGAGGGGTTTTGTGGGAGGGGAGGTGGGCTAAATGGGGGAGGGGCACTAAGGAATCTACTCCTGAAATCATTGTTGCACGATATGCGAACTAGTTGGGATGTAAATTAAAAAAAAAATTAAAAATAAATAAGTAAAGAAAAAGAAAAAACAAAAAGAACACTGGGAGGACCACCTTTCACCCATTAGGATGGCTGCTAAAAACAAAAAAGCCAAAGAACCAGAAAATAACGGGTGTTGGTGAGGATGTGGAGAAACCAGAAGCTTTGTGCCCTGCTGGCGGGAAGGTCACGGAGCAGCCACTGTGGAAAACAGTATTGGCCGTTCCTAGAAAAATTTAGTATAGGGGCGCCTGGGTGGCTCAGTCGGTTAAGCATCCGACTTCGGCTCAGGTCATGATCTCACGGTCCGTGAGTTCGAGCCCCGCGTCGGGCTCCGTGCTGATGGCTCGGAGCCCGGAGCCTGCTTCGGATTCTGTGTCTCCCTCTCTGTGCCCCTCCCCTGGCCACACTCGGTCTCTCTCTCTCTCTCTCTCTCTCAAAAATAAATAAGCATAAAAAATTTAAAAGGAATGGTTATGATGATAAATTTTATGTTATGTGTATTTTACGCTAGTTACAAAGAAAGCAAAAAAATTGTTAGTGTTTCCAGGTGTTACTGAGTAGGGTAGTGAGTGAGCCAAGGGTCTCCAAAGTAACCGGCAGGAAGTTATGCTGCCCTTTTGGATGTGATACAGAAAACTCGTTATTAACGGGAGCCCCTAATTTGACCCTACGGTTGGGAATGTTGAAAAGGGAGCTGCATCCCGTTGAAACCGTGGTCAGCTCGCTAGGACTGCCCAGAAGCGAATATACTGCCCCATAGGCTCATGGGAAGGAAGACTGGGGTCAAGGCCTAGGGCATTTCTTTAAAAGCTGAGCACCAGGGTTCCCGGGTAGCCTATCCTGGCCCCAGAAGGAGCCCCAGAGACAGACGCCCTGGGCGTCCTTCCTTCCGGTCACCACGGGGGTTAAGTCTTGGCTTAACCTACGGATCAACGGCAGCGGTCTCCGGGGAATGATCACGGAGAAGGTCAGAAGTTAAAAAGGAAAAAGGACTGGGCATTTTTAAAAAGGGAATGCTACGTGTCTGTAGATGTGATATTTTGGGGGGTGCCGTCACGATGCTGCTCTGTGGGTTGACGCCGTGGGAAGTTCGCACCTTGTACTTTTGTGCTTTACAAGTGAGATCATTCCGGACGGTCCAACTTAAACCTTCCTCTGTCGTGTTCCCAGGACACGTCCCACGTACACCTGTCACCACCCTCACCCCGTCACGGGCGTCTCCCCCATCACACAAACGGATGACTCGAAGTCCGTTGTACGAGTGCCTCTAGAAGCCAGACTAGAGGACGTTCTGTCCCTCCTGGGGACTTCTGAGCTTCGAGGCTGATAACGTCAAGACACACGGAGCTTTCACTCCACCTGACCCCACTGTTCCATGAGCTGGAGGCTTCTCCGGCCGCTCAGAAAGCGGCTCGTACGTGGGCTTTCTGTCTACATTTCGGGGCCAAAGAACACCCGAGACTGCTCTCCCTGAGCCCAGGAACTTGGCCTTGCCTCTACCCTTTGATTCTTCCCTCCGGGACTCTTCATTCTGATGCCCTGATTCTGGACTCAGGAGGACTGTCTGTCCTTCCCAAGGCCTGTCTTGGAACAAAGACTCAGGTAACCAGGGCAAGATCACCGTAATCCTTATGAGTACAGGATCCAGTGCAATTAGATCTGAGTAAAACATGCTTGAGGGCGATGATGTAAAATATTCGAGATGAATGTTTGAAATTTTTTTAACGTTTATTATTGAGAGACCGAGCACGAGCGGGGGAGGGGCAGAGAGAGAGGGAGACACAGAATCGGAAGCAGGCTCCAGGCTCCGAGCTGTCAGCACGGAGCCCGCCGCGGGGCTCGAACTCACGGACCGTGAGATCGTGACCTGAGCCGAAGTCGGAAGCTCGACCGACTGAGCCCCCCCCGGGTGCCCCTCGAGATGAATGTTTAAAATAAAATATGCATAATTATTTTAAGTTTCTTCACTTTATTTGAAGCAAGAACATCCTAAATGATTGTACAACCTAAAACCTGTTTGGAGCGCAGTAGTATGTTGCATTTTACTCAGAACACACACCGACATAAATGACTAAACATCCGTGTGATTCTCTCAGACGGATGGCGTGTGATGCCAACACGGGTTACCTGGAGGTCGCAGAGTCGGCTCGAGTACTGACCCAGCAGCTCTCAGGAGCATGTAGCGTGAGTATCTGGGCAGAAAAAAAAAATCACACATTCATACTACATGGATTAAGAGATTCCGTTAAGGCTGAGGAGAGCATCGTATTTGGATCAATTCATTCAAAGCCTCCCCTCGTGCTAGTGAGACGTTGAGCAAAACCAGGGAAGTGCTACAGATATACACGAATGTGTTTCAGATAAAAATGAAGACAGTCAGTATCGAGACGGACATAGCTGTTCCCTCACGGTCACCATGAACTCCGCTTCGGCGTGAACAGAAACGATTCAGATCAGACATCCGTAGAAATGTGCTATCAGGTGGCCCCGGGGGATTTCCACCTGATGAAAAGGTTTCTGCAGCAACCAGGGTGTGGCAGCGTGTTCCCGAAAACAGCACCAGATGGGTCCAACTGGACGTGCTCACGCCACGTGGTACGGAGCCTAGACCTACTTCCTACGAGAATCGTTAGTCCTAACAGCCCAGATCCTCTGGGAAGCAGGACCGAAGAAGGGCGGTGAGGGATCCGCAGGGAGGATCCTGTATTTCCGGTGTGGGGTTCCCGGCCCCTCCACTCCTCACCTTCCTTGCAAACGGGGGAGGGGGACTGTGCCGCTCGCGGCTACATTCACGACGGCAGCACCAAGACGTGGCTCTGTAAGTCAGGTCTTCGTTGCCTGTTCCACGAAGCCACATCTGGCCGATTGTGGCTGACAAGCATCTCTCGGAGAGCAAACCCCGGAAAGTCTCCACTCCCAAGTACACACACTGTCCGTCGTCTCTGTGAAAGCAAAACAAGAGAACACGAACCGTTTCTTCACCGAGAAAGCGGCCGAGGTGCTAAGCCTGATTTTTCACGACATGCTCCAGTCTACTAACGAGAAACAAACAGTAACTGTTGCCTAGTTTCTCTGAGGTCAAAATCAGTTGTTTCGAAAAATGTTTTTGGTGATTTATAACTTATAAGCTGAATCTGGTGGCTTATGATCTTTTAGCTTCATTTTGTTATGAAGCTTTAGGAACCTGACGTTTAAAGTGAAGTGTGTGTGTGTGTGTGTGTGTGTGTGTGTGTGTGTAAGAGAATCCTTTATCTCATGAACGGTAATGATCCAGGAAATGTGTACCTCAAGGGAAACCCAGTGAAACCCTGGTTCTGGGTAGGACGTAGCACAAGAGAACAGCACAGCACCGCTTGGCTATGAAGAATAGAAGCTATCTTAGGGGCCCTTATACCTGAGATAGTGTTTTCATTTCTGTGTCACTTGCTGCAAATATTACCTACCTTAAAGGTTAAGGCGACCCAGGCCTAGGGCTCTGCCCCCAAATTAGGTTTTCTGACTTTGAAGTGCAGTCAATGTGCATTTCTGTAGCTCAGAGACCTCCACAGGGCAAATCCCAGGACAGTGGACGCCTTGAGGTCAGGGCTTGTTTTCAGGAAAGGCTCTAATGAAAACTTTCACACTGGTCGTGAATGTCTGAGAAAGCCCAGCTTACTAGATTTTTTTTTTTTTTTTTTTTAAGTAGTAAACCTGGATGTTTTGTTATAACTTCGAGGTAAGAAAACTCTTGAGGCTGAATCTGCGCTATACATGAAAATGCCTGTTTCCTATAATTGAACGGATAGTGCTTTCACAACTGAAATTCACTAAAACTTACCTGGCAGGTTAACCTAGTAGTCGGGTTAAGAAATACTTTAAGACCACACTGCAAAATGGGGAACTTCAATGGACTTCTTTAAATTCTCGACCTCAAAGGAAGGAAACCAACTAACCAATGATGATAACTTGGAGGAAAAAAGGGTTTAGGATCCACACCGTATCCGGAGTTAACGTAATGACTGGCGATGTGGCCCAATTAACACCAGACTCGTGGGATGCGGGCGGAGGCTCAGCGTCTAAGAGTTTTTGGTCCCTGGCACCTCCAGCCCCCGCTTCCGCCCCCGCGGCCGTCGCGGGACAGGAGCCCGGGACCCCGTGCCCCCCCGTCCCCGCCCCAGTCCCCGCCCGCTCTAGTCCTTGCGCGTCCCAGTCCCTGCGCCCGGACCCCGAGCCACCCCTGCCCTTCCCCCCGGTCCCGGCGCCCCCCGCCCGCGGCCCAGGCCCGGCCCGCCGCCGCCAGGACAAAGAAGTCGGGCGCCCTCGGGGCGGCCGCAGCCCCAAGCGGTTGGGAGCGCTCTGCCGGCGTCTCGGCCCGAAGCACCTGCGGCCGCGGACGGTTGATCCGCGTCGTCCGCACGCGAACGTACTGTTGTCCAGGCGGCTGTTTATTATCTCGGCCTCCAGGCCGCCCTGCGCCCCGAAGCCCGCGGCGGCGGCGGGGACTCGAGACCCCGGGGCGCGGGGAGGCGGGGCGGGGGCGCGGCGCCTGGGCAGCGGCGATAAGCGCGCGCTGGGCGGGCCCCGCTCCCCGCCGCCCCGCCTCCCCGCCTCCCCGCGGGCCCCGCCGGGCGGGGCGGACGCGCCACACGCACGACCAATCGGCGGCGCCGGCGACGATTCAAAAGGCCGAGGGGCCAATGGGAGCCCCCGGCGACCCGGCTGGGGGGCGGGGCCGGGGCGGGGCGCGGCGCGCGCTCGGGCGCGGGGGGAGCGGGCGCGGCGGGGCGGTGTCGTGCGCGCGGGAGCCGCCGCCGGTGCCGCTCGGCGACTGTCCCGGAGCCGTTCGTCTCCCGCAGGAGCCCGGCACAGGTGAGCGCTTCGCGCCCGCCTCTCGGCAACTCGGGGCGGGGGCGCGGCCTCGGCTTCCGCTGCGGGCGGTCGGCCGGGCCGCGGCGGAAGTGCAGCCGCGGTGGATCCGAATCGAGGACGCGTCCCTCCATTTTGGGCGCGCGGCGGCGGTGTCGGCCGGGAGGGCGGCGGTGGGGCCTCGGGTCCCTGCGTGCGGCGGCGGGGACGCGGGAGGCTGGCGGGCGGGACGGGGACACGGGGTGGGAGACGGGAGGTGCGCTGGCGGGCGGGACGCGGAACACGGGGGACACAAGGACGGGGGCGACGGGAGATGCGCCGACGGGGATGGGGGAGCCTGGCGGACAGGACGGGGGGACGGGAGGTGTGCCGGCGGGGATGGGGGAGCCTGGCGGACAGGACGGGGACACGGGGTGGGGGACGGGGGACGGGAGGTGCGCCGACCGGGATGGGGGAGCCTGGCGGGGGGGGGGTACGGGGACACGAGACACGGGGGGACGGGAGGTGCGCCGACCGGGATGGGGGAGCCTGGCGGGGGGGGGTACGGGGACACGAGACACGGGGGGACGGGAGGTGCGCCGACCGGGATGGGGGAGCCTGGCGGGACGGGGACGGGGGACACGGGGGCGACGGGAGATGCGCCGGGGGCGACGGGGGAGCCTGGCGGGCGGGACGGGGAACAGCAGGTACCGGGATGCCCTCCGGCTTGGCTGCCCCCGGCCCCGGCTCTGAGAAGGTGATGCGGGCTGCGCGCCCCTGCTCAGTACAGCTGGATGCTGTGTTCTCACCGTTTCAAGGCCTCAGAAAGAGCCCCCTGACAAGGCCCGGCGGTTGGGGGGGTGGGGACGGGAGCTGGCCGGGGAGGCCTGCACGGGGCGCGCGCACCTGCCGCCCGCACCGGAGCGGGGGTGGTTACACGGGCAACAGCTGTGAGCAGGGCCCGGTGTGTAGACCCGGCCGCGCCGCCCCGCTTAGTTGCCGAGCGCTGTCTCCGGAGGAGGGAGAAGGGTGAGCAGCAGCGTCCGGGCCTTCCCTCTGGACGTTTCTGTCACTCTGGGAGCGGTCAGGTGTTTGCCTTGGGCCCAGCTGTGCGAGGGAGGCGGTCAGCTGCCGGGTCGGGTGGGACGTGGCAGGGTGCCGAGGAGGGCGGGAGACCCTTGCAAGCACCTGCTCTGCGGTCAGCCCGCTGTCCTGTGCCAGAATGGTAGCATTTTGGGGCCGCCTTGGCAGTGAAGTTAGCAAGCACGTGGCTTGGGGACTTTGTGTTCGGTCAACAGCTTTTTTCTTTTCACACTGGAGGGAGGCCTTTCCGTGTGTGATGGCAGAGAGGCCCGTGTGTCCCGTCCTGGCCGCTCTCCTCCAGGAGGTGCTACTGGGACGGGCCTGCGGGGTCCCAGGGGTGGGAGGATGTGTGCGCAGCGCAGGTGCACAGACCTTGCTGGTTTCATCTTTGGGAGCACTTGCTGACAAGGTGGTGGTGTCCCGAGGGGGTGCTGGCCAGCCTTTTGTCTCAGCCACCAGACCCAATGTTGCTGGAAGTCCCAAATCTTAGTTGTCTTTTTTTTTTTTTTTTTTTTTTTTTTTAAATTAAGCTTAGGGACCTAACCTATCCACTGCATAGCTTAATTAGTTTAACCCGGAGTATTTAACCAGGTAACAGAAGGTCCCGGTAAATAAGTGTTCAGAAAGGTGCTGTGTCTGCTCACGGGCCTGTTTACAAACCCTCTGTTAAAAGTCGGGGGGACTGTGTGTTTCAGGTCCGTGAAGCGTTGTCGGAGACACGAATGGCATCTTTGTGTGGAAAGTGCCGGCTCTCAGCCCCGGTGGCCCACGTCAGGGAATCAGAGCCAAGGCCGGGGTCTGGTTGGGGGGGCTCCCGGGAGGGGGAGGGGCGCGAGAGAACAGAGGAGACGGCACGGCACGCTTCCTTCCTCTTTCTTGACCTAAGTGTTGAAACAGGCCGACTTGGCTGTTGTCACCTTCCTTTCTGTGCCCCTCCTCTGTGCCCCGAGATGTGCCCTGCCCCCTGCTTCCCTAGTGCCCCCCCCACTCCCCGTGAGTCCTCAGCCAGGTGTGACCCCTGTGACCTCACCCCCTAGCCCCTCTCCCCGCCCCATCCAGTGCCAGGTGATGCCATCTCGGCCGGTGCTGGGCAGAGGGCGCTGTCCCAGCTCACACGTAGCCCTGACGCCCCCTAATCACTAGTGTGTGCTGCTGGGTTCTTTCATCTGCCTGCCTGGCCGCTGTCTTTCTAAACAACCGAGGCCTGTAAAGTACCTTCTCAGGCGATTAACAGTGAAGAAATTCAGCACTTATGAAAGATTCTCCCCGGGGGCGGGCGGGGTAACGTAACCCTCTCCTTCCTGAACCCCACGGTCGGACAGCGCCCCTGGAGGAGCTGGGCCAGGGGTGTGTGTTCTTGGGCCCAGACGGCCGGGCGGGGTTGTCGAGTTGGGTGGGAGGAAGGTGACTCTGCTCAGACCAGGCCCAGCTGGTTTGGCCGGTGACACAAGGCTGGGGGTGGGGGGTACCGGGGTGACCTGGGGAACCTGCCGGTCCTGAGAGCTGGAGGCACCCTGCAGCCGGGTGAGCTCGAGGGAGGGGGGCCGACAGCTCCCGGACTGTGTGTGGTTTCCAACGAGGAACGGGGCTTCCTGGGCGGGGGCGGGTGGGGTGGGGAGTCAGGACAGTGGTGGGGGTCCGCCCGGCTGGCCGTGGGGTGACACAGATGCTCGGGATGCATTTGGGACTTTAGCTGTAAGACGAAGGCTGAATGAAAGAACCCCAAATTTGCTATTCGTCACGGATTTGGAAATAGTTCTCTCCTTGTTGGTGGGTTGTAGGAATGTTAATTGTACATCCGTGATTTTCCCAGAGGGTTGGTTTCTTAGGCTTTATTGTTTTTCATGTAGATAATGTGTTAGAAATTAAATACACTTTAAAGCCTTTGTAACACCATGCGAATTTCTCTGTTTATTTAAAGTAAGCTCCATGCCCAATGTGGGGCTTGAAGTTACAATCCGAGGTTAAGAGGCGCATGCTCTACCCACTGAGCCACACGCCCTATATGGGAATTTATAAATCAGAAAAGTCATCCTTTGTGGCCGTGCCTTGTTGTATAACAAGTGATCCGGTCACTTGGGCGCAAAAGTGTTGTGCAAAGCGCAGGCCGCGTGGTGCCTTCGTGTCCTGCTGCATCCTGCTGCTGTGGGTCCCTGGCGGGCACCACAGTGGCTCGGTGGCGTGGTCATCCTGGGTAAAGTGACTCCAGCTGATACACGCGCAGCGGAAAGAACAGCCTCTGGGGGTCCCAGCTCTGCCCGCGTTTCCGTCCTTGGGAAAACCGGTTAACACCTGCACACTTCAGGGTCGGACTCCTCCCCTCCAGAGCCCTTCCTGGTCCTAAGATCTTGACCAGTTAAGCGTTTGGGGAGGTCGTGTCTGAGTGTTCAGTCTGCGAAAGAAAGAGCCACATGAGCGTGTCCGCGGTGACGCCGGTGTTTCCTTTCCGACTTTTCAGACTGGTGTTTGAAGATGCCGAGTCGGAAGTTCGCCGACGGGGAGGTGGTACGGGGTCGCTGGCCCGGGAGCTCGCTTTACTACGAAGTTGAAATTCTGAGCCATGACAGCGGCTCCCAGCTCTACACCGTGAAGTACAAGGATGGGACGGAACTCGAGCTGAAGGAGAGTGACATCAAGGTGTGTGCCCCTCGGCTCCCCCAGAGGCGGTCACGCGGTGCGGGAAGGGCTGTGATGTGGCTGAGCTCAGGGCGGTCCGACCTGGCCCCCAGCAGGGCCACGCTTCGGCTTTGGGTCGGACGCCGGGTGCGCTCTGGGGACGCACGACTGCGCACGGCGGCCTGTCCCCGGGAGGCTCCCAGCCTCTTGGAGAAGACCTTCCATGGGTCCTCTCCCGGGGGTGGGGGGACGTTTGGCGGGCGGTGCTGTTGTGCATGGGGGTGGGAGGTGGTCCCAGTCTCAGGCTTGCAGGGGACACCTGGGCGGGTGCCGAGGCCACACAGGGAGCTCGGGATGGAGGGTGGCATGCCAACGGCTTGGGGGTGGGGGTGGGGGGGGCCACGGGGGTGGTTACCCAGAGGGCCAAGAACGTGGTGGGCGAGGAGTGGGTTAAACGGGAGCAGAACCGGAGGGGTCTGGGCTTCGCCCTGACCACCAAGGATTTAATCAGGAGAGTGACGCTGATTAGACTTAAGTCTGGCCCGGGGCTTCTCGGCGTGTCTGTGAGCGCCTGGGCTCAAAATGATCTGAAGCCCAGGTGTGGAAATCATATGTAAAGTACCAGAAAGATGGCTCTATTTTCGGATGGAGAAAAAGACATACAAAGTAAAAGCCCCAACTTTTTATTGTTAGAGTCAACAAGCCTAAAATTACTTCGTCAAAATGCTATAAAAATTCCTACACATCTGTTCTCGATTTCATTTTTTGTCACAGATCAGTAAGAAACGGTTCTTGAACCGGTGGCCTGTGGCCTGGGGGGGGCAAAGTTCTTGAAGACAGGGGCAGATAGTAACTGTTCTAGGCTTCCTGGGCCATCTTTCCGCAGCATGAGAGCGGCCCCCGGCAGGGCAGGCCGGGAGTGGGTGCACGTGGCTGTGTTCCAATAAGATTTCGTTTGTGCACACTGACATTTGAATTTCAGGGGTTCTCAGGTGTCCCAAAGTTGCATTTTCCTTCTGCTCTTGTCTGCAATCATTTAAAAAGTGTCAAGCCACGCTTCGGTCCTGGGCCACACGGACTCAGGTGGGAGAGGAAAGGGCGGGGTGCGGCGTCGCTGAGCGTAATGCACCTCGTGCCCATTTTCCAGACCTGCCTGTGCGTGTCGCCCAGAGTGAAACCGTAGGACCGAGTTTCTTGCCGTCCGTCCCGGCCCCATCACCCGTTAACCCAGCGGGCTGGCGGGAGCCCTTCTAGTCTGTGCGGTTGGAAAGCACACGGCTCGCTGGCTTAGGCGCGGTCACTCCGCGTGGCTCTGCCTTCCGGGAAGGGTCAGGCGTGGAGCAGCCGCGTGCGTCCCGCGTGTCACTGGCCGGGCCCAGCGGGCACTCAGATGGCCTGAGGCCCGGGGTGGTTTCAGAGCCGACGGTACCGGGTCTGCCTCGTGGTGAAACTGTGCCTTCTTGTCCCTCTCTAGCCCTTGACTTCCTTCAGGCAAAGGAAGAGCGGCTCAGCCTCCAGCTCTCCCTCCAGACGCCGAGGGAGTAGGTCCAGGTCCCGCTCCCGATCCCCGGGCCGACCTCCCCGAAGCTCCCGCCGATCCGCCTCTGCGTCGCACCAGGCCGACATTAAGGAGATGAGGAAGGAAGTGTTGGAAGTGAAGTTGACCCCGCTCGTGCTGGTGGGTGCACACGGCTCGCGCGGGGCCTCGGCCCTCGTCCGGGGTCGGGTCCCCAACAGGCTTCTGTGCTGTGCCGCCAGACTGCCTGCAGTGAGGGGACCTCCCGTCCAACGCGACGGCTCGGGAAGGCCACACCCTCACGCGGGGGTCGGGAAGAGTAGGAAGCACGAGGCTCTGATTACCGGTGAAAAAGAAGGTTCAATTACGAGAGTGCTGTGGTTCTAAAAAATACTGTGTTTTTTAATATCGTGGTTTTAAAAAAGAGCGGTGTTCACGTTGGAAATGGAGGAGGACTGTAGCTTGAACTGGAAAAGTTTTACGGTTTATAGATGTTCACGTATAAAATGACAGTGGGACGTCACTGGGTTCTAAAAACGTATTCTTGGTCTCTCAGTGTCATTGCCCTTGACCCTCGACCACTTCTCTCCCAAGACGGTAACTTCAAAGGAGTTGCTTTCCGAGTTGAAGCTTGGAAAGGTTGTGGTGCAAGCCTGTAGGCCCCTGTGCGGTGGCTGTCTCGGATGGCAGGCTAAATAGAAATGATTTTCTTTTTGTAAGTTTATTTATCAATTTTGAGAGAGAGAGTGAGAGAGAGAAAGAGAATCCCAAGCAGGCTCTGCACTATCGGTGGGGCTTGATCCCATGAGCCGTGAGATGGTGACCTGAGCCGAAATCCAGAACTGGACGCTTAACTGACTGAGCCACTCAGGCGCCCCTAGTAGTGATTTTTAAGAAAAATAATTGAATAAAGATGACCTTTTATTCTATTCACTTAATATTACCTCTTTACTGGGTAAAATGCACACAGACTTTTAATAACCCTAAGCAACTGGATGAAATACACACCGTTTTGAAGCTAGATTTGTAAATTTTAAAATATATTGGGAATAACCTACGTTACATTTTTGTACGTCATTTTTGTCGTATGGTATTGTTTGGCTAGACCACAGATTCTACAGGTGTGACGTCATTGTTAAAATGCCTCGTGGGTAGGCTTTTAGCCTTTTCTCTAAATTTTCACCGTGGTGAGCAGATATGCTTATACAACATCTGATGTTTCCTTCAGATAAATTTTTAAAAGTGGAACCTCCAGGCCGGCGGTAGTGCGGGTTTGAGGCCTTTAATACACGCTGCCAGATCGCTTGCGCAAGGTTTATACCACTGTCTAGCGTGTGATGCCCATTTTCTCATTCTGAGAATTACCATAATTGGCCTCTTTTTTGGCCAACGCGATTGCCAAAGAGTATCTGCCCACCGCTCTACCTCGCATTCTGAGAATTGCTTGTGAGCTCGAACGTTCCGTCCGACAGCGGCTCTCCTTACCAGGCCGGTGACGCGTGCCGCTTTCTGTCACATTTTCATTTGTAGCATTTAGTGCCCGTTACATTCTTGCAGTGTGACCTTCTTCCAGTCCTGGTGACCCGAGGGCTGCAGGCTGGCTGTGCTCCTCCCCGGCGGAGCCCGGGGCCACCGCGGAGCCGCCGCGGGAGTGAGGACGGTGTGTTGCCCGGGAAAGACCATCGCTGTGCTGCGTGTGGCTGTGACAGTCACTGCACCTTGTTGCCGTGGGTGCCTCATCGTGACCTTTCGCAGTAACTTGCCTCACTGCGTGAGCGTCCTGTCAGCTTGCACCCAGCAGAGTTCCCGCAGTACGGGGTCACGGCTGTCGCTCCGTGCCGCGGAGAGCGAGGTATTTGCCGAGCGGCTTGTTGGCACTTTGGTAAACTGAGGTACACGTTGAGCTTTCTCACCGCTCAGTCTGGCTTTGATTGGAGCTAGAATCTGACACCGCATCACTGCCGTCCTTCGCCAGTGGGCCTCCCGAGGACATGCTTGCATTTTTAACTTGCTTTTCTCCTGTTGGTTTATTAGCGTGATAACGTATCAGGGATGTGGACGGGAGCTCAGTGACAGATTTCAGCCACGTGTTGCCCGGAAGGTCTTTTGCAAGCTGATGCACTTCCCCTGTTCAGTGCAATAAATTCACTCCGCTGCCTGGTGAGGGTGCAGGTTCGCGTCCGGAGACCCACAGGCAGAGAACGTGGGGCTCAGTAGAAACCAGGCAGGGCTTCCCCAGTGCCTGCTGCTTGTTAATTTCCCCTTGGTGGCTGTTTTGGGCCAGTGAATGTCTTTCCCCCTTTTTCCTAACCAGTGAATGAACTAACTGAGTTTTACCTTATCTAACTCCTAGCAAATATTGTTAGTGTTTGCCATTGAACAATGGCATTATAACATGCAGTCTGATTGTGTTTAAAAAATGAAAGATCTTGTGTAGAAATTTATATTGTCAAATCCATTCACTTAAAGATTGGGAAATTCTAATCGATTTTAATCTTCTTCCTTTTTAACAAAAGTATGCTGAAATCCTTCAGAGTTGAAGCTGTGAAAATCTTTGTTTTATTGCTTGATTTCATAACAACATTCGGACATCATGTTCTGTTTAACGAGGTCTGATTCTTTCTTAAGTTCACGATATTCCGTCTTCTTCATTTTAGAAGCCATTTGGAAATAGCATCAGCAGATACAACGGGGAGACTGAGCACACCGAGAGGGGTGGCATGCCTCACAGACACGCTGAGGTGCGAGGTGTCCTGTTCCTCCCCCCGCCTTTTCTCTTTGTTAAAGTGACTTTCCCTCAAGAATCACATTGGAGGGGCGCCTGGGGGGGCTCTGTCGGTTGAGCGTCCGACTCTCGGTTTTAGCTCAGGTCACGATCTCACGGTTCATGAGTTCGAGCCCCGCGTCGGGCTCTGTGCTGACAGTGCGGAGCCTGCTTGGGATTCTCTGTCTCCCTCTCTGTGCCCCAACCCTGCTGTCTCTCTCACTTGCTCTCTTTCTCTCTCTCTCTCTCTCTCTGAAAATAAGTAAGTTAAAAAAAAATCACATTGAAAACCAGTGTTTTCTTACCATCTTTTCTAAAATTCTGTCCTTAAATTAAGGCTCAACATAATTTAACAAATGTATTCTTGTTAGTAGATGGCTATATTAAGATCCTGAGTTTAGTTAATGTGATGGCATTAATGATCATTACTGACCATAAGTTTATTTTTTATTTTTTTTTAATTTTTTAAGTTTATTTTTCAGAGAGAGAAAAAAAAAAAATGAATGAGCGGGGGAGGGGCAGAGAGAGAGGGAGACACAGAATGGGAAGCAGGCTCCAGACTCTGAGCTGTCAGCACAGAGCCCGGCACAGGGCTTGAACTCATGAACGGTGAGATCATGACCTGAGCCGCAGTCCCGCTGCTTAACCCACGGAGCCACCCAAGGCGCCCTGATAATTATCGACTATAAACATTTAGCGTTTTTTATTTTTCAACTAGGAAAAATTCCATGTGTCAGAGGAACGTAGTTACGTATCTGCACAGTACAGCCTGCGTCCTAGAAGAGAAGAGATAAAAGAAACGGATTCAAAGGAGGAAAACATTGTTACAACAACAAGGTCTGCATCGCCGAGAACCTCGGAAGCTCCGGCCACGCAGACCAAGGACCTGGAGTTTGGGGGAGTCCCTGGTAGGCAGCGCCCCCTGCTTGGTGTGGGGGGGGTGGGGGGGGCACGAGCCATCGTGGCAGTGGCGCCAAAGGAAAGGCCTTTCTCAGGAGGTATGTGAGGCGGCCAGGCCACAAGCCGGGTGGGGGCCCGGGCTCGCTGTTAGTAAGTGGGCGGTGATCGAAAGTAGTGACGATCTATGAGCTAGTAAAGGAAAATACTTTCGGCCGGTTCCAAGCCCCGCGCGGCTCAGTTGCTTCGTGTTTTGTAAGCAAACCCTGCGGGCTAGCGGGTCTGTGAGAGACGGTGTCCCGAGGTGCCTAGAATCTGTGCACTGCTACGTGGGAATCTGTTCTGTTAGAAACTTAGGTGTAGAGAGTGCTTTACTTTTTTAGAAAAGAGGAGGCTGATGGTTTCAGATGTTCTGATCTTCAGCTTGCCGGAATCTCAGCTTGTCTGCTCCCTAGTGGATGGAGTTGACACGTTTTGGAGCCTGGTTTCTGGGGCGGAGGTCAGCTGTCCGGTGCTGGCTAGCGGCCGATGTCCTCAGCGGCCACGGCACTCGGCCACCGGGCGCGGCAGGTGCAGCCGGGAGTCTGTGATGGCCCGTTAGAAATCGCTTTCAGCGGGTAGCCAGGCTCCAGTTCTGACTTCAGAAGTCCAAAGGGGTCTTGACAGAGCGAGATAAACTGGCCTGAAATTCAAGCCTTGTCTGCAGGCGCGCTTCTCATCATGCTGGGACTGCCCGCCTGCCTCTGCCTGTTGCTGTTGATGTGTAAACAGAAGGAGCCCAGTCTCCTGAACTTCCCGCCTCCGTTGCCGGCCTGGCAGGATTTGTGGGAAACCAGAGTGTTTGGGGTCTACGTCCTCTGGTTTTTGATGCAGGCTCTGTTCTACCTGCTGCCGGTCGGGAAGGTAAGTTTCTGCTGGTGGGGCTCGTTGTCCCGGGACCTCCTCCCTCCTCAACCGATAAGCTCCCGAGTTCCAGGGACCTCAGTCTGTATCTTTACTTTTAAGACAATTTTTTAATGTTTATTTATTTTTGAGAGAGAGGGAGAGCGAGCGTGAGCAGGGGAGGGGCAGAGAGAGAGGGAGACCCAGAATCGGAAGCAGGCTCCAGGCTCCGAGCTGTCAGCACGGAGCCCGACGCGGGGCTCGAACTCACGGACCGTGAGATCGTGACCTGAGCCACAATCGAGAGTCGGACGCTTAACCCCGGCCACCCACGTGCCCCTGGTGTTTCGTGTTTAAGATGAATTGCGACATTTCTGAATA